>NC_136490.1:161530414-161572914 GCF_053919585.1 Euprymna scolopes | reverse complement strand
CATCTTGCAGCTCATTCTTTTGACATGATTCCAACTAGTAACTCTTCATATGTAAGTGGCAATATGCTTGGAGTGAAATGATTTGTCACTTATTATTTATTTGGGTAGAATTAGCTGCAAAGAGTTTGACTTTGATGCTGACAAGATTATTTATTCAGATTGTGGCACTATGAAGTCTTTCTATACATAGACAAATCTTTGAAATAAGGCAACAAAAATCTTTTTCTTGTAAAAAAGAAGAGACTTGAAAATTGTTACAATTTTTATCCAATTGTTTATTTCTTTTTATTTATTTCTTTTTTTTTTGTTTTTGTATTGCAGGCTGCTCTTAAATTGAAGTCCATTATCCTACAGAAAAATAAACCTGGCCCATTGTCATCTGGTTCCACAGAGGTAATACTTACTTTACTTATATTTCTTTTTTTTTTTTTTTATAACATTTTCACCCCAAACAAGGCAAATTGCCACTTTGGTGTAGGGGGCTACTATCAGGGGCAACAACTACTGGGGTACTATGTAGGGATTTGGGCAGCAAGGTGTCGGTTCACGTTACACTTGAACTTCTGCACGTCAGTACTGTTGGGGAAGCAGGGACCTGGAATGGAATTCCAGAGTCTAGCGGTTCTGGGGAAGAAATTATTGGAGTAAATAGATCTTTTACATCTAGGGATCTCTACAGTGTGGGGGTGGGATTTAGCAGCCTGTCGGGTTTGTCGAGGGTGCACACGTCGTGGGGGCACAAGTGATTGCAGTTCGTCAGAGCATTCACCACTAAAATACTTGTAGAAGAGGCAGAGGGATGCAACATTTCGTCGATGGGACAGAGGCTGAAGCTTAGATGCCAGTTCAGGGCCTATCAGTTTTGCGACTCTCTTTTGAACCTTGTCAAGGAGCGAGAGACTAGTAGCAGATGCACCAGCTCAGATGTGGCAGCAATACTCCATACATGGGCGAATGATGGCCTTATAGAGGTACAGGATACTTTCGGGTGTTAGTAGTTTTCTAGCACGGTAGAGAGAGCCCACCTTTCTTGCAGCGGCCCTGGCAATGCCTTCAATGTAATTGTTCCAACTCATGTTTCCTGTGAACGTTAGGCTAAGGAGTTTGAAAGATGAACTCTCAGATAAAGAGTCGTTGGCCATTGCTATGGGTGGTAGAGAGGGTTTCTTGTAATTATTGAATGAAACTAGTTTAGTCTTGGCAGCATTGAACGCGACCAACCACTTTTGTCCCCATTCCACTACAGATTGGAGGTCTTCCTCTAGTGTTTCTGCCATTTCTTTAGAAATGTGTTCGTTCGTCTTCCTGTCGTTCCTGCCTAGAGTGTAGTGTCATCAGCATATATACCCATATCAGAGGCAATGTTGTCGGGGAGGTCATTTATGAATATCAGGAACAATAGAGGTCCAAGGATAGATCCCTGGGGCACCCCCGCATTTATATTATATTGTTTAGATGTACGACCGTCGAGGACAACCTGGATTTTTCTCTTATCTAAGAAGGATTTAATTATGTTAAGTATTCTACCAGTGATCCCGTATGATCTGATTTTACTGAGGAGACCCTCATGCCATACCCTGTCAAAAGCCTTAGATATATCTAGAGCTACCGCTCTGCCCTCCCCCGCTTTATATATATATATATATATATATATATATATATATATATATATACATATATAGATATGTATATATATACATATATAGATATATATATATATATATATATATATATATATATATATATATATATATATATATATATCGTTGAGCACTTTCTGTTGAATTAAAAAGTCGGTCAATTTAGCTCTTGTGCGTAGATCATCGTATAACGATTTGATCACTGTCTGTCTGACGTAATGAACATTTAAATTAAAATGTTTAAAATTCAACGCTATTTCACACGATTAATGGTAGCCGAATGGATACGGCCTCCGCTAATCGAGCCAGAGATGTCTCGTGTCGCGGGGTTCGAATCGTTCGACTGGTAGTAATCGTGACACCCTGAACTGAAGAATCCCGAAAGGATGAAACACTAGTGTCTGTAGGTATTTAATTATTATAGTAAAAAAATAATTATATATATATATATATATATATATATATATATATATATATATATATATATATGCCAGCAAAAGTACCCGTTGTTGACTGGGTTAAAAAACAGCCTAGGTTATGAAAAGGAAGGGTTGTAAAAAGATAGCTTCGAATTTGGCGGTATCAAAACCAAACCAAAATATGATGCAAGTAAAAATAAAATAGATAAACCCCATAATTTATTATACCATACCTGTTCACACTGAAACACTTATCACAATATTCTATGGATCTATATTAAAAAAAAAACTTGTTTAACTTTGTGACATATTTCCATTCTATGGAGGTCAGGCGCGAACGAACACCCCCATAACTTTATTATACCAAATTTCTTCAAACTGAAACATAATTATCAACGTATACTTACGCAGATAAATATGAAAGTCTTTATTAAAGTATGTGCCTATTTCCATTCTATGGAGGCCAGGCGCAAACGCAGATTCCAAAATTTTATTATACCATCCCTATTTAAGTTTAAACATACTTATCAAAGTATTATTATGTACATCTATATCAAAAAAACTTGTAAACGTTTTTTTTTTTTCAATTTTAAATTTTTTATTTCCATACTTTGTGGACCAGGCGCGTATGCAGACCCCACAATTTTAATGAATCATCCTCATGCCAGATCAAACATACTCATTCCTGTGTCTGTGATCAGTTTTCTATAATAGTCAACGATATATCAAAATATTCTTATGTACATCTATATCAAAAACACTTGAAAATGTTCTTTTTTTTTAATTTTTTAATTTTTTATTTCTATACTTTGTGGACCAGGCGCGAACGCAGACCTCACAGTTTTAATGAACCGCCGTTCTGCAGGATCAAACATACCCATTCCTGTGTCTCGATACATCTTCTATCATTATATGTAATCAGTTTTTTAAAATAGTCAACCATATAAGAGCCTATTCGTGACCACACACACACACACACACACACAGACACACAGCTTTATATTATATATATATGCATATATATATATAGTGTATGTGTGCGCGCGTGTGTGTGTGCGTATATATATATATATGTGTGTGTATACATATACATCAAAGTGAAATATATATATATATATATACATATGTATACATATATATATTTATATATACATATACATATATACATGAGAGTGGAATATATATATATATACACATATATATACACACACATATATATATATATATATATATATATATATATATATATATATATATATATATATATATATTTAGTTAGTTTCATTTTCTTTTTATCGGAACCAATTTCTCGTTGTAATTATGGATCCTGCATGAACGTTTTTCTTTTTGTTCGTATAAACAGCTCATCACGGAAACCATTGTTGCGATCTGCGTGTATAACCTTATGTCAGGATCGGTTACATTACAGAAGTCTTCTTCAAGATGGAAGCTTTTATTCGTATAAGAAAGATATAAGAAAGATTTGTGTGTATATATAAATACATACATATACATTTACATATACATATGCATACATACATATACATTTACATATAAATATGCAAACACTCGTACACACACACATACACACACACATACACACACACACATATATATATATTTATATATATATATATATATATATATATATATCACTATTTCCACAATCAATAACGTCGCAGCTCATACAAGCCATAAGTCATGAAAGCCGCAAATCGGAAGACCTAGTCTGTGGCCTTCATGGTATGTGTGAGATGCGACGTTGTTTGATTATAAAATAATTATATATAATCTCACATTCTGAAAAATGTTATATACAGTACTGAAAATGATCAAGTTTACAAAAGAAATAATAATGCGTCCACGTTACTCCCGATATTGAATAAAATATCGCATTATTCATAATGATGAGTTCATTAGTTTAGGATTTTACCCAACACATAGATTTTATTGATGTTCACGCGTGCACCGGTCTGGTTACGATGTTTTTGTATAACTAACCATTTCATATAGTTTTCTCTATGAACTTTTTATATCTCGCTAATTAAACAATTATCGGACAGACCCGACGTTGCCCGGGAATGAATAATGATTAACAAATTTTTTACACTGCCATATTTTTATTGTCATCGAAATCGGTGAAATTGCCCACTTTTCAAGTTGATTGCTTGCTTGAGTTGGGGACCCATCACTGCGCACTGGAAGAAAGCTTCACATACCTTTCTGCAGCGACTTAGTCCACAATACATTGTAGTCTACATTGCACTGTAGAAAACTTAATGTTGATTTTATATAATTATTTATATATATATATATATATATATATATAATGGCTTGAATTTTAAAGTTTAAAATGCAAAAGTCAATTGTGTTCTAAACAGAAACATTCATTTCGAAAGCGCCCCTGTCATGTCAAAGAACCTACTTTTGATTTTATATAACTGGCCTTATTGCTTACGCGATGATAATATCTTGAATTTAAGTTTAACATGAAAAAGGTCAATTGTGCTTCAAACAGAAACATTCATTTTAAACGCGCCCCTGTCATATTAAAAAGCCCTACTGTTGATTTTAGCTGTTGGGCCTTTCGGCTTGTGTGGTAATAAAACTTCTCAAATGCACTTGTGATGTTAGGCTGTATAAGGTGTTAACTTTGGTCAAAATCGCCTGTTCCTTGTTTCATCGGATTATGTCGATACTTATCGAAGACATTTCGATGCAAAACCTATATAAGAGGACTGGCAGGTGAATAAAATACCTCCATGTAAAATTTTATAAAAATCGATCAAGTCGTTTTCGAGTCCATAGGAAACGGAGACACACATACGCAAAGTTCCTTTTATATAATAGTGGAGATAAATAGGAAGGGGCGAGTTTGGGGGGGCACACATTCTAAACATAAATTTTACTAAAAAACAATTGATCTATTCACCTTACTGTGTTGCCTAGAATACATATTCCATAATTTATGATAAGCGATTAATTAGTTTAAGATACAATCCTACAGATAGAAATATTGGGTACGCTAATAAGCTCATTCCTTCTTTTTTAATGTCATCTTTCCGGCCAACTAAAGATCATTTTATAAAGTGCAATATCTGTTCCGGCAGATACTGCAAGCAAAGACCATATGTGGGGACAACCCCACATATAAAACCTTGGTCAATGTAGGGGCAACCCTTCATACCAATTGTCACTATCCAGCTCCCCTACTCCCCGGGGAGTTGGTCCTCATTTCCCCTTCACTCCTCACATTAAAAATCGGCTTTGTGTCTAATTTGCTCGGTGGAGGAGCAAATAAATACTCTTTTGGCCAAGATCAAAGTGTAGTATCTGTCCTACTAAATGCTGTACCTATGTTTGTAACTGTGTGATATAAAGTGGGGTATCACTTTTCTGTATTAATTTAATGTAAAATGATCACACACTTTACAACCAGTCAGTCTCAAAGTCATTTAAGTCATTCTCCAGATCATTCAAGTTGTTTTTTAAGGATTCCAGTTATTTTTTAAGCATTCAAGTCATTCTTAACGTCATTCAATTCATTTTTAAGTTCATTAAAGTCATTCTAAGTCATTTACTTTTTATTTATTTAAGTCATTTCAGCCCGTTTTTCGGTCATTTTAGTTTATCTTTAAGAATTTCATGTCAATGCTACATTCACGCATTCATTCATTACACGAGAGCACGCGACTACTGGTTATCGGCCTTGTTTCGTGAGAAATGCTCCTTGCTTTGATCGACCAAAGATGATCGACTATAACTAAGAGAAAGCAGTAGTTAAACAAGATTGCCGACAAATCGCAGACATTCTCATGATTTCCAAATCTTTTGTGGAAAATGAATTGCATAAACTGTTTATTTTACAAAATCTTGGCATTGCAATTTGGCTTCAAACGTATAACATACGTATTTTAGGTCCTTCGACAAAAGGAGGGTGGACCTGTAAATTCACCCTTGTCCGTTCGTCCGTCCGTCCATTCTCCTGTCCGCACTTTTCTCAATAACTACGTCTTGGAATTTTTTTTAATTTTGAACAAACATTAAACATGATATGACTAAAAAAGTAGCAGAACGGATTTCCCAGAAAAACTCCGGTGGTCCCCTTCTCTATGGGTATCTTCCCTATGGGTATCTTCCCTATGGGTACCTTCCCTATGGGTATCTTCCCTATGGGTACCTTCCCTATGGGTACCTTCCCTATGGGTACCTTTCAGGTTAAAATGACACATTTGTGCTAGCTGAACTTCGCTAATTTTTATCCCTCGTTCACTGTTCACTCACGGAGGACCATGAATTGTTGTTAATTTAAACAAGGTTTATATTACGGATATCGCAACCTTAACAACACACACACACACACACACACACACACACAAATATATGTATGCATATATATATATATATATATATATATATATATATATATATATATATATATAGTTGATTTAAATTAACACACTGAAAATGATGATCGAAATTACTTTTCCTTATTGTCCTGGTGATATAATAAAATTATGTATAACTTTTATTCCTAATCTTTGATTTAATATATTTACTAGTGGGACCTGTGAAAATTCCACAGCAGATTCTTTCATACGTAATATATGGATGGATGTTCAGCGTAAATGGAGATGCGCTTATATTATTGTGGCTATATATATATATATATATATATATATATATATATATATATATATATATATATATATATATATATATGGTGGATTTTCTCATCGAAGACGATGAATGAGGGTTCAGTATGCAATCTTCAACAGCTCCTAATCTCTGTGACACCACATGCATAATTGCAATCCTGTAGACGTCCGGCACACTCCTCCGCAGATGGTGAACATTCATATGCTCGTCGGTAAAAGATGCCTTCTCGAGTGAATAGATAACCCTGCTTTGCTGCGTGCTCTGAAACCACAGTGGCATACATATTCATTTTTAGATGGATTTTTCTTGTGTTTTGCCTTCATATTTGCACGAAGGGCGTCCCTATGACAAAGGCGGTTATGTTCAAATTCTTTGGTTCCCAGGAAACACATCTCCCTCCATTTTCTGCGATCCCCTGCTGCACTCTCCCAGGAACTCAAAGAAATTCCACAGCGTTTCAGGTTGTCTTTTAGTTTATCCTTGTAACGAAGCAGAGGACGCCCTATTGGTTGACAAGAATTTGTCAGTTGCCCATAAAAAAGTTGCTTAGAAACTCTTGTTCCAGAGTCTGTGTCGCAGTCTACCAAATGCCTCACTAGCTTTATTAATTCTACATTGGATGTCCTTTTCAAATTTAGCATCATCAGACACAACAGATCTGACGTATGTAAAAGAAGATACTATTTTCAAAACTTCACCATCAACACATACCACTGGTTGTGAAGAGGATGTAGCGTTTGATTTTGGCTGGTGAATAATTTCAGTCTTTTTTATGCTAATTGTAAGACCGAAGGCCTTACATGCACCAGCAAAGCTATTGAGGATGTTCTGCATGTCATCAAGACTATGGGTGACAAGAGCACAGTCATCAGCATAAAGGAGGTGAAGAACAGTCTGCACAAAAATCTTGGTTTTGGCCTTGAACCGTTGCTGGTTAAATAATCCTCCACTTGATCGATACTCAACACCTACGCCTTCTGAAGTGTTTTTGAAAGCTGTCTTGAACATTATTGAAAAGAAAAGAGCAAATAGGATCGGAGCAAGGACACATCCTTTCTTAGTTCCATTTGACACTTCAAATGGTTCACTTTGTTCATAGCCAGATCGTACTGTCGCCACCATTCCTCAGTGAAAAGAGACAATCACATTCAAATCTTGTCCGGAATACCAAGCCTACTCAAAAGAGTCCACAGGGCATCCCTAGAGACGATATCAAATGTCTTTGTGAGGTCAACGAATGTGACAAACAAGTCTTTATTCTCCTCCCTCGCTTTCTCTGTAGTTACCAAAGGCTTAAAATCATGTCCACAGTACCTCTTCCTGCTCTAAAACCACACTGGGTTTCTGGGAGCACAGTTTTACAGATTGAACCAATGAGTCTGTTTAGGATTACACGAGCTAGAATTTTACTAGCAACAGACAAAAGAGAAATTCCTCTATGGTTATCACACTCACACTTATTTCCTTTGTGCTTAAACAGGTGAATAATTGATGCGTCTTTGAACTGTTGTGGCACGGTACCAAGTTCCCATATTAATGAAAACAGGGCACTTAGTTTCCTGATTAACAGTTGGCTTCCACATTTGTATACTTCTGCAGGTATGCCGTCATCACCTGGAGCCTTACCATTTGAAAGTTGCTTTACAGCCCATTCAATCTCCGACATGGATGGAGTATCAGCAAACGCCTCGATGGTTGGCATCTGAGGAATATCATCAATCACTCCTCGGTCCAATGTCGATTCTCTGTTAAAAACATTTGAAAAGTGTTCAACCTAGCGCTTAGTAATTTCTTTCTTATCAGTGAGGAGAATGCCATCCGACGAAAATATTGGAGATGCGCCCCCCCCCCTTAAAATGGGACCAAACACCCCTTGAGGTTTTGGTAGAATGATTTAAAATCACACCTATCCGCCGCATCTTGTAAGGCCTCAGCTTTCTGGTCCCACCAGTTTTGTTTCATTTTCTGGAGCCGAGATTGTGCCAACTTTTTGCCATTCTGAAAACCTTGTCTTTCACTTAAGAATTTTTGTCAGTAATCCATACTTGATGGGTTTGATGCATGTTATTGAGCAGTGGGACGATAGTTGGATCATTTTCATCAAACCAATCTTGGTTTTTCCTTCGAGCATATCCTAATGACTCTTTGGCAAAGTCATACACAGCAGCTTTAAACTCTCTCTAAGATGCCTCAATGTCATTCCCATATACAACGGAAGACATCTTTTCATCAGTAGCCTTTTGAAATGAGTGCATTATTTCCTTAACCTTCGACTTGCCTACATCAATTCTCTTGATGGAAGAATTACGTTGGTTTCAAACAGGGCGCTTGATTTGACTGTGGAGCAGATCAATTTATGGTCTGACCAACATTCCCCGATGCTGTAAGAACGTGTAAGATTTATATCTTGTCTATCAGAACGTGTACAATGACATAATCAATGAGATGATAATGATTAGACCGGGGATGTTTCCAACTGGCTTTCTTGCAATTAGGCAGCTGAAACACTGTATTAGTGAGCAAAAGATCGAATTCACTGCAAAGAAACAATAAGAGAACACCATTTGAGTTGACTTTACCAATTCCATGTGAACCAATGACATTTCTCCAAAATTGTGTATCACTACCCACACGGGCATTGAAGTCACGCAAGACAAACAGCTTATCCTGTACACAGACCTTGTTGATCTGTTCGCGTAAAGAGGAGTAAAACCTCTCTTTTAGCTCATCAGATGAATTAAGTGTAGGTGCATAGCAACTCAAAAATGTGGCATATTTGTCCTTTCCTACTGCAATGCGGGTGTTGTGAAAAACGGACATCTACCTTCCACCACCTATGTGCAATGTTCATGCTAGGAACTACCAGTGACATCCTTCACCTGTTCCCGTCACAATCCCATCATTGCCACAGGATTTATTGGTTTATTATTAGTTAAAAAAAAAACACATATCGATATACCAAACCTTAGGCTTAAATGAGTGAAAATGGTTCACTGAACAACCGGCACTTTGATTTGTTTTAAGTGGTCATTGTTTATGGTGAACAAAGCACCCTCTCTCCATCGGATTAACATGGTCTGTACAGGTGCACGCATGTGCCACACGTCAGATGATAAAACGATCGCAGGATTTTCTTGTAAGAGTGTTCCATCTCCTAGATCAGTTGTGAGCCAACACTAAAGGGCCTGATTCACCCTGGTAAGCTTTCTGTACAGCTGGGTATCATACCAGCTATTTCTTGGTTTTTGACTCTAACTGCTCAGTCTAGTGGACACATTGCTTAGCGATGCTGTACCAACACCGTCCCCTCACAAGGTTTAGCAGACCTGCTGAGACCAGTACCCAGGGTATAGCACTTGGAGCTAGCAAGTGAGAGATTTAGGAGATGGGTGATGACCAGTGATCTCTGTCCACCCTATTGGGTGCATCAGCCAGAGATTCAAAGGTACTACTTCTACCCAGAGCCCCCTATCCCATATATATATTTTTTACATGGTGGTCACCACTTATCAAGGCCTGGAAGCCACTCAGGGATAAGGGTTATTGCAAGTACAGTACCTTAATGTGGAGATTTAATAAAGTGTCTACTTAAGGGGACGGTTCATCAGGAAATTGTTTATATATATATATATATATATATATATATATATATATATATATATATATATAATAAAAATTACAATAAGTTTACCAAGGTAATCAAAATGGTAAACTTAAAATATATTATAAATATTAAAGAGTTAATATTTACTATTTACAAGTAAAATAAACTCAGCCAGATGTAAAAGCTCAATAAAACCGAAAAGGAAATAGAGCTTATAATATGAACAAATGATTAATAAAACATGTTAAAAGACATCTTTAAAAATAGTTAAAAACATATTTAATTTTAAAAAAGGAAACACAAGATAAGTGGATAGTCCGTAATCCGCGGAGTTTCGAAGAAATACTCTCCTTCTCATCAGAGGGCAGGAATTAGCAAAATGCAGGATCGGATTTTGCATATAAAAGTATTAAATGAAACTACAAGTAAGTCACAGATCTTACTTGGTTAAAAAAAAAAAGGTGAGGTAAGGGAAACAGGAGGCAAAAGAAAAATGATAAAAAGATTTCACATGAATGGATAGTCCGGTGAAGGGTAAAAATCCAAAAATGGTAAAATCCAAAACGGTCGAATTTAAAATTTCAATCCAATGGGTAAATTCCAAATGGTCCAAAATAATCCAAAAGGCAGAGTTCCTTGGAAAAAAGCGCAAATGGAATGAATTCCAAATCATTAAAAGAAAAGCACTGGAGAGAATATTTAAAAACACGTCTGTCAAGGTTGGATGAATCAAAAAAATTTAAGGTTTTAAAAAAAAAAAAAAAAAAAAAAGTTTCTTCGAAACTCCGCGGATTAAGGACTATCCACTTATCTTGTGTTTCCTTTTTTAAAATTAAATGTTTTTAACTCTTTTTTAAGATGTCTTTTTATTAATCATTTGTTCATATATATATATATATATATATATATATATATATATATATATATATATATACTATAATAATTAAATACTTACCTATGGCACTCAAGTCATATATTTTTTTATAAATTATTTTCCTAAGAATTCTTCATATATATATATATATATATATATATATATATATATATATATATGTATATATATATATATGTATGCATTTTATTTTTTATTACCGTATCTTTTTGTTAAGTTACATTATTGCTTCGGCTACTCGGCCGTTTTTTTTTGGGGGGGGGCGTTGGTAATAAAAAATAAAACGCATATTTGCTCTACAACAGTATTGAGCACTTTCTTCATTTTTTATTAATTACCATCTCCACTATATATATATATATATATATATATATATATATATATATATATATATATATATATATATAGTCGATTTTTCACTTTTCTCAGAATATTAAAATAAAATGGCTCTTGCTGGACTTATTACCATGCAAAAAATTAGATCAAATGCTTGAGCGGTTTTTTGAGCGTTTTGTATCAAAGTCGTAGACAAAAATATACTGAAAATTCTTCGTTTTTGCAAGGTTTGTCTTGAATATTCGTGTTTATACCAAAATATTTCTGTATTTAATATCAGGAAATGTCTTTTTATTTTATAAAAATAATATTAATATAACAAATCATAAATAATCTTCAAATTGAAAATCTGCACACACACCCTTTTCATTTTATTTTTTTACTTTGAGGGTCACCACTTATCAAAACTCTAGGATAAGGGTTAAGTAATGAGTAGATGTTCTGCACCCCCTCAAGACAGAAAAGGGTATTTTTTGAGCTTGCCACCAGATGTGGCAGGAGTACTCCCTCTTAGAACGAAATGTCTTTTTGTACTGGTAGAGGATCCCGACGGCAGTGAGATACTTTCTGGGGTGGTTAGGGATCTGATGTAAGTATTTCATTTCAGATTTAGGGTAAAAATGAGTCCCAGAAGTTTATCAAAACAGAGTGCTTCATCAAGGCAAGAGATGTTCATTTCAATTGGAGTAAACTGGGGATATAATTATCAGTGATGATAGCAGTTTGATTTTGAATGAATTAAAGCTGACCAGCCATTCCTTACCTCATTGCAGCACACGTTTAAGGTCAGAGGAGAGAGAATCAGAAAAATTCTGATCATTGTCGGCTTTTGTAATGTTTCCATAGATGGTAGTATTGTCTGCATAGATGCCGACAAATGATCGAATAATATGGTCTATGAGGTCCATGATAAAGATAAGGAAGTGAGTTGGGCCCAATGTGGATCCTTGGGGTATGCCAGCATTAATAGTTTGATCTACGTATTTCTTCCCATTAATGACCACTTAAATAGAACTATCAGACCGAAAAGATTTAGTGCTTGAGAAGAATATTCCGTAGCTAGATTTTATGAAGTAAACCTCTGTGTCAGACCCTATCAAATGCCTTAGATATGATAAGAGCTACCGCTCTAGAAATGAACTCTTCATCGATAAATTTACTAATTCTGTGTGATATCTCAATTAGCACATCAAATATTGATATCACAGAGCGGAAACCATATTGCATGTCACTGAAAAAGTTATTTTGTTGAGATGATTGGCAAGTTTTCCATTTATCATAGAATTGCATTAGCAAACTGTCTTTTCATGTCATGAATTAAGCAGTAAAATTTCAATATCTTAAAATCGATTTTTTTCTGTTATAAGTGAAAATATAACAAACAAACAAATAAGGAAAAGCCGAAACATTATTTTGATAAAGCTTAATATATAGTCAAATTGCTCCATATAAGAGCCCTTAGACAAAAATGACGGTCTCAATTTCTGACTCAAAACTTTGGCTGCGATGTGTCGATGTCTTGATTGAAAACCATATACAGTTTGTGATGCTTCCGTTGTTTACTTGACTGTCCGTTTCACATCCTCAGAATGTGAAGGCAAATCTTGCAAGTCAAACTTGTTCCCATTAAATAATGATTCTTGAAGTTCAGAATCAGGAAAATCTTTCGTCATTGGTGGTTTAAAAATACCACATAATGTCAAATCTATTAATTGTGTCCAATGAGTTGCATTAAAATTAATATTTGGTATTCTTTTTAATCGTTTCTTGGTTGACTTCTCACTCCCAAAAGAATATAAAAATTAATTGAATATTAAAAAATTAAATGTGTACTGCTTTAATAATTATGGTGAAATTATATAAAATCTTACAAATGTTTGTATAAATTGGAATTAATAATCGGGTCATTGATAAATGAATAAATGTTTACTTACCTGATGCCAAAATTCTTTTTAAAGCTTACTTCAACTTCCTCAGATTTGACCATTGAATATAGAATGTTTTCAGACAGTAAACAAAATTGTATGTTCGTATGTTTTTTAATGCAATCTGATGGATTTCATGAGGTTGCTCATTAATCCTCTGGATCATATTAAAAATGGGCAATTGCTGATTGTGGAATTTATTATTTTTTTAATTTCAAACCAACAAATGGCATACACATTTACAATACAATTTATTAACCTCCGGAGTTTTGTTGTGAGCCTTTGTGGATATGCACCACTAGTCCATAAACACTTGAGCCTGATGCTAAAATTAGCCATCTTGCCTGGTTTAAAAGACCAATTTTCCATGAAACATATCTAGAGTCAACCTTACCTCTAGAAATACTTACTGTGTATTCATACAGTAATATTTGGTCACAACTGAGGCCATTTATTAAATCAAAATTGAATCCAGAGAACTGCTAATAGTGGAAAATGATATCTGGGGTAAATCATGACAATGATTTGAGCATAATTTTCCCAGGGGCCGCTGAATGTTGTAGGGCCTTTTGTGCAACCATCCATGTTTTTAAAAAGAGGCCTGAAAGGTAGTTCGTTATGGGGCAAAGAGCAACCAATTGTATGGAGATTTCTTTTTAATTATTTTTTTCTAAAATTGTATTCATTCCACCTTCACAACCTGTGTTAGCATTAGTCTTGTCAACAAGGATAGCCTTGATAGTCTTTTCACTGTTGAATTCATACAAAACATCCATCACGTGCTCTGCATGAACAGCACCTATTGCCCCACTCTGTGTGTCAGATATTTACTTTCATATGTTGTAAATATTAAATGGTGTTCTGGTCCCTTAGTTTGTTTTTTTTTCATAGTTTTCTGTCCATTTTCCTCCACAATTTTTTTATAAAACAATGTATCCTTATCCATTCTCCCATCAACTCCAATGCATATCAGATTATCCACATTTTCATTATGGTTTTTGGCAGTCTAGATTTTGCCCTGTCTACTTTACTTTTATGAATAAGAATATTGCTTATATTAATATTGGGTATAAGAAGGCCCATAACCTACAAATCTAAGAGCAAGGCATTGGCAAGATTAGAAGAGATGCCCCCCTGATTACTCAAGAGCATACTTGGGAAATTTGATAAGGCATTCAGGCCATTTTGGATAACTCTTCGCTGCAAATATTCTTCTTTTGATTCTTCACTTGCAGAAGATGAGTAAGAGGGGGAGGAAATATTACTCTGGAGATTTGAAGTTGAAGTTGTTGGAGATGAATGTACATTTTTTATTAACTCCTCTCGTTATTTTTTTACTTTTTTATAGCACTTTTATCAACTGGACCAAGCTGAAAAGTACCTTTCGGCCATATTTTGCTCCTCTGATCCTTTAGGTATTTACGTTCCTCAACTGGAACCTGAAAATCAGATTTTACTTATATCAAAATACATCTAAACAAAATATGAAAATTAGTTTGCATTAAAATATGAAAATTGGTTTGGATAAAAGATTATCTCACAAAGAAAAAATAGAAAATAAGTTACCTTTTGTTGTCGAGGGCAGGTGAAAATAATGTGATCAATCTTGGAATTTTCTTTATTGCATTTTACACGAGGGCTTTCAAAACTTAAAACTGACAGATTGCAAGAACAGGACGAAATATCAAATAGTGTATCCAGTTTTTCTATCCAGAATTTGTTTTGGGAATCAAGAAGAGATTTTCGATTCATGTGCTTGGCCTTCTTGAAACATAGTATAGACATCTTTTTTAAATACTAATTTATCTTAAAACATAGGATAGTCCCCTTTTTAAAGTACTCATTTCACAAAAACGTAGAATAGTCACCTTTTTTAAATAGTCATTTCACTTTAAACATAGCATAGTCACCTTTTTTAAAAAGTCATTTCACTTTAAACATAGTATAGTCACCGTTTTCAAACAGTCATTTCACTTATAACATAGTATAGTAATCTTTTTTTTTAAATAGTACTTTCACGAAAAACATAATATAGTCACCTTTTTAAAATACTCATTCAATTTTAAACATAGTAAAGTCAGCGTTTCTTAAATAGTCATTTCACTTAAAACATAGTATAGTCACCTTTTTTAAAATAGTCATTTAACTTGAAACATAGTATAGTCACCTCTTTTAAATACTTATTTCACTTAAAACATAGTATAGTCACGTTTTTTAAATAGTCCTTTCACTTAAAACATAGTATAGTCACCTTTTTTTAAATAGGCATTTCACTTAAAACATAGTATAGTCACGTTTTTAATAGTCATTTCACTTAAAACATAGTAGAGTCAACTTTTTAAAATAGTCATTTCAGTATAAACATAGTATAGTCACCTTTTTTAAATAGTCATTTCACTTCAAACATAGTATAATCACCATTTTAAAATAGTCATTTCACTAAAATCATAGTATAGTCACCTTTTTTTAAATAGTCATTTCACTTAAAACATAGTAATGTCACCTTTTTTAAATACTCGTGTCACTTAAAAGATAGTATAGCAACCTTTTTTAATAGACATTTGACTTAAAACATAGTATAGTAACCTTTTTTAATACCAATTTTACTGGAAACATAGTATAGTCAACTTTTTTAAATATTCATTTCACTTAAAATATAATATAGTCATCTTTTTTTAAATAGTCATTTAACTTAAAACATAGTATAGTAACCCTTTTTTTAAATAGTCCTTTCCCTTAAAACATAGTATAGTCACCATTTTTAAATGGTCATTTCCCTTAAAACATAGTATAATCACCTTTGTTTAAATAGTCATTTCAACTAAAACATAGTATAGTCACCTTTTTTTATATAGTCATTTCACTTAAAAGATAGTATAGCAACCTTTTTTTAATAGAAATTTCACTTAAAACATAGTATAGTCACCTTTTTTTAATACTCATTTCACTGTAAAGTATATTCACCTTTTTAAGTACTCATTTTACTAAAAACATAATTTCACTTAAAATATAATATAGTCACCTTTTTTTAAATAGTAATTTAACTTAAAATATAGTATAGTAACCCTTTTTTTAGTACTCATTTCATTTAAACATAGTATAGTCACCTTTTTTAAATAGTCATTTCACTAAAAACATATTATAGTCACCTTTTTTTAAATAGTCATTTCACTAAAAACATATTATAGTCACCTTTTTTTAAATAGTTTTTCACTTAAAACATAGTATAGTCACCTTTTTAAATAGTAATTTGTCTTAAAACATCGTATAGTCACCTTTTTTAATTGACATTTCACTTAAAATATAGTATAGTCACCTTTTTAAATACTTATTCCTCTTTAAACATAGTATAGTCACCTTTTTTAAAATAGTCATTTCACTTAAAACATAGTATAGTCACCTTTTTAAAAATAGTTTTTTCGTTTAAAACATAGTTTTGTCACCTTTTTTAAATAGTCATTACACTTAAAACATAGTATAGTCAACTGTTTTTAAATAGTCATTACACTTAAAACATAGTATAGTCAACTGTTTTTAAATAGTCATTTCACTTAAAACAGAGTATAGTCACCTTTTTTAAATAGTCATTTCAGTTTGAACAGAGTATAGTCCCCTTTTTTAATTGTCATTTCAATTAGAACATTGTATAGTCACCTTTTTTACAATAGGCATTTCACTTCAAACATAATATAATCATCTTTTTTTAATACTCAATTCACTTAAGACAATGTATAGTCACCTTTTTTAAATACTCATTTCACTTAAAACATAGTACAGTTACATTTTTTAAATACTCATTTCACTTAAAACATAGTATAGTCACCTTTTTTTAAATAGTAATTTCACTTTAAACATAGTATAGTCACCATTTTTAAATAGTCATTTCACTTAAAACATAGTATAGTCCCGTTTTTTTTAAATAGTCATTTCACTTAAAACATAATATAATAACCTGTTCTTAAATAGTCCTTTCACTTAAAACATAGTATAGTAAGCTTTTTTAAATACTCATTCCATTTAAAACATAGTATAGCCATCTTTCTTTAAATTGTCATTTTACCTAAAACATAGTATAGTCACCTTTTTTAAATAGTCATTTCAATTAAAACATAGTATAGTCACCTTTTTTTAAATAGTCATTTCATTTAAAAGATAGTATAGCAACCTTTTTTAATAGACATTTCGCTTACAACATAGTATAGTTACCTTTTTTAATACTAATGTCACTGTAAACATAGTATAGTCACCTTTTTTAAAATACTCATTTTACTTAAAACCTAGTATAGTCACTTTTTTAAATAGTCATTTCACTTAAAATATAATATAGTAACCTTTTTTTATATAGTCATTTAACTTAAAACATAGTATAGTAACCTTTTTCTAAATAGTCCTTTACCTTAAAATATTGTATAGTCATCATTTTTAAATAGTCATTTCACTTAAGACATAGCATAGTCCCTTTTTTAGTTGTCATTTCAACTAAAACATAGTATAGTCACCTTTTTTTAAATAGTCATATCACTTAAAAGATAGTATAGCAACCTTTTTTTAGTAGAAAGTTCACTTAAAACATAGTATAGTTACCTTTTTTAATACTCATTTCTCTGTAAACATAGTATATTAACCTTTTTAAGTACTCATTTTACTTAAAACATAATATAGTCACCTTTTTTTAAATACTCATTGCACTTAAAACATAGTATAGTCACATTTTGTTAAATAGTAATTTCACTTGAAACAGATTATAGCCAACTTTTTTGAATAGTCATTTAACTTAGAACATAGTATTGTCACCTTTTTTAAATACTCATTTCACTTTGAACAGAGTATAGTCCTCTTTTTTAATTGCCATTTCACTTCAAACATAGTATAGTAACTTTTTTCACAATAAGCATTTCACTTCAAACATAATATAGTCATCTTTTTTTTAATACTCATTTCACTTAAGACATAATAATAATAATAATAATAATAATAATAATAATAATAATAATAATAATAATAATAATAATAATAATAAACCAAATCCGGACAACAACAACCATACTAGAAATAAAAATAAAAATACTAATAACGAACAAGATAAATGCAACTGTAGACACCGCACACTTTGCCCACTTCAAAATAAATGTTTAACCAAAAGCGTAGTTTATCAGGCCACAATATTTGCGAAAGAAAACCTGAATAACAAGAAATATTACGTAGGTATAACTTCCTTAGATTTAAAAACTCGATACTATGACCACAAAAGTACATTCAACAATAAAAAACACCATATGAAAACAACACTAGCGAATAAATACTGGAAACTCAAAGAAAGCGGACATTCGCCGGTAGTCGAATGGAAAATAATAAGACAAGCTACCACGTATAGGGACCTAGACGACCCATGTAGATTATGCCTTCATGAAAAATTTGCTATCGTGTACTTTAAAGAACCCCAACATCTATTAAACTGTAGAAGAGAAATAGCAAACAACTGTATTCACAAGATAAAATTTACTCTAGGCTAGCGATACAAAATAGTTTTAAAACTAACAAAAACAATAGAAAATAAACAAATAAATAAATTAAATAAATATGAATATACATAAACGATCACACATATATGTATATATATGTATATATATGTGCATATATGTATGTACACATATATATATATATATTTATAAAAAAAAATAGGCACTAACCTAGTTTTAAAACAGATCAAGAAACTAAATATCCAGGCTAAATAGAGCACACACAAAGGAACAGGTACACCTGAGGTCAAATAGGCCTTTTTCCGATAAATGCATGCTCATTGGCTGATAGGAAGGGCGCGGTGGATACTAGAAAGCTGATTGGCTAACTAAAATCTCAATGGAATAAGCGCATATAAAAACGACAAACAACCACAGAATTCGCACATAAGCTTGAAGAGTCCTAGAGTGGATGAAACGCGGAATATTCAGTGTAGCTTTATCGCCATATATATTTTATAAATTACTAATATATATATATATATATATATATATATATATATATATATTGTGTAAGCAAAAACAAGACTTCAAAACAAGGTGTTGGTGGCAACAAAAAGTGTATTTCAATTTACGTTACAATTGTTTCCATGTCCAGTTCAACAATTTCAAGCATTATGTCGTTTGAAAATTTTCAAAACGAGCATTTCTTCAGACTTTATGAATAAGCACACTTTTGGCAATGGAGCATTTTTTGAAGAGAAGAAAGGAAGGGGAAATCCCTAGCTAGAAAGGCATGCGAGAAACATCTAGCTTTGTTGTAGTTACGGAAAATCCCATTTAAATATTAATATATCGCCTAATTTTCGTATCCTTATTTAAGAGCAGAGTCATGACAAGTTTCTACAGGGAGCCCTAAGCCATTTAAAAGAATGTTTTTGTTATATATCCCATTCGTTGGGTTCCTGAATTAGATCTTGTTATTTCTTTGTTGCCCAATACTTAACAGTTTTGTTTCGATATTATGGTCGTAACAACCTTGCAAAAATGTTACGGTTAGTTTTAGTTTCGTATTAGTGGCAGGTAATGTTTATAGATTATCGTTATATTTGTGCTCGGATTTAGGACCCTTTTAGTTTCATAGTTTAAATGAATACGAGCGTAAATAAAATGGGTGTATTACAGATATATATAAAAAAATCCTCGTATAATATTGCGGGTGAAGTATTCTAATCTATTTATTGTTACTTAATGTTTTAAGATTCATTGTTATTCTACTTAGGTATATTATTTTTTATGTGCTCGTTATTTTTCTTATTAATGGTGCCACCCTCATCCTTCCCTATTCTGCTGTTATTATTTCCCCCACCGTTCTTATTCTTTTGATCGTTTTCAACGTTTCCCTTATTAATCTTTGGGTTTTTTCTAGCTCCCATTGCGATGTTGTATGAGATTACACAGCTGGGTTTGTAGTTACTATTTTTCTTACTATTATATTCAATTTTTCCGTTGTATCCTGATCTCCTACGGGCCTCATTGTAGTATTCCTTGTTTTTTGTTTTTTTTTCAAAGAGATTCTCATTCTTGGAAAGTTCTGAAATTCTTTTAGAAACGTTGGGGATCAGCGCTTTCTTCATGCATTTCGGATGGTTCGATCGGTAATCTATGTAGAAAGTTTTCTGGTTAGGTTTGTGATAATGTTCGTATGTACTATTTTTTAGGTTGAGGGTAACGTCCAGAAAATTAACTATTTTGCAATTGCTGTCCATTGTTATCTCTAATCCATGTTCCTTAAAAAAAATTCTGATGTTCTTTCTTGATTTTTCCGTAATACGGTCGCTAGAATTGACTATGAAAAGTGCGTCGTCCCTATAAAGTCCCCCATTTAAGCCTGGGATTGTCTTGTCTATCTCCTTTAGTAAGTAGAGACCAACCAAGTCAGTGACCTACGAGGAGTAATTGTAATGTCAAAATGGCCCTTTCTATCTTTTCTAGTCCACATTCGCCGTTATATCTGATTAAGGTTTTCCTGGCTATTTTTATAATTCCAATTTCTAACTTTGTTAAGTCAGTTTCATCTTCTGCTAGTTTAAGTACTTTCTTAAATAGTGCAGGGGAAATGGAAGGGCAGTACGCATCTATGTCGAACATGATAAATTTGCTTTTGGGTTTTTTTAGGGATCTTGTCAAACCACTTGATTACTTCCCCTGAAGAGATCCAGAGGTTGTGCTTGATTTTGGATTTTAAGATTGGTATGATTCTGTCTAGTATCTTTTTACTGATATTACCTATGTCGGATGCGCATGGGGCTATAAGTCTAATACTGGGTTTATTATTGAAGTCCGGTTTGTGGTCATTCAATAGAAACCGAGGGTTAAGTGGAGTGTAGACCTCTATTTTGTCTTGGATGTGCATTTTCTCACATATTTTTAATGCTAACAGGTTGATTCTAAATAGATCCTCTTCAGTTGATTTCTTGTATTGGTTATTATAAGTTTGAACATTCATGCTGTAAATATTCATGGTTTTATCTGCTGGGACCATAAGGTTAGGGTTGTCCATTATTTTTTTGAAGGTCTTATTATTGTTTTTTTAGCTTAGGGTTTAAATATTCATGTTTTTTTTTTTTAACTTTTAAACCCTTTACCATATTTATCAAGTCCAGCTCAAAACGTTCCAAGGATTGTATCTGTGGTGGGCATTTTCTGGTTTTTATCTGGTACAGTTTGCAGTTGTTCATGCTGTCCTCCTCTGAAGGGTTTCCATTCATTCCTTTGTCCAAAGCGGCGGTGATGTTGTTGTCCTCAGTATTTTTCAAAGTGTGGTGATATAACTTCCATCTGATTCTTTTAGTGAAATCCTTTACCGCCTGGATCATGTTCATTGAGTATTGCTTGTGTCCTGGAATTGCTATGCTCTTCGGTAAGAAAGTGATTTCCTTTTTTTGAAAACATGTTGTATGTACTGGTGTATTTTTTCAGCTCACAATAAGGAGCAGTATAGACTTATATGTAATTATGCTGAGTTCGTGAAATTCAGTAAATTTTCATATACCAATGAGTTTTAAGCCAAAAATGGTTAGCTTAAAGAGTAATCTACAAAATTATCAAATTTTATAATTGAGCATTAATATACTGTGTAAGCAAAAACAAGACTTCAAAACAAGGTGTTGGTGGCAACAAAAAGTTTATTTTAATTTACGTTACAATTGTTTCCATGTCCAGTTCGACAATTTCAAGCATTATGTCGTTTGAAAATTTTCAAAAAGGCGTGCGAGAACCATCTACCTTTGTTGTGGTTACGGAAAATTCATAAAATATATATTAATATATATACATATACATATATATATACATATAAATATATATATATATATACATATACATATATATATACATATGTATATATACATATACATATACATATATATATACATATATATATATATATATATATATATATATATATATATATATATATATATATATATAAAGCTGAACGTCTGTGTGTGTATCTGGTCACGAATAGGCTCACAAGAAAGGTAGATGTTTCTCACACGCCTTTCTAGTTAGGGATTCCCCTTCCTTCCTTCTCTTCAAAAAATGCTCCATTGCCAAAAGTGTGTTTATTCATAAAGTCTGAAGAAATGCTGGTTTTGAAAATTTTCAAACGACATAATGCTTGAAAGGAATATTAGGTGGTTGTGGGGGATCTGGGAAGTTCATCTCTGGTGTGACTAAGGACATAGGGGAGGGAGATATGTAGGGGTAAGAAGAGGAGGTTTACTTTAAATATTTCTGAACTAAAACTAAAAACACTACCGACCCACCAAGAACCCCCTCCCACCTTCCTTCTCTTCCCTTCTTCTTTTTCCGCTTTTTTCGCACCACTCCCCTGACATCATTCACTCTTTCATTCCACCATAAACGAACATTTCTGTAAAAGTCTGAGGAGGCTACACGACGGCAAAAAAAACGGTCGCGTAGCTGAAACAATAATGTAACTAAACAGAAAAATATGGTAATAAAAAATAAAACGCATATTTGCTCTACAACAGTATTGAGCACTTTCTCCAGGTTTTTATTAATTACCATTTCTACTATATATATATATATATATATATATATATATATATATATATATATATATATATATATATATATATATATAAAGGCTGTAAATGACAAAGTTCTCTCTGATTCTCTCTCCTCTGATCTCGAGCATGTGGTTCAGTGGGGGAAGATGTGGCTGGTTACCTTTAATGCATCCAAAACCAAACTCCTATCCTTACATCATCAACGCTCTGATCCCCATCTGGCATCAATTGTGATGGATGGCTCTCGTCTGGGTGAGGCCCCGTGTTTTGACAAGCTTTTGGGTTTGACCTTTACTCCTGATCTGAAATGGGATACGTACATCAAATCTGTTGCCAAGGTCGCTGGAAAGATGGTGGGATCCTTCTACCGCTCCAGAAGATATCTCACTACTGATGCAATTCTCTATCTATATAAAAGCCAAGTACGTCCAAGGATGGAATACTGTTGCCATATCTGGGCAGGAGCTGCTAAAAACAGCCTATCATGCCTTGACAGAGTACAAAATAGACTTTGTGGCTTAGTGGGGGATGCCCTTTTCTCTACCCTGCAACCTCTCTCCCACAGAAGAGACGTTGCGAGCCTATCCTTGTTTTATCATTATTTTCATGGCAGGTGCTCGTCTGAACTCCAATCTCTGGTCCCCCCTCGCCAATCTTTCATGAAAAACACCCGTCTAGCTGAATCCACTGTGAAAAATTTCCCCCACTCTATATCTGTGCCTAAATCAAAACGCGGATTCCATTAACAAAGCTTCTTTCTTAGAACTGCACGCCTGTGGAACTCTGTTCCGTCTGCCTGCTTCCCACCGGACTACAACTTGGATGTCTTCAAGTCCAATGTTAACAAATTCCTAATGAACCGCCCCCTTAAGTAAACACTTCATCAAATCTCCACACTAACGTAATGTACTTGCAATAACCCTTATTCCTGAGTGGCTTCCGGGCCTTGATAAGTGGTGATCACTGTGTAAAAAAAAAATAAAAAATAAAAAAAATAAAGCTGAACATCTGTGTGTATATCTGGTCACGAATAGGCTCCTATATTGTTGACTATTATAGAAAACTGATCACATATAATGATAGAAGATGTATCGAGACACAGGAATGGGTATGTATGATCTGACATAATGATGATTCATTAAAATTGTGGGGTCGGCATACGCGCCTTGTCTACAAAGTATGGAAATAAAAAAAATTTAAATTTAAAAAAAGCGTTTACAAGTGTTTTTATATAGATGTACATAATAATACTTTGATAAGTATGTTTTAACTTAAATAGGGATGGTATAATAAAATTGTGGGGTCTGCGGTCGCGCCTGGCCTCCATAGAATGGAAATAGGCAAAAACTTTAATAGAGACTTTTCATATCTATCTGCGTAAGTATACTTTGATAATTATGTTCCGGTTTGAAGAAATATGGTATAATAAAATTATTGGGTGTTCGTTCGCGCCCGACCTCCATAGAATAGAAATATGTCACAAAGTTTAATAAGGTTTTTTTAATATAGATCCACAGAATATTGTGATAAGTGTTTTAGTGTGAACAGGTATGGTATAATAAATTATGGGGGTTATCTATTTTATTTTTACTTTCATCATATTTTGCTGTGGTTTTGATACCCCCAAATTCGAACCTGTCTCTTTAGAACCCTTCCTTTTCATAACCTATCATACTTTCATAAATCAGAGTCCATTTTCTGTAGGCTGTTTTTGAACCCAGTCAACGACGACTTATGAAGAATTCTTAGTAAAATTATTTATAAGAAAGTGAGTGCTACCAGCTATAATCGAAACTGAAACCAAATTTTGTGAAGAATTTTTCGTAAAATTATTTATTACTAGAAATGGAAGATCATAGCACTTAAATGATTGTCATTCGGAAAAAAAAGGTGTAAGCGTGACACACAAAATAAAACGCTGTCGTATTAATAATTAGATTTTCTCCTCTTAACTCTGCTGAGCTTTTCTTATTGATAAGTTTTGCTTTGTTAAAGATATATTCTTTGAGAAGATGATTATATATTTTGTTGATATGGATTGGTTTAATTGAAAATGTTGATGAATGCAATCTGTGCAACTTTTTAGTAAAACTAAGGACATAAAAGGAACAATTTGCATCACTAAAAAGCTTTTTATTCAATTGAATGTGAAAGTCGGTAATTATATTACGTTAAACAAGGCAATACTACAATCCTAAACAATGAAACAAAAATAACAAATGGCGATAAGTGTTTGGAGTAGCTTGCATCAACGTTCTTGTTCGAAACGAAATCAAATTAATTCCGACTTTAACAACTTTTAATCAGTTGAGTATGTTTTTGTCTTTTTTTTTTTTCAAGAACTTATTAAGTTTTTAAGTGGAACATTAAAATGGTATAGTTTGGTTTTTCAGTTTAATAGACCTGTGCGTACGGTTTTCTCTCTTTCTCTGTATGTGCATGTGTGTGCGTGTGTGTGTGTGTGTGTGTCCCTCTCTCTCTCTCTCTTCCTCTCTCTCTCTCTCTAGTTCTCTCTCTCCCTCTCTTTCTCTCTCTCTCTCTCTCTCTCTCTCTCTCTCTCTCTAGTTTTCTCTCTCTCTCTCTCTCTTGATCATTCTCGGTCATCAGATGTTCTATGTGTGTGTGTGTGGTCATGAATACTCTCCTATATAATTGACTATTTAAAAAACTGACTACATATAATGATAGAAGATGCATCGAGGATCAGGAATGGATATGTTTGATCTGGAAGAATGGTGGCTCATAAAAATTGTGGGGTCTGCGTTCGCGCCTGGCCTCCAAAGTATGGAAATAAAAAAAAATGAAAAAAAATCGTTTACAAGTGTTTTTGATATAGATGTACATAAGAATACTTTGATAAGTATGTTTCAACTTAAATAGGGATGGTATAATAAAATTGTGGGATCTGCGTTCACGCCTGTACTCCATGGAAATATGGCACAAACTTTAACAAAGACTTTTCATATCTATTTGCGTAAGTATACTTTGATAATTATGTTTCAGTTTGGAGAAATATGGTATAATAAAATTATTGGCTGTTCGTTCGTGCCTGACCTACATAGAATGTAAATATGTCACAAAGTTTAACAAGGTTTTTTAAAGGGGTCCACAATATCACCTTAACTTTAATCTTAATTCACGTTAGCTTTTATTTATTTTTTTTTAGTTGAATCATATTGTGTCGAATAAATTCACCTCATAAATTCACGTTCTTTATTAAAGTGAAAGCCAAAAACAAAAGTCGGAATTTTAGACAATTCTCGACACAAATTTTGCATAACTCTGTTTTTTCCTTCTCCACCTGCACGTGGCACTCTTTCGAAAATAGATAAATAGATAAATAATAAAAAATAAGAACGTTACTTGTTATCGTGTCAAAAGAAGGAAAAAATCCTACTCACGTGATTACGTGTCTTTTTAAAAACATTTGCATAACCTTTTTATTTTTATTCATATATCTGTTTAAGCTTTTTACGGCAGTGTACTAGAAGAAATTCAGTTGATTACAACCCTTTCTGCGTGTTCTTTACATTACAATAGTACAACCCTGAATCCGACGGCGCAATACTACACCGTCCAATACTGTAAAACTGAAACGAAGCTGTTCTGCTTGAAAAGGTCGCCATCTTCTTCTTATTCATATTTATATCGATTCTTTGCTTTAAAAAACTGAAGTAATTACGTGTTTACTTTTTTAATATCCCATTTTGCTGTTTTGGATTATTTTACTAAAGTAAGTAAATCTTCACTATTTTTCAAAACTGTTTTTGTTTCTTTGTTTTTCGATATTTCGTCGATATTATTTAGTAAGAGTGTTTAGCAGAAAAGCCTACAAACGACTACCCGAAAAAATAAATATACAAGAAATAATTGTTACTATAGTCAATAAAAGTCCAGTTCATGTTTTTTTAATAGTTTTTAATGCTCTTTACTTGAAATAATTTCAGCGAACCGAAATTAAAACGAAATTTGAGGCGATAACTACTTAAATTAATTTTTATATAAACTACACATGCCACAATCGAATATTCCTCACGTACAAAATTAAAATATGTTTATAAATATGCTTTACATTGATGGAACTCTCTTAAATTGTTAACACAGAATACTCAGGTGTCACTCCTTCAAATTGAAAACGTTGCTCTCCATTTCAAAGTCGCTGCCATTTTTATTTTTTTTTAACCGGTTCGTGAATTAAAAAAAAAGTTTTTTTTACAAACTACTTTAAAATACAAACCAATGAACTTTTCTACCATAACAGTAACTTTTATTGACTATGGTAACATTTATTTCTTGTATATTTATATTATTATATATATATAACATTATCTCTTTGTAAGGAAACACCATTTTGTTGGTCACTCTTGGCTACGAATGGAAACAAAGTTGATATAAAAATATATATTTTCGCGAAAATTATCTTTACTTTCATCATATTTTGCTTAGGGTAATATTTTTTAGTATGAAAACCTATCTCTTTACAACCCCCTCCTTTTCATAACCTATCATACTTTCATCAATCACAGTCCATTTTCTGTAGGCTGTTTTTGAACCCAGTCAACGATGGGTACTTCTGCTAATATATATATATATATATATATATATATATATATATATATATATATATATATAGTATCGGCCATAATATAAGGAACGGAAAAAAAATTACAATTATTCATATATATTTAAAAAATTAGTGCATGGATTTTTCTGAAATACTCAGAATAAACAAATAGAACCAATATGTATAAACTAGTACCAAAAAATAAAATAAAATTATGATTCAATACTGAGAAATATTTTAGTTTTAAATTATATCTGTGGATTTATCCTGGCCAAAAGTTAAGGAACGAAATAGAAACTATATGTTTTTTTTAATGCAAATGTTTTAAAAAATAAATTAATTCAATATTTAGTGAACATCCCTTTATTCTTTATGACCTCACTGCATCTTCGACCACAAGACTGGATTAGTTTCTTGCAAAATTCAGGATTTATCTTTTCCCACTCTTCCTTCAATAAATCCCACAAATGATTTTGATTTTGGGGATTCCTCGTCTGTGCTCTTTCTCCAATCATTTTCCAAATATTTTCTATCGGATTCAGATCCGGACTCTGCGCTGGCCAGTCCATTACTTATTTCTTCTTCCTCGAGGTAACTTATCACTTTTTTAGCTTTATGGCAAGGGGCGTTATCTTGCATAAAAATGCTTGGCTGATTAGGTGAAAGGCGTAAGCCCTCAATGACATGTTGTTGAAGGAGCTGCTTAGAAGTCTCAGCATTTACCCTATTATAGATTCGAACTAGAGGGCCAACTCCTTCCGAGGATATCATACCCCAAACCATTACACTTCCCCCTCCAAATTTAAGTGTCTTTTTAACACATTTGGAGGATAATCGTTCACCTGCTTTACGCCGTACATGCTTCTTTCCATCAGATCCAAACAAATTAAACTTGGATTCATCGCTGAAGTGAACCATAGCCCATTGGTCATCAGTCCAGACGACATGCTCATGGGCAAACTTCAAACGGCTATTTTGGTTCTTCTTGGAAATCAAGGGTTTAGATACTGGCACCCTGGCATGCAATCCGGCAGCTGCTAACCGCCGAGAAACAGTTTTTCTAGACATATTTTTCCCAGTCTGTTCATTAAAATCACGAGAAATTGATGTTGCGGATTTGAATCGGTCACTAAGAGCCTGCCTTACCATAATCCTATCTTCTCTTTGAGACGTTTTAGGGGGTCTGCTGGTTTTAGGGGATGCTTCTAATGTATTTTTATTCTTATATGGAGCTATCACACGATGAACAACACTTTTTGATCTTCGAACGATATTAGAAATTGTTGAAATTGATTTCTTTTCTTTGTAATTGTCTAAAATTAATTTTTTTTTCTTGGAGAGACAGAGTTTTGCGAGTCGGTGACGCCATTTTTCTTTGTTGTGCTTATCAGAAGTTCCAATATTAAAAACTAGCTATTTTCTATTTCGTTCCTTAACTTTTGGCCAGGATAAATCCACAGATATAATTTTAAACTAAAATATTTCTCAATATTGAATCGTATTTTTTTGTACTAGTTTATACACATTGGTTCTATTTGTTTATTCTGAGTATTTCAGAAAAATCCATGCACTAATTTTTGAAATATACATGAATAATTGTAAATTTTTTTCCGTTCTTTATATTATGGCCGATACTATATATATATATATATATATATATATATATATATATATATATATATATATATATATATATATATATATATATATATAAACTAGCTATACATACTCGACGTTGCCAGGCATTCTTCTTTTTTTTCTTTTTTTTTGCATTATTTTCATTATGGGTCCCCCGACAAAAAGAGAGTGGACCTGTAAATTCACCCTCGACCGTTTTTCTGTCCGCACTTTCTCAATAACTACGCTTTGGAATTTTTTAAAATTTTGCCCAAACATTAAACATGATATAAGTAAAAAAAAAAAAAAGTAACAGAACGGATTTTCTGGGAAAACTCCGGTTGTCCCCTTTAGGAGTGCTTTTCGGGTTAAAATGGCTAAAATTTACATTTTTGTGTTTATTAAAAAAAATCTTATGCTTTCTGAAAAGTTGTAACTAACGCATATCTATATAATTTTGTTTCTCTATATTTCGTGATAACTCTTGGGTGTATCCCAGGGGCTCTTTTAGGGCTAATAAAAACACTTCATTTTTGGTACTATTTTATCATATTTGTCCAAAATTTTCTGTGTATGTCTACTTAGCAGTTTTGCATGGTGCAGAACTCAAATTTACATATGTTAAAGCCTAAAACTGCACCTTTTGTTCATTTACACCAGGATTTGACGTCCCCTGGGGACTTTTGGGGGTTAAATGGGAGAGCATATGCTGAAGTTATTCATGTTTTTATGCCTCGTTCACTGTGAGCTCACAGGGGACCATGCATGCTTCACTTGTTTTTATTAGATTTCCCAAAAGATACTATGGTATTTAAATTTTATTTTTTAAATTCTATTTTATTTTAAAGAAAAATTAATTAATACATCAATAAAAGAGCTATTTAAACGATTATTATTGGCTCAAAATCAAAAGGAGCTTTCACACAGGTCTTCAGAGATCTTTCCCTGAAAATAGTCTGTGGTATTCCCTGGAAGCTGAATGACAACAAGTCTCCCCAGGTTTCCAGTATTCTCCACCTCTTGCGATAACATTGACTTCTATTGGTCTTTGCTGGGATTTGAGTGGCAATAAGCCTCTCCAAGGCCCAGTTCTCTTCGCATTTATTCGGCTGAGATCTGGTCAGTTCATCGGTCTTTACTTCCTCCTTGTCTCTACTTCGTTATTTGGTTTCGTTTGGGGGGGGGTCAGTGATGTGGTCATAGGGGTAGGGTTGGGTTGGAGAACATAGATATACGGTTTCAGTGTTCTTGGTTCCATGTAGTGTTTCATATTTTGCCTTTGCACCAGTTTGTCTGGCCCGCAGTTGTTGTTGCTGGTGGTGGTGGTGGTGGTGGTGGTGATTATTATTATTATTATTATTATTATTATTATTATTATTATTATTATTATTATTATTATTATTATTACTACTACTGAAATGAACGAAATAACAAACTATACATTATAGTGTTTTAGTTTATAAAATAACTATAAAAATCTGCATACATTTATTAAAAAATTAAAACTATTTATCATGTTATGAATAAAGATTAAAACGCTATCTTAACAGTAATTCGTTATAGTTTTGTAATAGTATGATCAGATTTCTCGGGCGTCACTTGTTTTTCAGTTTACAAATGCTTATTAAATTTATAACTGCTTATTAAAATTCTAAATTTATATTGAATAGAAAGTATATATATTATTTGGATTTTTCGGAATTTTACAACTTAATTAACCAAGTACTTTATCCACTGCGCCATGATAGTATCATTTTCATTTAAAGTAGAGATCAAATAATGGTTCATAGCTAAATATGGCTGTTAGTAAAATTGTTCCGCTTCTAAATGAGTTGGTGGCGGTCGTACATTGAACTGTGCAAGAAAACTCCTTTCACTTCGCTTAATACCAGTAAGCAGAAATAAAACGTAAAATCCGATTAAATGTGTTTCAAATAAAATTGATTAGAAATACAATATTGAAGAACATGTCCGACAGAATTTAATATTGACTTTGTATGAAAAGAGATTTCAGCATTTACATAGTCACATAAAAAAACTGACTATATATCGTGTGTATCAATAACTCGTCGTTATTTTAAGAGTTAATTTCCAGCGTCGATGCGTGACAAACAATGTCAATGTTACGAATGTATAATGTAAAAGGAAGAATGTATTTTCGGCTGCGTTGAATGAGACACAGTCTGTCCTCCTGCTTCAGCCCATAATACTATATAACCTTTATTTTTCTTTCTTTCATTTAATAATATAAAATTTGAGAGATTGAGGTGAAAAGCAAAGACTATCTGAAAAGCGCTTTATTCATTCAATGTATCGTTTAGATGTTTATTCTCACGTGTTCAAAACCTATTAAACTAATAAATACGTTTTCGCGTAGCAGATAGTATTACAAGTGAATAAAAAGGTAATTTAAAGGGAAAAATTAAAATTTAAAAAAAAAACGGAAAAAGGAGATGAGAAAGAAAAGGAGTAAAACCAACAAACATTGATTTCGGATAACCTAATAGACGGAATCAAATGCACTTTTCTATAACTGTCGTTAGGTATGAATCTGTTAACAAAATGTTTCTGAAGATAGTTTGGGCAGATCTGTATAAAATAGAGGAGAGGTATAACTTATAGGTTTTGCAGAAAGTTTTTTATTATTAATATTTTACGAATAATAAGACTTATTATTATTAATATTTTACGAATAATAAGACTTATTGATCGAATTTTCTTTTCCTTTTAAAACTTAAGTACGAAAATTTGAAAATAAACTTAGAACACAATAAATTCAAATATGGCGATTTATATGTATTAACTCTCCTCAAGGGACCTAAGTTCAAAGTGCTTTTTTCTAGCATGGCTTCTGCATAACCTATAAGTCAGATTTTTTATTCTTATTAATTTCAAAAATTCTTATTTCCTTTTTCCGCCATTTATCCTTGTCAATCCAAGCAAATAAAACTGCGTTTTTTTTGGGGGGGGGTGTTTTTTGTTTGTTTGTTTTTTTGTTTTTTTTTGTTTTTTTTTTGCTTTGTTTTTTGAGGAATTTAAATTTGTCTTTGACGAATTTTTTGGTGAATTTCTACCATTCAATGAAATACGTGTAAGACTCTCCATATCAGTAACAAAATGCTATGGATAGGACATAAATATGTCTGTGCCTTTGGAATGTTTACTAACGATATGTATGTCCTTTTTTTTTTTTTACACAGTGATCACCACTTATCAAGGCCCGGAAGCCACTCAGGGATAAGGGTTATTGCAAGTACATTACGTTAGTGTGGAGATTTGATGAAGTGTTCAATTAGGGGGGCGGTTCATTAGGAATGTCTTAACATTGGACTTGAAGACATCCAAGTTGTAGTCCGGAGGGAAGCAGGCAGACGGAACAGAGTTCCACAGGCGTGCAGTTCTAAGAAAGAAGCTTTGTTCATGGAATCCGCGTTTTGATTTAGGCACAGATATAGAGTGGGGGAAATTTTTCACAGTGGATTCAGCTAGACGGGTGTTTTTCGTGAAAGATTGGCGAGGGGGGACCAGGGATTGGAGTTCAGAGGAGCACCTGCCATGAAAATAACGATAAAACAAGGATAGGCTCGCAACGTCTCTTCTGTGGGAGAGGGGTTGCAGGGTAGAGAAAAGGGCATCCCCCACTAAACCACGAAGTCTATTTTGTACTCTGTCAAGACATGATAGGCTGTTTTGGGCAGCTCCTGCCCAGATATGGCAACAGTATTCCATCCTTGGACGTACTTGGCTTTTATATAGATAGAGAATTGCATCAGTAGTGAGATATCTTCTGGAGCGGTAGAAGGATCCTACCATCTTTCCAGCGACCTTGGCAACAGACTTGATGTACGTATTCCATTTCAGAAATGTCCTGAAAGTGAAATCCATTTTTATTGGGTTTAATTAATTGTAGCAATTTAAAACAAAAACACTTTATTTAATATTCGAAGCATATATTTTTGCTACAACCGTAAGTATATATATATATATATATATATATATATATATATATATATATATATATATATATATATATAAAGCTGAACGTCTCTGTGTGTGTCTGGTCACGAATAGGCTCCTATATGGTTGACTATTACAGAAAACTGATCACATAATGATAGAATATATATCGAGACACATGAATGGGTATGTTTGATCTGACATAATGATGATTCATTAAAATTGTGGGGTCTGCGTATGCGCCTTGTCTACAAAGTATGGAAATAAAAAATTAAAAAATTAAAAAACGCGTTTACAAGTGTTTTTATATAGATGTACATAATAATACTTTGATAAGTATGTTTTAACATAAATAGGGATGGTATAATAAAATTCTGGGGTCTGCGTTCGCGCCTGGCCTCCATAGAATGGAAATAGGCATAAACTTTAATAAAGACTTTTCATATCTATCTGCGTAAGTATACTTTGATAATTATGTTTTAGTTTGAAGAAATATGATATAATAAAATTATTGGGTGTTCGTTCGCACCTGACCTCCATAGAATAGAAATATGTCACAAAGTTTAACAAGGGTTTTTAATATAGATCCACAGAATATTGTAATAAGTGTTTCAGTGTGAAAAGGTATGGTATAATAAATTATGGGGTTTATCTATTTTATTTTTACTTTCATCATATTTTGCTGTGGTTTTGATACCCCCAAATTCGAAACTATCTCTTTACAACCATTTCTTCTTCATAACCTATCATACTTTAATAAATCAGAGTCCATTTTCTGTAGGCTGTTTTTGAACCCAGTCAACGACGGGTACATTTGCTAGTATATATATATATATATATATATATATATATATATATATATATATATATATATATGATGAAAATAATGGAAATAGTATTCCGACAAAATAGAGAAAATAAAAAGGAACAAACCGTATTATGTGTTCACCAACGTTTCGTCTTTATTTCGAGACTTCGTCTGGATGAATGAGATTAAGAAACAAAAAATACCAGTACAAAATATTTGAAAATGTTTTACGTGCACAGTGTGACGAGGTTCTATTTCAGAGAAACGGAAAAAAGATGTTGGAAATTCAAAAAGGAGGGGGAGGGCTGGTGCTGTTAAAGAGAAGGAAATTTTAGTGACGTCATATAGTCGTTAATGTAATTTTAAAACTATGAACGCAAGTTAATATTCTTATTCGGAAAAAGATATCTGTTGAAATTCAAATATAAGTTTGTAACAGAAATGAAATGAGTGTTTTTTATATAATTTATTGATTGAGATTATGTGTTAATTATTACAGTGGGTGTTTGAATGGTGTGAGAAAGTTAACCTGTGTCTACAGTTAAATAATGTTCTTTTAATAAAAGTTTACTTATTAATGGCGCTATGTTATAGAAACCTCCACGTTGTTTAATGGTGCTTGAAATTGCGATAAGCGCAGATTCAAGAAGTCTCCGGCGCGGTTTATTTCATTTCTGTTACAAACTTATATTTGAATTTCAACAGATATATCTTTTTCCGAATAAGAATATTAACTTGCGTTCATAGTTTTAAAATTATATTAACGACTATATGACGTCACTAAAATTTCCTTCTCTTTAACAGCGCCCTCCTTTTTGAATTTCCAACGTCTTTTTTCCGTTTCTCTAAAATAGAACCTCGTCACACTGTGCACGTGAAACATTTTCAAATATTTTGTACTGGTATTTTTTGTTTCTTAATCTCATTCATCCAGAGGAAGTCTCGAAATAAAGACGAAACGTTGATGAATACATAATACGGTTTGTTCCTTTTTATTCTCTCTATCTCTCTCTCTCTCTCTCTCTATATATATATATATATATATATATATATATATATATATATATATATATATATATATATATATATATATATGATGATTGCAACGTCTTGTCAGACGAGAGCCACTCCCTCAGTCACTAAAAGTCCATGTGCCCGAATATGACTTTTTAGCCCTGCCAGCGACTTTCACACCCTCAAACAGACATGACACTGAAAACGCTCACTGAGTTGTATGAGACTAACAGCAGCGGAACCTGTATTATCGTGGGCTTTCATGTGATTAACCAAACCTGCCTTCGACAACAGAGCCCGATCACACACCTTACAGATCCAGAGATCTCCATGGTTGGGCGGCAAGGTTTGGCATTTCCTACATGCTCTCTTAAGCTTCTCTCGGTCTATTTTGGCTGCTTCATAGTGTTCTGCACCCCTGTATATCAGTGTCCTCCATTGCTTGCGATCATACGCTAGGGACTCCCAACTGTCAACAGGAATATGAAAGCTCACCAGACTCGTGATGCTATCACGAAAACGTTTTTTGGGCTTGTGCTGGGGTCTTTTTCCAAGAAAGAGCTCACCATAGAACAATTGTTTTGGGAGACGATAGTCTTCAAACCGGATGAGATGACCCGCCCAACGCAACTGGTTCTTAATAACAATGGTAGCAATACTGGTTGTTTTGACCTTTTTTAAGACATATGTATCAGGGATAAAGCTATACCACTTTAAACCAAGAATGTGTCTAAGGCAGTGCTGATGGAACCTCTCGAGCAATTCTATATGTGTCCGGTACAAGGTCCAAGTTTCAGATGCGTAGAGTAGGGATGGTACTACACATGCTTGATATACTGAAATTTTAGTTGTCAGAGTCAGATCACCGTCAGACCAGACTCTATCTTGTAGCCTTCCAAAAGCATTAGATGCCTTGCTGATTCTCTGTCTTATTTCCGCATTAAGAGAGCCATCATTTGATAAGGCACTCCCAAGGTAGACAAAATTTTTTACGACTTCAATATACATATACAGTGATGATCATATTTATTGGCACGGTAAAATAAAAGTTAAATTTTGTCTAATAAATTCTAAAAAAGGGATTAAATTAAAGAAAATAACAAAGTATATTATGTATTTTTAACTGGCCTTTCCGATGCAGCAATCGGATTTTAGAAAAAATAAATAACAAAGGAACAACAAACATAATTGCAAAAAAACCCTTGTTCAAAATTATTGGCACGATTTATTTAATAATCAATTGTATAGCCTTTGGCCTTGATTACCTTCCTCAGTCGCTTTTCATAGTTTACAACCAAGTTGTTGCACTCTTCAGTAGTAATTTTAGCCCACTCTTCCTGACAATAATCCTCCAATTGAATAAGATTCTTAGGCTTCCTTTGCATTACCCTCAATTTTAATGTTCTCCATAAATTTTCAATTGGATTAAGGTCTGGGCTTTGTGATGGCCACTCCAAAACATTAATATGATTGTCCTCAAGCCATTTCTTAGTCAGTTTAGCCGAATGCTTTGGGTCATTATCTTGCATGAACCACCAACGACGACCAAGTGAGAGCTCTTTAGCAGAGTCTTTCAGGTTTTCATCCAATATTTTAACATAATCTTCCTTTTTTATGCTACCTGTGACCTTAACAAGTCGCCCTGGTCCAGAGGCCGCAAAGGATCCCCAAAACATCAAACTGCCTCCACTGTGCTTCACTGTGGGTATGGTGTTCTTAGGCAGGAAAGCTTCGCCAGATTTTCTGTAAATATAAGACACTTTATTATGGCCAAATAACTCTATTTTCGTTTCGTCAGTCCATAGAACACGTTTCCAGAATGCAACATCTTTATCAATATGACGTTTTGCAAAGGCTAGCCTTGCTTTCAGGTGCATAGGCTTCAATAAGGGAGTCTTTCTCGGACGACATGCTTTTAAACCAGCTCTCTTCAAAACTCTACCAACTGTATGTCGAGATACATTCACTCCAGAGGTGCTCTGTTCATCAACAATCTCCCCAACAGAGATCCTTGGGTTTTGTTTTACTTGTCGAACAATTTTCCGTTCATCTCTTGGGGAAAGAATCCTTTTTCTCCCTCTACCCTCTAAACTCATAACGTGGCCTTGCGATTTGAACTTGTTTATTATGGCTCTAACAGTGGATTTGGGAAGGTTTAGCTTCTTTGAAATCTTATCATAGCCCTCCCCATTGGTATGGCATGCTACAATAAGCTTCCTGACGTCTTCGCTGTGTTCCTTAGTTTTAACCATGGCGATTGAAAATTATAATTTAGTCACTTATAATAGTTTAAATAAATCGCTATCTAAAAATTATCTGAAAAAAATTATTCACTGAATTAGCGTTAAACAAGCATAATATGGCTATAAAAAAGTTCAGAAAGCACGTAAACCGGAAATTGATTGATATTATACTGATACTAAAAGAAAAACAAAGCCGTGCCAATAATTTTGAACAAGGGTTTTTTGCAATTATGTTTGTTGTTCCTTTGTTATTTATTTTTTCTAAAATCCGATTGCTGCATCGGAAAGGCCAGTTAAAAATACATAATATACTTTGTTATTTTCTTTAATTTAATCCCTTTTTTAGAATTTATTAGACAAAATTTAACTTTTATTTTACCGTGCCAATAAATATGATCATCACTGTATGTTAAAAGTCCACGTATGCTTCTAGGATAGTGATTTAAAGGTTATGAGGGTTTTTTTGAAGTTTGAAAAACGATGTTACTTTTTGTATTTAATATTTTTATTGCTATTTTTTATATTTCAAGCGGATCTCCGCTCTTGGTCACAAAAAAAATATCGAAATGAAAAAGAAAAAGAAAACCGTTTAAAGAACTGGAGACAGCGTTCATTCCTAGCAATCATGTTCGAAAAAGTTCACGTGAATCATTTTAACAGTTTGTGGAAGAGGATTGTGTTTTTTAGTATTTTGTAATGTTGCAACGTAAAAGCGTTTAATTCAAACGGCAAAAATGAGACGCAATTGATTTCAATATGTATAATGAAATAGAAATGAAATTGTTAAACGGTAAAAATAATGTAATTAATAGTTATGAATGATAATAATAATAATAAATTTATTCACACTTTCATATTTTTTTAAATTCCATATCTTCAAATTAGTTTTTTCTTAAGATTATTCTTCACTTATGAGATAAAAAAAAATTGATTGTAAACTGGATTCGAGTCTAATGGATTCTTTTCTGCGTTTGATTCGAGCAATGTATTTATGAGTTTCATGTTTCGCCTTTTCTTATTATTTGGAAACAACATTTTATTTGATCCCTCTATTTTCACATAAATTAATCAAACTTGATAAACCCATCGTTTGCAAAGAAGCAATTCAACTAGACGACCATCTCTGATCACTACGAAAGTAAGTTATAGTATATATATATATATATATATATATATATATATATATATATATATATATATATAATTATTTTTTTACTATAATAATTATATATATACATATATATATACAGTGTAACCCGGATATAAGAGACCCGTATACAAGGAAAACGGATAAAAGACATTTTAGCTGGTCCCAAATTAGAGTCTGTGTTAATGTACAGTCTAACCCAGGTATAAGAACCCCAGATATCAGTGTAACCCGGAAAAATTTGTGCCTATTTTCTGTTTCCAAAAACGATTCTTTGAATTTTTTTTTTTTTTTTAATTTGATTTTGTTTAAAGCAAAATCTCCCACTGCTTGTTATAATGATAGAACGGCAAACATTTGTTGATTTAAAACCACCAATAAAACTAAAATCTATACATCATTTTCCACAAGTGTATTTTACGCTTGCGAAAATATTTGCATATTTAACATGCGTCCATATGTTAACTGAGAACAAATAAAAACTCTATTGTTAAATATTAAGAGATGTTTTTTAATCGGAACCGGTAATTGTATCGGATTCGGAAAAAATATTAGAATCGTTCCATCACTAGTATATACATTACCGAAAGAACTGAATTCTAATTACGAAAAATAATGCTTTACACTTTGAGAAGTCAACAATAGAATGGTAACAAATGGAAAGTATTGACGTCTATTTCTGTCGCAATGATATTGAGTCTGCAGGCAAAGACATAACTGAAATGTCTACCTTTTAAAAATCTCTAACTAACCTACACAATAGTAATATAGTTGTGCAGTTTCTACACGCAAAACAATTTAAATCTATTTTTGTGTGTGTGTTTCGTTTTGTTTTTAAATCCGTGTTGAATCGAAGCAATAATATAGAGCTATGCTCTTTCTGCCGGCATTATTTGTAAATATGTACCTTGCAAAATTCTCTAGAGAACCAAAGCAATAATACTGATTATGTTAAAATAGTTGGAAAGTGTTTTGAATCGATGTATACAGATGTTTAATACTATTATGTTCGAGGCACTAAACGTTTAGAATGCAGATATGATTTATTTAAAAGTATAATTTATTCAGAACTATAGTTCATTGGGAAGTATAGCTTATTCAATAGTATAGCTTATTCCAAAGTATTGTTTATGCAAAAGTATAGTTTATTTAAACGTATCGTTTATTCGAACGCATAGTTTATTTGAAAGTATAGTTTATTTAAAAGTAAAGTTTATTTAAAAGTAAAGTTTATTTAAAAGTACAGTTTACTCAAACGTATAGTTTATTCAAACGTATAGTTTATAAAAAGTATAGTTTATTCAAAGCATATTTTATTTAAAGTATAGTTTATTTAAAAGTATAGTTTATTCAAAAGTATAGTTTATTCAAACTTATTGTTTATTCAAACACATAGTTTATTTAAAAGTAAAGTTTATTTAAAAGTAAAGTTTACTAAAAAAATATAGTTCATTTAAAAATATAGTTTTTTCAAAAGTAAAGTTTATGCAAAAGTATAGTTTTTTTTTAAGTTTAGTTTATTCAAACGTATTGTTTATTCAAACGCACAGATTATTTAAAAGTAAAGTTTATTTAAAAGTAAAGTTTATTTAAAAGTAAAGTTTATTTAAACGTATAGTTTATTTAAAAGTATGGTTTATTCAAAAGTATAATTTACTCAAAAGTATAGTTTATTCAAAAGTATAGTTTACACAAAGGTATAGTTTATTCAAAATATAGTTTATTCAAAATATAATTTATTCAAGAGTATAGTTTATTCAAGAGTATAGTTTATCCAAACGTATTGTTTATTCAAACGCATACTTTATTTAAAAGTATAGTTTATTTAAAAGTATAGTTTGTTTAAAAGAATAGTTTATTCAAATGTATAGTTTATTCAAACGTATAGTTAATTCCAACGCATAGTTTATTTTAAATTATAGTTGATTTAAACGTATAGTTTATTTAAACGTATATTTTATTCAAAAGTATAGTTTATTCAAAAGTATAATTGATTCAAACGCATACTTTATTTAAAAGTATAGTTTATTCAAAAGTAAATTTTATTTAAAAGTAAAGTTTATTTTAAAGTAAAGTTTATTTAAAAGTAAAGTTTATTTAAACGTATAGTTTACTCAAAAATATAGTTTATTTAAAAATATAGTTTTTTCAAAAGTATAGTTTACTCAAAAGTAGTAGTTCTCCGTTCAGTTTTGTGAGTCAATAGATCACCTGTTTAAGGGTTGATATGCGTATAATTCTGAAGTTAATGTTGCGCAATCTCCAACCATACCGCTCCTTAATAGGCACCGCTTGAAGTCACTGATAAAGGAATATCCAGAACCACCGTAAATAATGCGCCGGGTATTTCTAAATGGCCGTCTATTTAGTACTGGTCAGGGTCAACGTCGTTTAACTACGGTGATCTAACGAGAACTGGTGTGTCAACGTGATTACGCTTTACCAATGCCTAAACTGGCAAAAACATAGTAAAATAAAAATTTTAAAAACTAATAAACCAATTGTTAGATATTGAGACCCTGCGTCAGTAGATGGAGAGTATGTTGACTTGTATAAATTTTGGAAGTGTAACATTATGTACAAATCGGTACGGCCTGGTGGCGAACGGAAATGAACCCCATATACCTGGCGTGGTTGATACAGATGTCCAGGGTTCAGCTGCCTAGACAAAACGCAGGAGACGCAGGTGTCGAATACATAAGAAATGATCACATGTATGAAAGAGATTATAATTTGGGGGGAGTTTTCGGCGAGGAGGTAGCTGATCCACACATACTCACAATGTGCGGATCTAAGTGAATTTCCTCAAGACTGTCCGCTCGTAGACCAATTTTTAAGTAACAAAATGAAGTAAAAAGGAATTAATTGTAACAATTCTTTTATAAAGAGTTAATATTTGTCTCTCCCCTTGTGAAGGAATGTTTCTCCTCAATAAAGCTTTTAAAATCGCCAACAATTTTTCTTGTGTCTCATAAGATTTTTATTTGTCTTCAGTTAACAGATGAACCGATTCTGGACGATCAACGGCCACAGACACATGAGAGGCGATGTTAAACGAATGAAGACTGCACATATACACAGAAAACTTATATTCAATTGAAGTGTTGCTTGATTACTCAACGGCGATAACCCACGGATGGAACGAGTTCCTCTGTTTTACGTTGAAAATGTTACATGCTTAGAAAACAAAACAATCCGATTTTAAAATCATTTACTAAAACTATTAAGCTAAGTTTAATATTTTTCGAAATGGTTTAACACAAATAAAGATGCGCCAAGTAAAAAAAAATGTTTATAAAAATATAATGAAAATATTAAATGAGACAAAATAGTTAATAAATTCAATTCATAAAAGAAGCGAAATTTATGAAATATCAACCCTTTTAATGTGGAAACCAAGAAAAGGGCAAATTTCACCAGCAAGATTTGTGCAATTCGAATAAGGGAACCAGGAAGAATGATAAGCATTGTAGTCAACAAAATGGCAGATGGAGATTGACGGATGAAGCTACAACGCCTTATCAATTATTATGTGGTATATAGCATTAGCAAAGGAGCAAGCATTGTCAGAAGGGGGAACAGTACAAAAATAACAACTAGGAAATGTAGCAAAGACAAACGCAGGCAGATGAAAAGAACATTAATGAGATTCAAGATTGGGGGCATGTGCAATAGATGAAAAATAGCAACACAATGCAAATGCGTGAACAAGGTAAGGGAGCAAATAACCCTCCATGTGTTGATCGTTGTTTTCAATAGAAACATTCAAATTAGTCTCACAAAGAGTAAGGATGTCGTGATATTTGCCCAAGGAGTCGTTCATAATACGTTCTATTCTACATTGCACTGTAGGGAACGTACTGTTGATTTTTATAAAATAATTTTTATATAATGGCTTGAATTAAAGTTTTAAATTCAAAAGTTAAATATCATAGTTAAATTGTTCTCTAAACAGAAACATTCATTTTGAACGCGCCTCTTATCAAAGAATTTAGTGTTGTTTTTATACGCCCGCCCTTTTACTTGTGCGGTGCAAAAACTTCTCAAATGCATTTGTGATGTAAGGTTGCATAATGTGTTAACTTTTTTCAAAATTGGACTGTTCCATCTTTAATCAGA
>NC_136490.1:161085414-161525414 GCF_053919585.1 Euprymna scolopes | reverse complement strand
TCGTGATTCCAGATAAACCTGTTTTATTTATTTTTTTTTGCAGCGTGACTCGCAAAAAGAATATATTATTGCAAGCAGCGATATTATTATTGAAAACAGGAGCTTACAGCAATTTGCTTTTTTGTTGTAACCCAAACCGGTGTATATTGTACATGGTACAATTTTTTTTTTTAACTACACACTAAAAAAAAAAAAACATGGAAGACTTATCAAAAATGTTCATGCAATTTTTACAAGCACAGGCTGAGCGGGATGAACGCAGACAAGCTACACAAAACGAGCTTTTGCAAACACAAATACAGGCACAGGCTGACCGCGAGGAAAAGAGAGAGGACAGATTATTGAAATGGCAGCAGGAACAAGAAGAAAAGCAGAAAATGGCACAATTAAAGCAGAAAAAACTGCAATTGGAACAGGAAGAAAGGCTTAAGAAACTACAATTGGAATATGAAGAAAGACAAGATGAACGTTTTGCTAAAACACTGGAACTACTAAAGAGTAATCGAGAAAATGTCGATAGTGTTAATTTCTCCCATACAACTATTTTTAATAGCATGGACACATTTCATTATGTGCCTGAGGAAGAGAAGAATTTTGAAGCATACTACACAAGATACGAGGATGTTTTTCAACTGGACTGTAAAAATTGGCCAAATAGTCAGAAAGTGAGCCTCTTACTCAGAAAATTGGGTACATCAGAACACAGCAAATTCGTAGATTACATGCTACCTAAAAAAAACTGCGGAATTAGAGTTCATGGAAGCTGTAAAATTACTAAAAGAATTATTTAATCCAAATATATCTCTTTTTCATAAAAGATGGCTGTGCATGAATCTAAGAAAGATGGACAACCAAGATTATTTGACATACGCATCAGTTGTCAATAAAAACTGCGATAATTTTAAGCTTGCAGAACTAACGGTAGAAGATTTTAAATGTCTAATCTTCGCTCAAGGGTTAGTTTCCACGAAAAATGCAGAAATACGCAGACGAGTGTTGTCTAAGCTGGAATCTGAGCAAGATTTAACCCTCCAGAAACTAGCAGAGGACTGTGAAAGGGCCATTACACTAAAAAAGGATTCAAAAAATATAGAAGAATCCGGAGTGGCATATGTAAGAAAAGTTAGAAAACCATACGCACCAACCAAGAACTTTACAAAGAAAAGCAATGGAACAGGATATTCCAAAGATAATAACCATAAATATAGTACAGAATATAACAAGCCTCTTCCTAGATATAACTGTAAGAGATGTGCAGAAAAGCATTGGGAATCAGATTGTCCTTATAAGAAGAAAAAATGCTACATTTGTAAGAAGGTGGGACACAAAAGCGATTGCTGCAGATATAAAGATTACACCAGAAAGAGAGTACAGCAAACAAAATCAAATACAAAATTAGACAAAGATCGGCGAAAATACGTAAAAGTGGAAATATTTAAAACATCAATAAAGTTACAACTCGACTCCGGCTCCGATGTTTCTATAATAAACCTGAATACGTAGAAAAAGTTGGGAAAACCGGCCATGATGAAAACTAGTAAAGCAGCCCGGATGGTAACTGGTGGTGGTATAAAATTTGAAGGAGAAGTTGTCCTCCCGAAAAAAATTGAAAGGGATTTCGAAGAAATTAAAAATAGTGAATAGTATCAGTAAGTAAAGAATTGCCTTTTAGAAAGGTTTTATTAACTGTAAAATACACGTACGCTCTTGAAAGGATCGAGCGGGAAAATGAAACAGAGGGCGCTTTTATTATGAATGTCAATCCCAAGGGGGATAACTCTTAACAACAAATTAAATCATAACATTTTCCCCGTCCTAAAGTATTCAAGTAAGGGGTAATTAATTATAGACAAAATTTTTTTTTTTTTTTTTTTTTTTTTTTTACAATCACATAAGAATCATTTTATTTACAAATAACATATGAACCCAAACTGCAGTTTTTTCAGTATTTAGTCACAAAATCCTTATATTTACTAGGGAATTGTCGAACTCGGGACGACCTCCGCACAGATTGGCAGGAATGCTGATTTTCAGTATTATTTTTTAGTGAAATCTGATTTTCTTCAAGATCAGACGATTGATTTTTGTCTTCCTCATGACCAATGTTTTCATTAGTAAAAGGTTCAAATAAAGTCTCTGAAGTAGTAGGATTATTATTAGAGCTTTCTTCATTTGATGAGTTTGGAGCTAAGTCTCGAACGTTGACAGTGGTTTCAGTACCAGAAGGTAGTTGAACATAAGCGTAGTGGGGGTTGACATCTATTAGGGTGGCAGGCGTTACAGGAGGGTCATGTTTACTTGTTTTAGTGTGGTTTCTAATATATATTGGGCCTGGTTTAACCCAAGAAGGAATTGAAATTCCGGGAGCAGATTTACGACTATATTTAAATAGTCTATCATGGGGAGTCATATTAGTGGCAGTACAAAGTAATGATCTAATTGAATGAAGTGCGTCCGGTAGTATGTCTTCCCAATAAGGTAGTTTCATTTGATTAGAATGTAATGTTGTTTGAATGGCCTTCCATAAGGTACCGTTGAGTTTTTCAATCTGTCCATTACCTTCAGGATGATATCTACTTGTTTTAGAAGTAGCAATTCCTTTTTTGTGTAAAAAATCCTTTATTTCTCTTGCTAAGAAATCAGAAGCACGGTCAGTATGTATCATGTCAGGCAAACCAAAAATTGAAAAGAGTTTGTTTAGGCAGTGGATAATGGTTTTGCTTGTCATATCTCTGCAAGGAAAAGCGAAATGAAAACGGGAATACTCATCAATTAGAGTAAGTAGATATTTGTTGCCATGTATAGAAGTAGGTAGAGGGCCTTTAAAATCAAGATTTAATCGTTGAAAAGGTAATATGGCTTGAATGAGAGTCCCTCCATTGGTATTGGCGAATTTGGGTTTCAGTAATTGACAGGATGAGCAAGAGTCAGTAATATTCTTAATTTGATCCAAAGTAAAAGGGAGGTTCCTCGTTCTTATAAAATGGCTTAATCTTGAAACACCAGGATGACATAATTGTTTATGTAAATCACGAAGATCTTGTAGATTGTAAGTAAGAGCAGAGATGCGAGAGAATGTGTCAGCAGCAATATTTTCAGGTCCAGGTCGATAAACTATAGTGAAATTGTATTGGGATAATTCTATACGCCAACGACATATTTTGTCATTCTTAATTTTTGATTTTCTTTTATTGTCGAATATGAAGCTGATGCTCTTCTGATCTGTGATGACTTTAAAGTGCCTGCCGAGTAGAAAATGTCGCCACTTACGGAGAGCTTCTACAATAGCGGCTGCCTCTTTTTCTACTGCATGGTGCTTAATTTCGTTAGTATTGAGAGTTCTTGAAAAAAATGCAATAGGACGACCTTCTTGATTTAGTGTTGCAGCAATGCAATAGTTACTAGCGTCCGTTTCTACTTCAAATTCTTTATTTGGATCTACCGTTATTAAAGTGGCGTCTTTTAGATCATTTTTCAATGTTTGAAAAGATTTTAATACAGATGGAGGTAGTGGAAATTCTTTGTTTTGATTTAGTAATAAAATTTTATCAGAAAATTTTTTAATGAATTTGCAGTAATAGGAAAACATTCCAACTATTCTTTTTTGAGATTTAAGAGTCAGCGGAGGTGGCATTTCGAGTAATGGTTTTAGTCTTTGATAATCGGGAGCTATTTGATTATTTTCTATGGTGTAGCCGAGTAGAGTAATAGAACTAGAAGAAATTATGCTTTTATTTTCATTTAAAGTGATGTTATATTGTTTAGCAATTTTGTAGAATTTTTGAAGATTGTAATCGTGTTCTTCTTGATTTTTCCCACATATAGTTACGTTATCAACATACACAAAGGTATCGGTTAGATTTTCTTTTTCTATAATATAGTCTATGCTCCTCTGGAAAGCACTTACTCCATTGGTGACGCCAAAAGGAAGACGAGTAAATTGAAAAAGTTTGCCACTTACTTCAAACGCAGTGAATTTACGATCAGCATGATTTATAGGTATTTGGTGATAAGCAGATTTTAGGTCGAGACTAGAGAAGATGTTATATTGAGCGATGTCGTCTACCATCTTATTGATATTAGGCATTGGGTAAGCGTCTAGTTCCGTGAATCTATTGATGGTATCGCTGTAGTCGACTACCATTCTTTTCTTATGATTCTCATTCGAAGTTACAAGAACTTGCGCTCGCCACGGAGATATCGAAGGTTCAATTATGCCTTCTTTCAACATTCTAGCAGTCTCTTCTTTTATGAATTTGTTGGCGGCAAAAGTGTAACGTCGGGATTTTGTCGCAATAGGAGTAGTATGAGGAGAAAGATTAGAAAAGAGAGGAGGGGGTGGAACGTTTATGGTAGGAAAAAAATTATTCGTGTTTATAGCTCCAATTATAAGTTTGTCTCTAGGACCGTCGAATTTAAGTGTTACTTTTTTATATTTTTTTAAAATATCTTTTCCGATTATTAAATCAATGAAAAGGTTTTCAATGATTTCAATTGTTATTCCAGAATGGGTTTTATCTTTCAGTATTAAATCCACGACAGCTTCGCCAGTTATTTTAGCATGTTGATCGGAAGCAGCCAGAGCTATAGTTTTGTTTTTAGGTATTGTGAAGAGTTTAAGTTTTTTAGCAGTATTTTCATTAATGAATGTTTTTACACTGCCGGAGTCCACCAAAGCGTTCACGAAGTGCCCGTTAATTTGGCATTGAGTGAATGTGACATCTTTGGAGTTAGTTCCTAGTCAGGATAGAGAAGGTGAGGGGTAGTCAGAGTCGTCATAAAGAACAGCAGTATGAGTGTTAGAAATAGAAGATTTACACACTTTAGCCCAATGACCATTTTTTTTGCATTTTTTACATTCGGCGTTTCGTGCAGGACATAAATATCGAGGATGACGTGATTTTCCACAGAAAAAACAAACCCCTTTTGGATGCATATTTTCTTTAGTCAGCTATACGATTGTAGCCCGAAGGATTATTTGTAGCTGCTACAGTAAAGTTATTTGCGTAGCTTATCGAATGCTTTTCTGCTTGTTCAAGAGATCTGGCCGTGGCATATGTGTCTTGTAAAGTCAGGATGGGTTTTTCTAACAGTCGTTGTCGGATGGACGAAGAAGAAATTCCGCCGATGAAAGCTTCCCGAATGTATTGATTTTTGTTTTCTTCAGCAGAAACCGCTTCGAAGTTACATGTTTTGGCAAGCATTTCCAATTGTAGTATGAAGGCATCTATATTTTGTGTTGTTTGTTGCTTCGTCGTCATCAATCGATATCTATTATAAACAATATTTTCAGGTTTTAAATAAGCGGCGTCCAATGTTCTTAATGCACTATCGTAGTCGGTTTTATCGCTTATTAAATCGAAAACAGAGGCTGAAATACAATTGATCAAGGCAAAGAAATTATCTGAAGTGTTTTCGATTAATCCGTTATTATGTGAGCGGATATAATTCTGGAGGGTTAATTTCCAATGCCTATATGATTTTTCGGAATTAGGGCATGTAGGTTCCACCTCGAATCTGTCGGGACGTAAGATTCGATCCATTATTTTTTATTTTTTTTTTTTACAGTTAATAAAATTGAAGTGAATAGTATCAGTAAGTAAAGAATTGCCTTTTAGAAAGGTTTTATTAACTGTAAAATACACGTACGCTCGTGAAAGGATCGAGCGGGAAAATGAAACAGAGGGCGCTTTTATTATGAATGTCAATCCCAAGGGGGATAACTCTTAACAACAAATTAAATCATAACATTCGTACTAAAAAATAGTGAAAATCTGTTTGGAATAGATTTAATTGAGAAATTCGGACTATGGGATAAGCCAATCAATACATTCTGTAAAAAATTAGAATGTTCTTCTCCAACAACAGTAAATATAAAAGACGATTTAAAAGAGTTATTTCCTGAGGCATTCACGACTAACTTAGGTCGCTGCAATAAATTCAAGGCCTCGTTTGAACTTAAAGAAAACGCCAGCCCAATTTTTAGAAAAAAGCGAAATGTTCCGTTCGCTGGGTTGGAAAAGATTGATAAAGAATTAAATAGATTGAAACAGACGGGAATTCTATCAAAAATAGAACACAGCGAGTGGGCAGCCCCCGTATACGTAAAGAAAAAGAATGACGAAGTTAGAGTGTACGCAGACTTTTCGACCGGAGTCAACTCCCTCTTAAAAGATCACCATTACCCCCTACCAAGCCCAGAGGAAATATTCACGAAGTTGAATGGGGGTAATATCTTCTCCAAGATAGACTTGAGCGACGCGTATTTGCAAATACCGGTCGAGGAGAATTGCTCAAAAATACTATGCATCAATACGCATAAGGGATTATACAAATACAACCGATTGCCTCAAAGTAGCGCCTGCCATCTTTCAGCAAGCGATGGACACCATGCTAAGTGGTATTGAGTGCGCATGTGCATACCTGGACGACATTGTTGTCAGGAGCAAATTCCTAGAAGAACATAAGGAACATTTGAAACAAGTATTTACTCGAATACAAGAATTCAGCTTTAAAGTAAAAGAAAGTAAATGTGACTTCTGTATGAGCGAGATTAAGTATCTTGGACAACATATTATGCCGGATGGGTCTAGAAAACCAATAGCGCATGCTTCGAGAACGCTGATACCAGCCGAAAGGGCATATTCACAAATCGAAAAAGAAGCGTTGAGCATAATCTTTGCCGTGAATAAATTTCACCGATATTTATATGGTAGACAATTCATACTTGAAACCGACCATAAACCGTTAGTCACGATCTATGGATCAAAAAAAGGATTGCCGGTATACACCGCAAATAGATTGCTGCGCTGGGGTACAATACTACTTAATTACGATTTCCAGCTACAACATCTAGCATCAAAAAAGATTTGCCATGCGGATGGACTGTCAAGACTGATACCACAGAAACACAATCTGGAAGAATCAGTCATTGCAGCAATTCGGACAAATGTTGAAGTAAAAAATATGGTAGCAAACATCATTAAGGAACTACCCGTAACTTTGTCGGACATTAAAAGGGAAGCCGAGAAAGACGAATATATAAAGGACATAAAAGAGAAAATTATAACGGACACAAAGGTGCAGGAAGTTTTCTCCATATGTGACGATGTGTTACTGTACAGCGAGAGAGTGGTAATACCCAAAACATTGCAGAATAGGATGTTAAGAGATTCTCACACAGGACATCCGGGGATAAATCGAATGAAGTCGTTAATGAGAAGCTACGTGTACTGGCGTAACATGGACACTGACATAGCGACAACAATTGATAAATGTAAAGGATGCCAGTTAGCGGCAAAATCTCCACCTATAGTACACAAACCTTGGCCGAAAACCGACCAACCATGGTCGAGAATCCACATGGACTTCGCTGGTCCAGTAGGTGAAAACTATTATTTAATTGTAGTGGATAGTTTCACAAAATGGCCGGAGGTAATGCGTTGCAGGAATCCAACAACGAACAACTCAATAGGGTTCCTACACGAGTTGTTTGCAAGATTCGGTGTACCAGACACACTGGTTACTGACAACGGAACGCAGTTCACATCCGCAGAGTTTAAGGAATTTTGCGACACGTTCCGAGTGAAGCACATCACGACTCCGCCGTATCATCCAAGGTCGAACGGCCTCGCGGAAAGGTTCGTGGACACGCTAAAACGAGCGTTAAAGAAATCCATTGGAACACCAACAGAAAAAGCTTTGCAACAATTCTTGCAAGTATATAGGATTACACCACATCCTAGTATACCATCAAACATATCACCAGCTGATCTAATATTTGCCAGAAAGGTAAACTCAGCGTTTGACAAACTATTGCCAAGGCAGGCAATTATCTGAAACACTACACACACGAGAAGAAAGAAATATAACTCGGGAGATCGAGTATATTTTAAGTGCTACAGAAATAACACATCTTACTGAGAATGTGGAGTAGTGGATAAACGCATTGGTGATTGTACATACATGATTAAAGGTCCACAGAATATACATAAAAGGCACCTAAATCAGATAAAAAAACGCCATATCCAAGATGATGATGATACGACAACAGTCGAAGAGGAGGACACCATAGATATCATATACGAATCTTTTAATTTGGAACCGCCTCAAAATGCACCTGAACCCCGAAGATCAGGTAGGAAAAGAAAAGTGAATGAACCATTAATGATAAACCCAAAAAGAAAAAGATATTAAAATCTGTGTGACTTCATATCTTGGGAGGGGGGTGTTGTGGTGGCAACCACTTATTTGCATATGCGAATAACATAACACTATAAATGGCAAGCCTAGGTTGGCCTTGGTGTGTCTTACTCAAATGCCACCGGAAGTGACGCCGAAGAGCGTACATGTCCTCCCACCAAGACTCTCTGACTCGACACCGTCATTTGTACATATTGTAAATATACCTTTTCTTTAATACACTTATTATTGCATTATCTTGTTGTTTGCATCTTCATTGTATTTCCTTACTAATTATTTATCAACCTTGCAACCACAACAATAAGAAAAGTTGATAATAAGAAAAGGAAACAATGAATTAAAGACACTACGGGAACAATCGGCAGCAACTACGAGCCTCTCATAAGGAGGGACTTTTACAGACTACTATGCGTATAACCAGCAGAAAGATATGTGTGGGAACATGCCAACCGGATGCTAACGTCTCCAGCATAAGAGACAAAATAAAAAAATCGTCGTTTGCACATGGCTCCGCGCATCGCTTCCGTTCGGTTTACGACTATAAAATGAGGGGACCAGAAAGAAAAGAGAAGAGATTCGCCCAGCTGCGTCAGTGAACGCACGGACATTCTTCCACCCGACCTAAAGAGAAGAAGAAGAAGAAGAAGAAGAAGAAGAAATAAGGCACCAGTGAACTGAAGCCAACTCCGCTCTCACGTTATGGGCCAAGACGCCTTCAATTCTAACAATGCCTAATTCACACAAACCAAGAAAAGGAAGGGAAAAAACACTGGAGGCGAAGACGCCGCGCTGCTAGTTGTTGATAAATGTAGTCGCCGCTCTCAAGTTAAAAGCCTGGACACATATCACCGAAGTAGCACGACCGGCCGCCCACTTACAACCCCCGTCGTCTGAAAAGATAAGTACACTTTGTTTAATTACACAACCCTACAAGAGTTCATTCCTTGTCAATGCATACACACGCTGGACTACTATTCTCAATTTTCCTACAACGTCTATTTCTCTTCCCACGCGTGACCAAACAATAGTGACCCAAACTTGAGTTCAAAACACATTTCTTTTCTTGCTACAACACAGTCCTGCAACGAACATTGGTTCATTTCTTTCAACAGCAAATAAACGACGTTTACCTTCTCCATTAATTGAGCCTTTGTTTCCTTCAATTCCTCATTTGTTTCATTATTCTTTTGTAACGGGATTGGGGTATTTATATATCCTAGTCCCCTACATATGCACCGATAAGCTAGCTGATTACCAATTAAGTGGCCGTTAGTAATGGACTGATTGCCGATTGATCGGCCGATTTACAGGTTTGCTAATGCCGATTTATCAGTAAATAAATTGTGTCGCCGGCTATGCAAAAAAGTCGTGGCACTGCCTATGCAAATGAGTCGTGGCACTGGCTATGCAAATGAGTGGTGTCGTTAGCTATGCAAATTAGTCGTGGCACCGGCAATGCAAATAAGTCGTGTCGCTAGCTATGCAAATAAGTGGTGTCGCTAGCTATGCAAATGAGTCGTGGCACTGGCTATGCAAATGAGTGGTGTCGCTAGCTATGCAAATGAGTCGTGGCACCAGCAATGCAAATAAGTCGTGTCGCTAGCTATGCAAATGAGTGGTGTTGCTAGCTATGCAAATGAGTCGTGGCACCGGCAATGCAAATAAGTCGTGTCGCTAGCTATGCAAATGAGTCGTGGCACCGGCAATGCAGATAAGTCGTGTCGCTAGCTATGCAAATGAGTCGTGGCACCGGCTATGCAAATGAGTCGTGGCACCGGCAATGCAAATAAGTCGTGTCACTAGCTATGCAAATGAGTCGTGGCACCAGCAATGCAAATAAGTCGTGTCGCAAGTTATGCAAATGAGTCGTGGCACCGGCAATGCAAATAAGTCGTGTCGCTAACTATGCAAATGAGTCGTGGCACCGGCTATGCAAATGAGTCGTGGCACCGGCAATGCAAATAAGTCGTGTTGCTAGCTATGCAAATGAGTCGTGTCGCTAGCTATACAAATGAGTCGTGTTGCTGGCTATGCAAATGAGTCGTGTCGCTAGCTATGCAAATGAGTCGTGGCACCGGCTATGCAAATGAGTCGTGGCACCGGCAATGCAAATAAGTCGTGTCGCAGTTATGCAAATGAGTCGTGGCACCGGCAATGCAAATAAGTCGTGTCCCTAACTATGCAAATGAGTCGTGGCACCGGCTATGCAAATGAGTCGTGGCACCGGCAATGCAAATAAGTCGTGTTGCTAGCTATGCAAATGAGTCGTGGTACCGGCAATGCAAATAAGTCGTGTCGCTAGCTATGCAAATGAGTCGTGCCACAGGCAATGCAAATAAGTCGTGTCGCTAGCTATGCAAATGAGTCGTGGCACCGGCTATGCAACTGAGTCGTGTCGCTAGCTATGCAAATGATTCGTGCCATTGGCTATGCAAATGAGTCGTGTCGCTAGCTATGCAAATGAGTCGTGGCACCGGCTATGCAAATGAGTCGTGGCACCGGCAATGCAAATAAGTCGTGTTGCTAGCTATGCAAATGAGTCGTGGCACCGGCAATGCAAATAAGTCGTGTCGCTAGCTTTGCAAATGAGTCGTGGCACCGGCAATGCAAATAAGTCGTGTTGCTAGCTATGCAAATGAGTCGTGGCACCGGCAATGCAAATAAGTCGTGTCGCTAGCTATGCAAATGAGTCATGGCACCGGCTATGCAAATGAGTCGTGTCGCTAGCTATGCAAATGAGTTTTGCCACTGGCTATGCAAATGAGTCATGTCGCTAGCTATGCAAATGAGTCGTGGCACCGGCTATGCAAATGAGTCGTGTCGCTAGCTATGCAAATGAGTCGTGGCACCGGCTATGCAAATGAGTCATGTCGCTAGCTATGCAAATGAGTCGTGGCACCGGCTATGCAAATGAGTCGTGTCGCTTGCTATGCAAGTGAGTCGTGGCACCGGCTATGTAAATAAGTTGCGTCGCTAGCTATGCAAATATGTTGAGCCGCCGACTATGCAAATAGGTTGCGTCGCTGCCTATGCAAATAAGTCGTGGCACCGGCAATGCAAATAAGTCGTGGCACTGGCTATGCAAATGAGTCGTGTCGCTAGCTATACAAATGAGTCGTGTTGCCGGCTATGCAAATGAGTCGTGTCACTCGCTATGCAAATGAGTCGCGTCGCTGGCTATTCAGTCAATCACTGACGATAGTTACATGATGTGAGGATAATATAAGAATGTGAGGTGTGTCTCAAAGAAGAATTGGTATCTTCAATGTATGTTCGTATTGACGTGCTGACTCATTTTTCTCATCACCTCTTGTTTAGAGCTATCGCTTTTAAAGAAAGATTGTCGTTCTCTGATTATCTCCACTGTTCTCACGGTCGTCTCGGATTACTCTTGGACAATTATTATTGGACAATCAATCTTTGATTAGGAAGAACACGGTTTAATATTGCGCAACTCTTTCTTTACTAGAATTTCTTGTGAGATTGAGTAGCGATTCAGACGAACGCTAATACGCAAATGTTTTTAATTGATTACCCTATTTCATTTCGCCTTCTCCTCACTCCCTAAACCAAGAAAGTTCTCACAGAAACGGGAACTCCAATTTTTTTCCACCAATAAATATCGTTTCAAGCACCAAAAGTAAAACTTTGATGCGAATGTAATAAGACAATGCGACGTTAGAATCTTGTATAAAGTGATGATACAAACAACCAAAACTAGATACAGCTTTTCAAGCCGATCTCATCTGTAAGACCTCAAGACGTACGCTTTTCAAATCCCCACTGACAAGGAGAAGGCAAGTCCATGTCGCAACCGGAAAGCACCTAATTACTCACATAACTGCTTCATCGACTTGCGTACATCTATGCATGCACTAACGAGAACAAGGTAAATCAACGCATCTGCACAGCGCCACGCTGTCAAATACTCATATACGTATATTACTTGCACACCCATATTATTCACTCTTTAAACATATTGACTAGTATTCGCTCAACTTTCTTTACCCAAACACGTGTTTGAAGGTTTTCATTGTTGAAAGTAACTTATATATTCTTGTCCCTTATATAAAAATGGTTTATTCTAAATTTTGGTTTTTCTGAATTTTTGCATTTACAAAACGTTGTTCGTGTTTTAGGTAGCATTTTCTACTTAATAAACATTCTCTTAATGTTTCATTTATTTTCCATTTTACATGCATGTTCCACGAAAATATTCCTCATTTTCTTCACTCGCTAAAACAATTATCGCCAACTACTATTAAATCTCAGTTTAGTTCTTGGCATTACCCAAAGACGCTATCGTCGTCCGAAATGGCCTCTACCAAGGCCAGGAACAATACCACAAACTCCTTGTTGGCACAGGTACATTTGCAGGGAGTATCTATTGTTTTTTGTTGTTGTTTTTTTGGGGGGGGGTTTGTTGTTTTTTTTTTGTTTTTGTTTTTCGTTTTTTTTTTGGGGGGGGGTTACATTATTTAGATAAAAAGAACTATCAGATAATATATAGATATGCAGATATACGTCAGTAAATAGAATTAAGTGCAGATTTGTTAGCGAAACATGTTGCCCTTTGGAAGGAGTGTAAGAGAAATGTTTATGTGACATGTTCCTTGTTACTACTATACACTGTTCATTTTTAAATACTGAGGAAACTATGAGAGTAGAGGAGGTAGACAGCAAGAAAAGAAGAGGAAGTAGAGCAGTAGGTGCACGACTCTAGCTTATAGTTATTCACATAAAGAATTACAATTTGTACTTTGTAGTTGGTTTGTAATTTCTTCTTTCTTATCTAATTGTTTAATTATATTCATTTAAGAATCAGAAATTGTACTTATATTTCGTAATTTTATTTAAAAATGGCAAAAGCCATAATAGTGGCCAGGCACTTAACAAATATTAAATTAAATTAGCAGTTACTATGTTAATGTGTCAAAGCTATCTGATGAGTCACTTGAGACAAATCAGCTGATTACTAATTAAACGGCAAAGTGGTCGATTAGATCGATCACCGAGTACTTGCTGATTAATCGGTACACCACTACTCTAAACATTTTCTCACACCCGAGGCTATTCTCTATCTCTACAAATTAACTATCAGACCATGTATGGAGTTGATTGTTGTCATATTTGGGCTGGTAGATTTCTGTCACATTTAAAGGTTCTTGATATATTGCAGAAAGTAATTTTATTGCCCCCCCTACCCTTTCTTTTTTACTCCAACTTCTCTCCCGCGACGTGATGTTGCTAGTCTCAGTCTTTTCTATAAATATTATCATGACATGTGTTCGTCAGAATTGTCTAATCTATTCTCTGCTTCCTTTGTTCCTGCTCGTTTGTTTCGTTGGTCTAGTGATCTCCAATTCATTGTTTTTATACCTTCTTGTAATACAGATTCCTATTCCAGTAAATTCTTTCCAAGGACTGTGTAGTTGTGAACTCTTTTCCTACACACTGTTTTCCTACTGCCTCCAGCTTTGATCACTTCAATGGGCATCTCCTGTATTTGCAATAATCATTTTTTCTTTCTTGTTAGCTCCTAACATCAAGTGGTTTCATGTCTTGTCTACAACGATTGCAATAAAAAATATCAAATTGTGTTGGTCTATAATATTTTCTTAAAATGGACACTTTTGCCATATTATTTGGATTATTTGGACGACCATTCTAATCTTCAGTGTTATTTTCACAACGTTTCAGACGATGTTACCTCCAGCCTTCTTCAGATGTATCTTGTCCAGTTCAGGAACCTTTAGACTAAGTTCAAAAGAAAGATCTTTGAGTTTCGCAGATAGATTCCTTAGTTCATCCTGAGATACACCATGAAGAAGGTCAGGGGCTGCATTGGCCGAAACGTTGTTCAAATAACAGTCAAGATCAAAAGTCCGAATCATCCAAATAATGCAAATTATTAACGTTAATCTAAAAATAATGCAAATTATTAACGTTAATCTAAAAATAATGCAAATTATTAACGTTAATCTAAAAATTGCAGAAAAACTTTCTCCATAATACAGCATTTATACTATGTACGTTATTGTGTAGTAGATGAAAAAAGAATGCGTGAGACGAATGGGAATAGGAAATGTTAGAATAGTCGGGGAGGAAGGAAACAGGAAGGAAATTCCAAAGACTAGCAGTCTGGGGGATGAAACTATAAGAGTAGAATGCTTCCCAGCATCTAGGGATCCGAACAATAAAGGAGTGGGATTTTCCTGCTTCTCAGGTTAATCAGTAATATGTACATCGAGGAGACAGAGGTCGGAGCTTGGCCGATAATGCAGAATCTATTAGATTAGAAACTTTTTGGGACTGTCTAAGAAGGGTAGACTAGAGGTAGATGCACGAGTGCAGATGTGGCAGCAATACTCCATACGTAGGCAAATGGTGACTTTGTAGAAGCATAGGATACTCTCAGGTGTGAGTAATTTTCTAGCATGATAGAGAGAGCCCACCTTCTTTGCAGAAACCTTGGCAATCTCTTCAATATATTTAGTTATAAAGTGGATAGTGTCCTTTTAAGATGTTTTTCATTATTTTACTCTCGGCCTTTCCAGATTCGTTTTAAGACCGAGGGTAAAATAATTGTGTGGAGTAGGCATTCTGGAGGATCATTAATAGCATAAAAATTAAGATTGGGGCAATTCATTTACTCAGCTAAGATTTCATTTTGACAATTGATTTTAAAAGTGTTTTGCAAAAAGCTGATATCATTATTTATGGAAAAATGGACTAAAGACTTTATTAGATTGCGATTCGTGCCGTTTATTTGGCCACTCGCCCCGATTGCTGATATATGCCGGCTGAGATTGCAATCTCAACTATCAGTCTCGCAGAAACGGGGCCATTTCAGTAACCTTTTATTTGGTGAAGTGAGATATTCGTTCTGTGTAGTCTTAGGAGGTCCACCTTCCTATCATCTTTCAGGTGGAGCTCACTGCCTGAGGCGCCCTGACTGGAGAATGCCAACGAAGCTGCCTGAGCAATTTTTGAAAAGCCTGAGTGCTCCTTCTTTAGAGGCGCTGGCTTGACTTCCTAACTTCCAATCTTCTATCACATCTGCCTAAAAAGGTGAAAAGGAAATAAATAACACCAATTCATGGCAGTTATTGAATAAGAATCATGGCGTGTACTTTTGTAACATACTTTTGTTAATACACTTTTTTGTTAACTACACCGCTGTGTTTGTTTTCATTATTAATGGTGTGTAAGGCTGCAAGAAAAAGTAAATTATTAGGATTTGAAGCAGTGACGACTCATCTTTGGGTTGTGTAAATATTTTATTAATACACTCCATCACGTTTTTGATAATTTTCCTTTCAATTCCACAATAGGAATCCGTTATTAAAAGAGTAATTAAACCGCCATTTTGTTGGGATTTCCATACAGCATTGTTATAAATCTGGTTTCAAATGAGATTAAAATTTTAGATATGATAAAACAAAGCATAGAAAATAAAAAATGCTGTTCTACCGATGCCAAACAATAAGCAAAATTGGCCAGAACACAATTAGACCTGACCGAATGGTTAATTGTAGGCATAGACCAATTCATACCATCCAAAATATTCCAACAAAAACCTAACAGCCAGCCATGGTTCTCCCCAGAATGTGCTGCTGCCATTGTGCACAGAAATCACTTTTTTCATAGCTACCAATGTAATAGATGTACTGAGATTAAAGCTGCCTTCAGGACTGCCAGCAACCACTGTAAAAGAGTAATAAAAAAAAGAGAGCTATATGCTCAGTCCGTCAAATCCAAAGTAGCTGATCAGCGGCTTGGTTCCCACAAGTTTTGGCAAATAGCAAACAGGATCCTTAACAGATGTGTGCGTTTTATCTCAACCATCATCAATGGACCTGAGGTCATCTCATCAGCATCAGACAAGGCCAAACTATTCGCCAAGAACTTTGCACTAATTCTACTCTCTGCGACGAAGGGCATCAACTCCCCGTATTTCCTCCTACAACAGACAACACCCTATCCAACATACAAATATCTGTGCACGAGGTCACCAAGCTAATCAAGAACCTTGATTCCAGTAAAGCAACTGGCCCAGACGGCATTCCAATTATAGTGTGAAAAAAGCTTCGACCAGAACTTGCCCCCATACTTACAAAACTGTTTAACCGTTGCTTTAAGGAGAAGTGCTTTCCAACACCTTGGAAAACCTTGTCAGTATGATCTGTATTTAAGAACTCAGGTGATAAGTCATCTCCCTCTCAGTACAGACCAATAAGTCTCTTGCGTGTCATAAGTAAGTTACTGGAATCCATATTAAATAAAGAAGTAGTCAACCACCTCAGCAGAAATAACCTTCTTAGTGACATGCAATATGGTTCCCGTTTTGCTAGATCTACAGCTGATGTGCTAACAGTTATATCCCATAGGATTAGTGAATCTCTCGACAAAGGCTTCCTTTCTATGGCAATTGCTCTTGACATATCAAAGGCCTTCGATAAGGTATGGCATGAGGGCCTACTTCACAAGATTTCCAGCTACTGTATTACTGGAAATGTTTTCTCAATAATTAAATCATTTCTCTCTGATAGGCTCATAAGAGTGGTGGTTGATGCACAGCAATCAGAGGCCCACAGTATTAATGCTGGAGTCCCCCAGGGGTCTATCCTGGATCCAACTCTCTTCCTGATCTACATCAATGATCTCCCAAAACACATACTTAAATCATTGGTTGACATCTATGCTGATGACACGACCATCTACGGCAACACATCAAAGGCCGTAAATGACAAAGCTCTCTGATTCCCTCTCCTCTGATCTTGAGCGCGTGGTTCAGTGGGGGAAGAGATGGTTGGTTACTTTTAATGCATCTAAAACCAAGCTCCTAAATTTACATCATCAACGCTCTGTTCCTCATCTAGCATCAATTGAAATGGCTGGCTCTCGTCTTGGGGAGGTTTCATGTTTTGACAAGCTCCTGGATTTGACCTTTACTCCTGATCTGAAATGGAACACGTATATCAAGTCTGTTGCCCGGGCCACTGGGAAAATAGTGGGATCCTTCTACCGCTCCAGAAGATATTTCACTACTGATGCAATTCTCTATCTCTATAAAAGCCAACTACATCCAAAGATGGAGTACTGCTGCCACATCTGGGCTGGAGCTTCATAAAACAGCCTATCCTGCCTTGACAAAGTACAAAATAGACTTTTTGGCTTAGTGGGGGATGCTCTCTTCTCTTCCCTACAACCTGTTTCCCACAGAAGAGACGTTGCGCGCCTGTCTTTGTTTTATCGTTATTTTCATGGCAAGTGCTCGTCCGAGCTCTAATCTCTGGTTCCCCCCTCGCCAATCCTTCATGATAAACACCCGTCTAGCTAAAACCACTGTCAGTAATTTCCCCCACTCTTTATCTGTGCCTAAATAACGTAGATTCCATGAATATAGCTTTATTCTGAGAAGTGCATGCCTGTGTAATTCTCTTCCATTTGCCTGTTTCCCACCTGACTACAACTTGGACATCTTCAAGTCCAACATAAACAAATTCCTGATTAATGGCCCCCTTAAGTAAGACACTTTATCAAATCTCCAATTCCAACTATTACTACGATATTTTCCCATTGATTATTGTACACAAAATAACCCTTATCCCCGAGTGGCTTCCGGGCCTTGATAAGTGGTGATCCACATGGAAAAAAAAAATATAGGTTTGCGTATTATTTAATGAGCATATCTTATATTCCGAATAGTAAAAATGTCGTCCATTTTAATATATTAAAACAAAAATGTTAAAATTAATAATATCTGCATTTAAAAGATAAAACATATAAATATACATATAAAACATGAACAAAATAAAGACTGAAAATTAATATATTTATTGAAATGTATTTGAGAAAGCAAAATAAAGTATTTTTTATTTAATACGGCAATATTTTTTGAAATCGGATTTCAGAAATGTCCACGTATCTCTAAAAAGTACTTGGTCTGTTAACCTGTATGTCGATATGTCGGTAGGTCTATCATGCTAAAGTTTTAAATAACATGTTAGTTGATCTGTCACACAGAATAAATTAAAGAGATTTAATTCATATCTATATTACTAAAGCAATAAGATCCAACCAACATCAAATAAGAACGCATTTTTTTAAGAGTGTATGACGATTGAATAAGACATTGTGAGAACAAGAACAACTATAAAATAATTATGTGTCTTTTATATCGAGGTTATTGTAAAGAAATACGTCAAAATCGACCTGGAAACCTTTTCTCTCTGCAACTTTTTTCTCATAAGAGAGACATTATTAGTCTTTCTCTATGCTATCGTTATCTTCATGATAGGCGCTCGACAGAGCTCCAATCTCTGGTCTCCCCTGTAAAAAATTCAAAGCAAAAACTCGTCTAGCTACAACCACTATAAATAATTTTCCTTTCTTCCTCTGTGTATTGAATAATATGACTCCCAGGCGAATATGAAATATTTCACAAAGAAAAATGTTATTGAGATGGGACAGGTATTTAGAACAATAAACTGACCTGTTTATGTGATATAAGGTTTACGCAGTAACAAACAAAAAAGTGAGTGATGATATAGTTGTTAAGTTGTCTCCCTTTATATTGGCATTAATATGCATATAATTTGGTAAGTTATCTCCCTTATAAAAAGGCAGAGTTAACGAACGTTTCTTTTCAATATGGCGTTGTAATATTTATGTGTTTGTTAACCGTTAAACTCTAATCGTGAGTGTGTTGCATATTTATTCAATTAATGTATTAGCTGCCGTAATAAATTATATATATACTGTTTATATATATACCGTCGGAGTTGGATTATTTTACTGGTTTTTCATGATAGCAGAGCGTAGTTGCGAGCGAAAACGATCTACGGAACAATAATTGAAGTTTTTATTTTAACGAACGACCACAAAGAGGAAATGGCCTTTAACTACAAAAATCCCCCTAGATTTGATGAGAACGACTACCCATGCTGGAAAATTTAAATAAAGATTTGGACAATGATGACGGAATTACCAAAGAACAAACAGGCATTGGCTGTTAGCCTTTCACTTAGCGGAAATGCAAAACGGGCAGTTATGGGAATTGAAGTGGAAGAACTCAACACAGACGAAGGTATGTCGAATCTTATTAATGTATTAGACAATTTGTTTTTAAAGGATTCTCTAGACTCTATGTACGAGGCTTACCAAAACTTTGATAAATTCCAGCAGCCTGAAAATATGAGTATCTCTGAATATATTATAGAATTCGACCAGAGATATCTCAAAAGTACCAAGTTTGAAATGACTTTGCCGGATGCTGTCCTAGCTTTTAAACTATTAGATAAGTCAGGCCTGGATTATCAACAGCGCCAACTCGCATTGACAGCGTGTGCTTCATCAGAATTAAAATATAAAAACATGAAGTCCGCATTAAAACGTATATTTGGAGAATCAAATGTTATATCTTCTAATGAGGAGCCTATTGTAAAGCAGGAAACCGCTTTATATGCAACAACATCAAGGAAACAAAAATCTCGTGACTTTCCTAGATCAGATACGGGAAAATCTAATAGATTTAGAAACGGGAACCGTACTAACAGATATGGGAAAGTTACTAAATGTTCTATTTGCCAGAGCGTTTTGCATTGGTGGAGAGAGTGCCCCCACAAAAGTGAAGCTGTTAGGTTAACTGAAACAGACGAATTGGAGCATAAAGAAACAGAAATGAATATTCTCCAAGTAAAATTTTTTTAGTTGAGTCATTGAACATGGCAGTGATTGACACAGCTTGTACTCGGACCGTTTGTGGCCAAAGATGGTTGGATGAATATAAAAAGAATATCAACCAAGAACATATTATTATTAAGAGAAGTAATAGACCCTTCCGATTTGGCGACAGAAAAATTATAAACTCCTCTACCCAGGTAACTCTACCGGCGATAATAGGTTCCACTAGGTGTAATATAAGTGCTGAGGTAATTCAAGCTGATATTCCTCTGCTTTTGAGTAAAGCTTCGTTGAAGAGGGCTGGAGCTGTTCTGGATCTTAATTCAGACAAAGCTGTCATGTTTGAGAAGCCAGTGGACCTACAATTCACATCTAGTGGACATTACTGTGTAGATATTCTTGGTAGTGGTCATCATACAAGAAACTCCCATTCCGATGTGCTAATTGTTGATAACATGACCAATAAAGAAAAAATAAAAAGTTTAGAAAAACTGCACAGACAGTTTGGACATGCCTCAGCTGAGAAATTAAAACTGCTATTAAAGTCTGCTGGCTCAGATGTTGTGGAGGTGGCTAAAATTGTGAAATATGTAGGAAGTATAGAAAACCTGCACCAAGACCAGTTGTTGGTTTTTCCTTAGCTAATGATTACAACCATACTGTAGCCATGGATCTTCATCAACTCGAACCTAACCTATGGTATTTGCATATCATAGATGAATTTTCCTGGTTCAGTGCGGGTTGCATCACTAACACTAAGCAGTCATCTAAAATTGTAAAAAAATTCATTCAATGCTGGATTAGTATCCATGGAGCACCTAAACGAATGTTCAGTGATCTGGGAGGTGAGTTCGACAATGCTGAAATGAAAGATATGGCTGAAAATTTTAACATAGACATCTCTACCACTGCTGCATATTCACCCTGGAGTAATGGTCTATTGGAATGACACAATCAGATACTAACTGAAATATTATTGAAGTTGAGGTCCGACTACACTCTGGATTGGGAAACAGCACTAAATTGGGCCATTATGGCAAAGAATTCGTTACAAAACGTACATGGATATAGCCCTTATCAGATAGTTTTTGGAAGAAATCCAAACATTCCCACGATTCTTATTGATAAACCACCTGCACTAGAAGGGACCACCACAAGTGAAGTTGTAAAAAACAACATAAATGGATTGCATGCTGCAAAACAGGCTTTTATCAAAGCCGAATCATCTGAGAAAATTAGGAGGGCCTTAAGGAAACAAACGCGCTCCACACCTGATCTCTGCTCACCGGGGGATAAAGTTTATTACAAAAGACCAGACAATCAAGAATGGAAGGGTCCAGGTGCTGTCATTGGTCAGGATGGTCCTGTGGTATTTGTCAGACATGGTGGAATGCTTGTGAGAGTACATAAATGCAGATTGCGTTTGTGTAACCCACCACTTGCGGATGTAAACTCTAATGAAATTTCAGTAGCATCAAAAACTTCTGATAGCCAGGACTATAATTATGAAACATCTGGCGGAAATAATAAGTTGGGCTGGAAAAGCCACCGGCAGAAACAAACATTGGTTTAATGTTAAAATCCAAAGGCCAGTAAACTTGGAGAATGAAGAGATGTCGGTAGATTTAAGTAAAGTCACGGATCTTAATGTGGCAGGACCACTGATAGGACCCATAGAAGGAGACACTATAATGATGGTGGCAGGTAGAGAATTTGATGAGGCCAAGAAAAGAGAACTTGACAGCTGGAAACAAAACAATGTTTTTACTGAAATAGATGATGCAGGACAGAAATGCATATCTACACGCTGGGTGTGTAGTTTAAAAAACACACCTAATGGGGTTATGCAAAAAGCAAGGCTGGTCGCTAGAGGTTTTGAAGAACCCAAGAATGACATTCAAAAGGATTCACCAACCTGTGCTCATGAATCCTTAAGACTTATTATGGCATTAACAGCCCAAACTCAATGGAGTCTACACTCCATAGACATAAAAACTGCCTTTTTGCAGGGTTACACTATGGATAGGGAAGTATACATCAGACCACCCAAAGAAGCTTTCAGTGACAAGATATGGCGGCTAAATAAGTGCGTCTATGGACTGAGTGATGCTTTTCTGTAGTGGTATAATAAAGTGAAATCAGTTATGATTAAAAATGGCGGTGAAATGTCCCAAATAGTTTTCTACTGGATTAGTAAATCTGGTAACCTAGCTGGAGTTTTGGCGTGTCATGTAGATGACTTCATTTGGTCAGGGGACCAGACATTCAACAATACCATCAGCAAAATATGCAGCGCATTTAAAATTGGAAAAGAGGATAGTAAGGCCTTCAAATACTGTGGAATTGAGCTTAATTGCTATGGTCCAGAAATATTAATAAACCAAAACAAATATACCGACAATATATCATCCATTCCAATAGATTGTTCAAGGACCATGGAAAAAGAATCACAGCTAACAGAAATTGAGATAAATTCACTCAGATCCAAGATCGGCCAATTGTTGTGGTTAGCGCATCAGAGCTGACCGGACTTATTATTTGATGCCTGTAGTCTAGCGACTAATATTAACCATAGCACCATAAAGGACCTGATAACTGCCAACAAAATTATTGGAAAAGCTAAGGCATCCAAGATATCATTGAAGTATCAACATCTTGGTAACAATGATCAGTTACGTTTGGTGATATTTAGTGATGCCGCTCTGGGAAATCTTCCTGATGGTGGAAGTCAGGTGGGTTATGTCATATTCCTCACTGGGACATCTGGGAAAGTCTCACCGATCTGGTGGAACTCAAAGAAAATCAGACGGATTGTCCACAGTACCTTAGCTGCAGAAACAATTTCAATGTCTGAAGCTATTGATATGTCTTCATCTCCACCCTGTTTGGTGAATTGACAACAGGAAAAACAAATCCCAAGAGTCTACCTATAATTTGTGTCACTGATTGTAAATCTCTCTTTGAAGCGGTCAAATCAACAAAATCTGTCAAAGAAAAATGATTACGAATCGAAATCAGTGGTATTAAGGAACTTGTGGAAAATGGAAAGATTGAAGGGTTCCAATGGCAAGACAATTGGCAGACTGCCTCACTAAACGGGGTGCATCCCCTTGGTTATTGAGAAGTGTCTTACAACAAGGCAGTTTGAATGATTGAAATTAAAAATCAAAAAAGAAAAAAAAAAACTTTTAAAGATGAATTTGTTAAGTTGTCTCCCTTTATATTGGCATTAATATGCATATAATTTGTTAAGTTATCTCCCTTATAAAAAGGCAGAGTTAACGAACTTTTCTTTTCAATATGGCGTCGTAATATTTATGTGTTTGTTAACCGTTAAACTCTAATCGTGAGTGTGTTGCATATTTATTCAATTAATGTATTAGCTGCCGTAATAAATTTTTTTTTTTTTTTTTTTTATTACATTTTCACCCCAAACAAGGCAAATTGCCACTTTGGTGTAGGGGGCTACTCTCAGGGGCAACAACTACTGGGGTACTATGTAGGGATTTGGGCAGCAAGGTGTCGGTTCACGTTACACTTGAACTTCTGCATGTCAGTACTGTTGGGGAAGCAGGGACCTGGAATGGAATTCCAGAGTCTTGCGGTTCTGGGGAAGAAACTATTGGAGTAAAAAGATCTTTTACATCTAGGGACCTCTACAGTGTGGGGGTGGGATCTAGTAGCCTGTCGGGTTTGTCGAGGGTGCTCGCGTCGTGGGGGCACAAGTGATTGCAGTTCGTCAGAGCACTCACCACTAAAATACTTGTAGAAAAGGCAGAGGGATGCAACATTTCGTCGATGGGACAGAGGCTGAAGCTTAGATGCCAGTTCAGGGCCTATCAGGTTTGCGACTCTCTTTTGAACCTTGTCAAGGAGCGAGAGACTAGTAGCCGATGCACCAGCCCAGATGTGGCAGCAATACTCCATACATGGGCGAATGGTGGCCTTATAGAGGTACAGGATACTTTCGGGTGTTAGTAGTTTTCTAGCACGGTAGAGAGAGCCTACCTTTCTTGCAGTGGCCCTGGCAATGCCTTCAATGTAATTGTTCCAACTCATGTTTCCTGTGAACGTTAGGCCAAGGAGTTTGAAAGATGGACTCTCAGATAAAGAGTCGTTGGCCATTGCTATGGGTGGTAGAGAGGGTTTCTTGTAATTATTGAATGAAACTAGTTTAGTCTTGGCAGCATTGAATGCGACCAACCACTTTTGTCCCCATTCCACTACAGATTGGAGGTCTTCCTCTAGTGTTTCTGCCATTTCTTTAGAAATGTGTTCATTCGTCTTCCTGTCGTGTCTGCCATAGAGTGTAGTGTCATCAGCATATATACCCATCTCAGAGGCAATGTTGTCAGGGAGGTCATTTATGAATATCAGGAACAATAGAGGTCCAAGGATAGAACCCTGGGGCACTCCCGCATTTATATCATATTGTTTAGATGTGCGACCGTCGAGGACTACCTGGATTTTTCTCTTATCTAAGAAGGATTTAATTATGTTAAGTATTCTACCAGTGATACCGTATGATCTGATTTTACTGAGGAGACCCTCATGCCATACCCTGTCAAAAGCCTTAGATATATCTAGAGCTACCGCTCTGCCTTCCCCCGCTTTGTCCAGTGAATGGTATATACGTTCAGAGATCACAGTGAGGATGTCTGCTGTGGAACGGGCTTGTCTAAATCCATATTGTTTGTCAGTCAGTAGTTTAGCATCTGTAAGATGATGGACTAGAGCATGGTTAATTATGGTCTCAAATATTTTGGCAAAAAGTGGGAGGAGGCTAATGGGGCGATAATTTGATGGGTCTGTCCTTTCGCCAGAATTCTTGAATACTGGTACAACAGAAGCAGTTTTCCAACTTTTTTAATTATATATATACTGTTTATATATATACCGTCGGAGTTGGATTATTTTACTGGTTTTTCAATAGTCACATAAACAGTTTTTGCAGGAGTGTGAGTTTGGTAATCAGCAGTTTGAGTAGCTTAGTGGGCAAAAGTAGATTCAGTCTCTGCAGTCCGTGAAAGCATCCAGTGGATTCAACTAATAGAAGAATGTAGGAACCAAAGGAGAAGTGTGCAAACTCTGAGACGCGGAACATCATAGAAATAAAGATTTATAATCTATAACTCAGCGTTTTGATGTTTCCATTCAGAAGAAGATGCCTTCATTTCAGGTGTCAGCCACCAGAAGAAAGGGAGACTATAAAATAAGGTATGTGACTTGTCAGGTGTCAAGCAGATAAAGATGTCATTTGACTATATTTAAAGAATTGTCTATAAAATGTTATATGTCACTATATGTATTTGAATATGTGTAAACACCACATACAAACTCACACACACTCTCAATGAACATTATATATATTTGTATGTTGGTTGACACGTTTATATTCGAGGGGCCTTCAATAAGTTTCCAGACTTTTTCATATGGGCACTTTTATTGGTAGTACACATATGAAACTCTAGTCCCCTTCAATGTAATCTCCTCCCACTGCAATGCACTTGTTGTACCGTTCCAACAATTTCTGGAAGGCCCCATGGAAGTCCTCTCGTGTGAGATTCCATCAGAAGAGGTCAGCACTCTTCAAATTGGGCCAGTGGCATTTGCACCAGGACAATGCACCAGTCCACAACGCCATCCTTGTCAATGACTATTTGACCAAGATATGCATCAAGACAGTTCCTCACCCTCCCTATAGTCCAGACCTCGCTCCTTGTGACTTTTGGTTATTCCCTAAGCTAAAGGAAAACCTTAGAGGCTGTCGTTATGAAAAAAATGTAGGAGATGAAAGAGGCTGTGACGAGGATCATTGACATGCTCACGCAAGAGGACTTCTATGGGGCCTTCAAGAAGTTGTTGGAACGGTACAAGTGCATTGCATCCGGAGAAGATTACTTCGAAGGAGACTAGAGTTTCATATGTGTACAATCAATAAAAGTGCCCATGTGAAAAAAAGTCTGGTAAATTATTGACGCCACCTCATATAATACATACAGCACGGAGACACTAGACTATACGGCCCAGCAACATACAAACAGGAATATATACACACATGTATATAACAGTATACATTGTTTAGAATATACATGCATCAAGAGACACATTACATGAACACGGTTACATAGATACCCATCATACGTCATACATACATTAAAATGGGCACTAAACGATACGATCAGCTGTGTACACACATACACATCAGAAACAGTATATATACACGTATATATATATACGTGTATATATATATACATGTATATATATATATACACGTATATATATACGTGTATATATATACACGTATATATATATACATGTATATATGCACGTATATATATATATATATATATATATATATATATATATATATGCACACGTATGCAACATGTGTACCTGGAACAAATGGAACTTCCATGAGCAGAGTTTCTTTTCCAAAACTATTCTTCAATGGAACAATACCATGGGACTGCTTCCCAGCTGACCACAGCACGGTTCTTTTTGAAGTTCAATGTTAAAAACTTTTTGTTGATCCGTCCATGTAAATAATCAAATTCTTACTGGTTACAACTATTGTCTCCACTCATCAAGATGGCATTTCACTGTTCATCTGACAAACTTAGTGACCCTTATCCTCGAGCGGCTTTTGAGCCTTGTTAAACAACGAATCATTAGTAAGAAAAAATTACAAGAGATTCATATTTCTGGTTTTAGTTTGAGCAAAAGAATCGGTAAATTTTGGGGGGTTTTGAGCATAATATTAGTAATATTTAAATTGTCAACATTTAAAATTGTTGATCTTGAAATCACGTGTCACTGTCACTTCCGTTTTTGACATAAGGATCAGCATGAACAATGAAGCAAATAGTGGGTGAATCAGTTTGAGATTTACTTGAATTTGGATTTGGCGGCCATTGTGTTTCTGAATTTTTTAGATGGGGGTTGTTTACATAATTTGGATTACTCTTCTCACCTTAAATGTTACTGTCATAGCGTTTAGGCCAATGTAACATCCAACATTTTTTAGGTGAACCTTGTTGAACCTTTTTGTCGGAGTCATGAATCTGCATGAAATCGAATTTAATCCACATGTTCTTGTTCCAGCAGCCATGACTGAGTAGAAGTCTTAAGCAATTTGCAATTGTATTTTGAGTACCACCCACCCTAAGGATTGAACTTCCATCCTCCAGGAGAGTGTCACTTACAACCTAAACCTGAAGAAGGTCGGTTACATCGGCCTAAACGTTATGAAAATAATACTCACGATGAGAACATTGTTTACTCTCAGTGTTAAGGTTTCCTGTGTCTTCTTCCATCACTGAAATGGATCATCACCTCTTATGAGTAGTGGTAGAGTTACATTGTAGGGAAACGCATGATTTACCTAACTAGCACATATGCATAATTCAACGGGTCGGTCGTGGAACAAAATGAATGAAGAAGAAAGAAACAAAAATGGCTGCCTTATCTCTTTATATACCTGCAATGTTACCATCTGATATGCAGATGAGATGTTCCTGGTTGGAGATAAAAGAGGGTTGATTTTTCAGAGAGCAGATTCATTTTTGAAGTTGGATTTTGAAGAAGTTCGATGAGCAAAAGTGCGTTTGCAGTTGAGAGAAAGTGTGTTATGTATACTGAATTTTGGAAGTTGGAAGTTTGGACAACAGTGTCAAACTTAACAAAGAAATTGTTGATGTGAAGGGCAGAAGAAATAACACGTGAGTTATTTAATTATATACATAATAATCAAGTTCTTTTGAGTTTAAATCGTGATTCTTGTATTTATGTTATAGTTGCAGTTTCCAGGTTTAACTCAACTTCTACCAGCTCTAAGTTTTGATTTGTTACTGCAGGCTTATTTGTAGCTAATTCATGGGCTTGAAAGAGATACAGTTTTATTTTATTTTGATCTTATATAATAGAGCTTGAAGAAATGTAGCTTGCTGATTCTGCTTCACTATCATCAGTAGAAATCTAATTCTTAGTGTTTTCTACGTCATTCTTTTGAAATTTAAATTTGGCTCTTGGATTTAGGAAAATAGACACACAGGTTTTTATCACTTAGGTGAAAATTGAATTGTTCAAAAGTGATAAGGATTCCAATAAAGTCAGAAATATCAGAATTAGATTGGACAACTTTTGAAAGAAATAACCTCAAAGCTAAAATTGTAGTTATTATCATCAATATGGTTGATGTTCTGTGACTTGCTCCTTTGGTGATTTCTTCAAATGGACACAGTAACTGGACAATTTTTTGAGTAAGTTCCCATTGGTAAGTTGTTTAGGTAGGAATCTTATCAATCGCATATATTACAAGAAATTTTTGTTGTTTTAATTTTTTATTTTAGCATATAAAATGTTGAATTCTACCGTGTGGTCAATTCTTCACTTATTTTTGCACCTCTGTGTGCATCAGGGAATGCACTGTTCAAAGTCATTTGAAATCCAATGACATGTCAAACTCAGGAAGGGTGCATTATTTGTAGCAGCTGTCCAAATGTCTAGAGTCAAAGAAATGCTGCTGATTTCATCAAGAGATGATTGAAATTTTGTTTTTACTATCGGGAATTATTTTTTCAGTACAGGGTAGAATAATAAAATTGTCTTGGCTTTATTTTATTTATTCCGTCATCGCTATTATGTTACATGATAAGGGCTGTCCCCTTTTCATGTAAGTATAAAAATAGAGAATTTAGTTAAAATGAAAATGAAATAGCAACAGACGAAATTCGAACCTCGTAATTTAGGTTTAGAAATAGATTACGTGTGAGAAGTTAAAAATGTAAAACAAACGTTTGTTTAGAATATAGATAAAATATTTCAAGGAAAGAATGTGAACTATCAAGTTTGTTCTGAAATTTTAAATTGAAAGAATGCAGCTTATAAGATAATGTTTTTAACATATTGGAAAAATAGGTTACTGAGTATAGGTTAAAATTCCTTTTGTAGAAATAGGAAAAGTTTTGGACACGTATGTCCAGAACACGTGAAAGAAGGCACATGTTTTAACATGTGTATGACGTCACGGAAAATAGAAAGTTCTAGGGATAGAGAAAAACTTGAGTTAGAAGAACGGTCAGTGAGAAGACGGTCAGAGAGACAGTCAGTCGTCTAGGAAGCGAGATGTCACTTCAAGAAAAAAATGTGAAACTTTGAATTCTTGATGATGGGAACAATGGCCGGTCGTGACAAAATAAACCATCAAGTGTTTTTTGTAAAACGTCGTCTTGTCTTACGATTCTTACAAAAAGGTAAAGTGAAATTGTATTATATATTTGTGCTATAAAATGTTGTTTCATACACATCTCGACTTCTCATATCCACAATGAGAATCTACATCATGTCTACACAATGTCTGAACACTATGTCCTCACTCAAAGAGCTTTCTTCTTCTTCCATTCAACACAATTAAGGAATGAACATTTAATATATAAGAATCTCTCCTAACATGAACAATCTAAGTCTCTTACAACTTCTCTCTCTCTCTCTCTCTCTCTGAGTACATCAACATCCCTCTTAATAAAACTCTCTCAATGAAACCCCTATATAACAATTACTTGGCTTAACTGGGTTAGGACTAACTAGTTGGGGTGGGAAATTCGTAGAACTATTTGTGGCTACTGCACCTATATATTCGTCTATCAATGCCTTCACTTCTTCCGTACTAGTCACTTGACTGATTTTTATATTAGTTATCTCCGTCTCTAAGCGGATCCTCTCTTCAGCTGTTGGTACCAATTCCAACGTAGCTCTATCGAATACTTTATTTTCCACTAAGTATATTGTTACTATTCTTTCCAACTGTGTCTTCCTCATACTGGGCGTGACAGCTAAGTCGTAATGTTTTCCTATGACTATGATATTGTCCTTTTTCAAACTACGTAGTCCTTCGAATGTGGGAGATTCTATGAAGCTATCTACCCCTGTCATAACGTTTTTATTTTGACTATTAAGATACTTCTCCACTATAGGAATTAATTGTGCTCTACAAAGAGCAGGTCTAACATCTAGTCTATAATGTCTGCCTATTGTCACAATATCATCCTTGGGTAATTTTTGAAGATATTCGCACGAGGGCGACTTTAAAAATACTTCTACACTAGTCATTTTTCTATCCCCTAATCCTATCAACTCCATTATTTCTCGCTTGTGCTCATCTGTCCTGCGTGTTTCACCTACAAACAGATTATATGGTTCGTAGTCCCTAGTGATTTAACTCACAACTAGATTCAAATTTCCCTAACAAGAGCACCATTTGTTACATATGTGACAAAAAATGGGGGATTTAAGAAACAAATAGATGTAGGGGTATGAACAGAAACTTAATGATAAAAAAATGTCGTTTACCTTTATAACATGTTGCCAAAGGGGGGGGGGGTATAAGGGAATTAACGAGGAAGCAAAAACCCAAGTATTTTCTCTTTATCACATATGTGACACGGCAAAAAAAATAAAACAAGTGGATAGAAACACAAGGATGAACACAATAAAAATGCGATGAAATAACAAGATAACAAACACTTTCCCAAATGATACAAAAATAGATTTTATTTAAGATAAAAAAAAGGAAGAGTTTAACGAAAGAAAAAGAAATGTATTCAAAGTTATGGAATCTGAAGTATATCTACGCATATTGAAATGAGCGAACGTCCTTTTGGGAGGAGGGGGTAATCAAAGTCTTTGCATTTACAGGTCTCTTTTGTTTTCCCCTTTTTTTTTTCGTTTCTTTTGCTGGTGTATTTCCCAACTCATCAACGATGCAGTTAATCCAAGATATTTCCTTCGGTGGGGAAAAAGTTTGGATAGCAAATTCACGTGTTCTCTTTTCTTGCTCGCGTGTTATATATCTGTCTCTTTCGTGAGGGATAAGGGGTCACATCATCCGCGTTCGGTAGATCCATATCTCCTTCGCATGATGGGAAAAAGGTCATCGTCTCTTTCGTGAGAAAGTAAATTAATCACATTCCCTCGCATGACTGGAGAAAGTCGCGTCGTCTACGTCTTGTATATCCGTATCCTTTTCGCATGAGGGGAAGAAGTCACTCCCCCTTCTCCCACGAGGAGAGAGACCTCTTAACAGGTCGGCGACCCAAACCAAAAATAGCGACTTCCACTAGTGTCCAGTTAAAAAAGGGGAAAGGGGAAGTGATAACTCTTCCGGTCTAAAAATAGACATGACGAAATCCTTAGCCGGTAAAGTCTCTGCAAGTTTTAAGGGGGGGGCACATTGATAAACTCTCACTCCATTCAAAACAACTACTGTGTTAGTCTATCTTGTCGGGATCACATTTTATTTTACCTCGGCGACAAAGTAGAAAAACCAAAAAAACGATATATCTCGTCAGTCTAAAATTAAATATATAAAGCCATTCTTAACATGGAGAGGTTGGGAGTGTTTATTCCAAAAGCTGTTCTTAACATGCAGATGTTGGGGGTATTTATTCCGGAAGCCATTCTTCATTGTTAGCATATCCAAAAACCTATAAAAGTCGACAATATAAGTATCAATAAAGTGATTGTGTGCACTTATGTTACCGTACTATTTTTTTTTAATTGTATTTTCAAGTTAAATTCAAGTTTTACAATATCTTTTTATTTATTAAATTAGAAGGTCATGTTAGATGAAAGTCCTTTGTTAAAATAATAAGATTAGAAGGTGAAAGTCTTTTGTGAAAATAATGTCCTTATTTCAAGGTTTTTGTTTTAACCGGCAAAGTTCGCCTTATTCGAAAGTCCCATAAGGAAAGTAGTCCGTTGTTAGTAATTCTTATAGAAAATGCATGGAATGCGTGCATAAGTGTGGGGGTGTTGTTTGGGGGATTTTTTGGATGCCTGCGTGGCGTGTGTAATTATGGTTTTGACAGATTTGAAAACGACGATGAGATGAAAACAAGAGATATGTTCTCATGTCAAGTCAGAGCGCAAAGAGAGAGAGAGAAAGTATGTTTGTTGCGTTTAAATACTTTTTGAATCGGCTTCCAGCACAAGATTGTTGCTGCTGATATTTGGTTTGGAAAAGCGTTAAAAAACAATCTTATAAAATTTCTTATTGGTCCATATTGTCACGTGGTATTGTCTTCGCCTACGTCTGCCAGAAATATGTCTATTTTGCTTTTGTTGTTGTGAGAAAGGCGCGTGGGCGTATTTGAAATTATGTTGTTGTTAGAAGAACTTATTTTTGTGCAAATGTGCTGAGAAATTAAAATCAATGAACGTTCATTTATTTGCGCCCGAGTGTGTGTGTGTGTGTGTGTGTGTGTGTGTGTGTGTGTGTGTGTGTGTGTGTGTGTGTGTGTGACAGCACAGTTCGATAACATAAGTGCACGCAATTGAAAATAAAATATTTGTTTTTTTTTATAATTACAAATTTAACTCATTATGAATTTATTCAATCAAACGGTCCTTCCTAAGTCAATCCCCCCTCCAAAAAATATATATAATAAAATGATTATATATATATATATATATATATATATATATATATATATATATATATATATATATATATATATATATATATATATAAATTCAAGTTTTACAATATTTTTTTTTATTAATTTAATAGGTGAAAGTACAGAATAGTTATAAAGCACCTGCTATCCCGGTAACATAAGTGCATAAGTATCAATAAAGTGATTTTTAATATCGTATTCAGCTAAAATTTAGCTGCTAAATCGATAACAAGCGGCACTTGAATATTTTATTGATGCTACAGTGTACACCGTAATCACGTGATTAAAATTTTAGCAGACGAAAGATTGGGAGGCAAAGGAGTCCCGAGTTCTCTCAACACTAACTTCGAAATAAGAATACGACAAAAAATTCGTGTCAACAAAATTTATTTAGTTAAAATGCACATTTTAAACTCATCAATCGTGACAATCGTCCTTATACGCGCGCTAATTATGGGACATTAAAAAAAACGAACGAAACAGTACGCGCAAATTGGTCGTAATCACAAATTATTCTTTTTTTTTTTTAAGATAATAGCAAATAAAAATTCAAATATATCGATTAATGTTTTGCTATTCTCAAAATGACGATTCAATATAAAAAGTTAGATTCATTTTTGAAACGGGACCCGTTTTTACTTCGACACCGTTTTCAAATATTAACACCGGTTGCCATGTGTTATTTGGGTGATATTGTCAGCAGCTGACCGTTAAAGGTAGTAATATCCATTCAGTGCCTGGTCCTTTGCGAACATGCAGGTAAATTTATACAAAGTTATTATTAAAAAATATTTAATTGTGTCATTCAAACAGTCATTATATATCATCATGGATGCTGTTAGTATTTAAATACTTATGTTTTTTTTAAGCAATAGTTATAGTTGGACGTCAATCAGATGACAATCTTTCAAGTTGGGGAAAAACTTCATGTTGGACATTTCTTATTGGTAACTGTTTGGCGCGTATTTTTTATCTTCTTCTTCGATACTAATACAGAATACGGACCACGCTATTTTGTTAGATAGGATTTTCAATTTAAACTCAACGTTTACATTAACTTTTGTTTATTAAATTGTTAGGTGAAAGCACAAAATAATTACAAAACTCCGTACTGGTGTACAGTGTACCACTACCAGTACCACTGTAACGTTATTATTTCATCACGGTTCAATAAGTGTACCACTACCAGTACCACTGGTAGTGGTACACTTATTGAACCGTGATGAAATAATAACGTTATTATTTAGAAAGCCATTCTTAACATGGGGAGAGGAGGGTGTTTTGTAATTATTCTGTATTTTGACCTAACAATTTAATATCGGAAAGATGTTGTAAAAATTGAATTTAAATTTGAAAATCCTATCTCGGTACTCATGCAGAAAGTGATCTGTGCTGAAATAATAACGTTATTATTTAAAAAGCCATTCTTAACATGGAGAGGGGGGTTGTACCTATTCTGTACTTTAACCTTACAATTGAATAAAAAAAAAAACATATAAAACTTTAATTAAACGTGGAAATACGATTTTAAAAAATAGTGCGGCCGGATCACTCTCTGCATTAGCACCCCTATCTCTAACAAAATAACACGATCCGTATTTTGCATAAGTATCGAAATTATTGAGAAGATACTTAAATTGATAAAAGGGTATACAGAGAAAAACCGTGCAAATTTTTTATGGTATTTTCAAGTTTTACGGTATATTTTGTTTATTAAATTGTTCCTAGTTACTTGCCTCCCTACGAGGACAGAGTTAGATACAAAGTCGGTTTTAATGTGAGGAAAATTCAGCTCCCGAAAAGGGGGCACTCTACATAGCAACAAAAATAAAAATTGCCTCCATCATGAAAGATTTTCCGAGGACAGAAAAGGTGAAGTGTAGCATCAGAACAGATACTACACTGTGATCTTGGCCCGAACTGAAGAAAGTACAAAATAGTTACAAAACACCCTCCGCTCCCCATGTTAAGAATGGGTTTCTAAATAATGTTATTTCAGTACGGTGCCTTCTCTGCATAAGTAGCAATAAAAGTTCACATTCGTGTCGGAGACAGGTGTGTTATACGTTTATGGGTTAATATCGGAATGAGAACGATACTGTGGGAAAAAGCCACTCAAACTTCTCAAAGTAAAATTAGGAAATAAATTGCAACAAAGGTATGTTGCAACCTTTCTCTTTAGGTAATGTATTACCTTGGTCTTGTAAAAGATTATCAGAAATCAATTCAACTGGAAAAATAAGTCAACTCAATTACAACAATCTGTTCATCAACTGAAATTGGCGACAAAAAGAACGCGAGTGATGATCGTTCCCAGAAGACCCTATTATATGCTTGCACATCCAATCAGAACGATTGTACAACACCTATTGCTATAAAATTGGCGGGAATTTCTGGGGTAAACTTTCCATCTCTCCCTAGCTAACACCCGGTAAGTCCTGTTCTTGTATTTCCAACACACTCCCCCCCCCAGCCAAAATGAAAATCAACTTCCATTTGATTTTTATAGACGTCCAATGCTTTAAATGTTAATCCCCCCCCCTTAAACAACTGCGACAGAACCATTCATCTTCTTCTGGTGGTGGCCCGCTTATCCCTACACACCCAAAATGGAACCATAAATTGCATTGTTCACAACATATCATCGCCGACCCATCATCAGGAAGGTCACATTCAGGGCAAATCCAAAGTCATTCGTCATCTTGATCTGGGTCCTCTTCCTCCTGATCGCCTTCTGGTTCCAAGAGTTCCTCATTAACATCCAAGGTTTCTACAGCTTGCAGTTCTAATGAATATAAGTGGATTATAGTGTGATTGTGCATGATTGCATCACCTTGCATTACTTGAGCCGAATGCACCAGTCCATCATCTCTATAGAACAGTTTAATGACTCTTCCTAATGCGCAGAAGGGCCTTGCTTTGTTGGGTAATTTGATAAACACAATGTCTCCAACTTGGATAGTATTGCTGGTCGAAGTATTCAGTTCTAGATGTTGCTCTCTAAGAGAAAGCAGGTAGTCTTCCTTCCAAATTCTCTTAAATTCCTTTAGTAGCCCATCTCTATTTCTAAGAGAAGCTATTAATCTTTGTTTGGTGGGTACTTCGAATTCATTAATATCGGTGTTCTCCAAACGCACCAGAAAGTTGGGATTCAAATCTGGGTGCAGGAAGTGATTGGGTGTGATTACCTCCTAGACGGATTGGTCAGAGCTTATGTAAGTCAGAGGTCTATCGTTTACTGCAGGTTGTATGTCTGAGACCGTGGTAAGAAGTTCAATCTGAGAGCACACTGATCTTCCTATAGACTTATAAAGGCATTTCTTCAACGTCTTAATCAGCCTTTCCCACACACCTCCATACCAAGGAGAATGTAGTGGTATCCTCACATGTTTTAAATTGTAGATCTTGTATTTATTTTGAAACTCTTCTGCAGTGAGCGCCTGTTGAAGTAGGTTTCCTCCTGCAATGAAGGACTTAGCATTATCGCTATATAAGTGTGATGGTAAACCCCACATATTGGCAAATCTGGTGAAGGCCAGAACAAAGGAACGGATTGTCATGTCCTCTACCAATTCCAGATGCACTGCTCTTATCTCCATACATGTAAAAATTAATATGTAAACTTTAGACCGCTGACTAAGATTGCCAACCCACAGGTGCCCAATGTAATCCATACCAGTGAGCAAAAATGGTCTGACTAGATTGACTCGACACTTGGGTAAATTCGTTAATTTTGGATAAGTGAAAGGGATAGCATTAAACTTGTGACACAGTCTGCACTCCTTTAAGATTTTTTTGACTGCTCGCCTTCCTTGAGGGACCAAAATCCAGCCAAACGGGTCCTACTGAGAATAGTGGGTCCTCCAAGATGTTTGACTTCTTCATGCGTGTCCTTTATGATTAGAGCTGTCAATCGATGATTCTTTCCCAAAATCAACGGATTCAATACTTCGTATTTGTGTGTGAGATTTCTTCCCATCCTACCCCTTGAATGAATCAATCCGGCTTCATCCAAAAATAAGTTCAATTGCCCTACTCTAGCAGGAATCGGTTTTCCTTCAGGACAGTGCAAGAAATCCAGTTCCAAAGGGAATGCTTGCTCCTGCATTGATTTAAACAGTTTGTTGCTAACTGTGTAAAATCCTGTAGTTTGCCTCTAATTTTGTAAACAAATTCATATACCTTGGCCATTACACCCAATAGTTTTTTGTAGTTAGAAAATCTATTCAAACAAATGATAGATTCGTTGTTCCCACCCTCTAGAGTACAAAAGAGACCTACGCGGAGCACTTGTTTGTTATCAGCACTCAAACAGCCAAGGTCACTGTTTGGCCAGGAAATGGTCTTGTCTGCCAACCAAACCGGTCCGGAACATCAAAAGGAAAAATTTTCTGTAAACTTGGTTGTTGTTAATCCTCTGGTTATCAAGTCTACTGGGTTCTGTTTCGAGGGGACATATTTATAGTTTATGGTCAAATTATGTTTTTTCTTAATCCGTTCCTCCATACACATGATATCCTTTAATCTGTTTTTTACAAAGACACTCGTGTTGTTGGTTACCTTCGTCATTAACCAAGTCAATACAATTTGTGAGTTAACAGCCAGATTCAATTCTACAGTTCTCATTCTTCCATAGGTCTCCAATATCTTACCAATGCACTTTATAGCAAGGAAGGCAGCTAACAGTTCGAGGGTTGCCAGAGTTTTTGTCTTTAATGGCGCAACCTTAGCTTTGGCAAAGAGCAACGAACTCACCCCTTCTTCGATGATATAAATGGTAAATCCATAGGCCTTTCTTGTCGCATCCAAAAAGATGCATAAAGAGGCATCTTCATTTTCATTAAACGCTCTTCTTTTGAATGACAGTGAATGCAGCTGAGACAGTTCGTAAGAAAGAGATCTCCAAGCAGATTTCATTTTTTCAGGTAGTGTCTCATCTCAGTCCAAACCTGCCTTCCACGTGTCTGCTACCAGAATTCGGCTCTGAATCGTGACTGGGAGACAAACGGATAAGGGGTCAAATACTCCTGAAGCTGCAAAAAGTATAAGTCTCTTTGTGAGGAATCCAAATATATTTATGGTATGAGTTTGGCAGGCACTCAAAGGGCTCAATGATGTTCTCCGCTTCCTGGTCTGTGAACACCTGCAAATAATTTTCATACAAATTCCTTCTTTCTAAATCGCCTACAACCCTGTCAAGCACTTTGAGGACTACATGATAGAGTTAACTTTGGCTAGTTTATCAATATGCCATGGCAGTTGTACCCAATAACAATTTTCTTTGAACTCTATGTGACTCATAAAATTTTCCACCTTTTTGGCATCGTAGTCAGACAGTTCCTCTTCCGCAGAGATTCCCAAGGATTCGACACTGTATATCCACTCTAATCCTCTTTTCACCACACTTTCAATAAATACATCCGCATATGGGTCTGGATAAGTGAAGACAGCTTCAAGGACACTGTTAACTAGCTAACAGCCGGTAAGTCCTGTTCTTGTATTTCCAACAATACAGAGTGAAGTGAAAGAGAAACTTTATTGAGCTGCCATCTTACATTAAGTAAACTTCTTCTTTTGTAAGAGAGTTACCTAAGAAGGGGAGAGAACTAGGGAAGGCATTAGTGGGGGTTTGGTTACATGCAACATCTACCCCTGCCAGGAAGCGTGTTTGTTCTATTAAAAAATTATGCATAAACGATTTTGGTTTTTGAACCGGTGCTTGTGTAGATTGGTAATCTTTTAAACCTTATTATATACTTACATGTCATGTCGAAATTAGTATAAATTCATAAAATTACGAAAAACGATCCAGTAGAAAAATAATGACATATATAAATACAATTTATCTAAGGTGACCAGTTCTGTATTACTAACTTAACTCCTTTGATTATGTAGGGAAACTCATAGCTTACCTGACTAGCATAGGTGTCATGTTTATTTGCTTAAGGAAAAAAATAATAATAAAAGAAAGCTAAAATTGCAACGTTGCTTTGGTGAAAGTGCACTGGGGGACCACCCGAATATTTACCTTTAAGAAGTCGTTTTCTTAATATCCAACTGTTTACAGCTCCAGTCGGGTCTGCTGCTTAAAAAAAAAACATTTAATAGTGTCGCGGACTAGAATTATGAGTAAAACTGACACATGCATTAGCCCATGGTTACGAGTATAGTAATGTCTGCCCGCCAGTTTTTTTGGGGTTTTTTTTGCCTGTCATCTGGTGAAGTGGGTGCGCATGTGCAGAAATTGTCAGTGATTGTAGCAGACGATTTCTTTTTCTTCAGTTTCAGCAATTACTGCAAACAAAAAAAACATGCAAAATTAAATTCTAAAAAATTTTCTTACTCTTTTCTGTGCAAAAAAGTTTGTTTTTTTTTTCTTATACATTTATTTCTTTCCATTATTTTTTTGTTTTTTTTTTATTTCTGTAAAAAGTTATTTTAACATTTTCTTCAAGTGCCAAAAAAAGATGAATACCAATACTGTGGATTCCTGCTACGATTGTAGCAACAAATATTTCGACCCAGTAAAGGCATTTCACAAAGAAGACATGAGCAGGCAATTTCTGCAAAAACCTGGTGTTTTGCCGACAAGCGTTACTTGTCCGCAATACAAAAATGAGTGTTCGTTTCGAGAAGGTAAACGAGTCTGGAGGTGCACGCACTACACAAAAGTGGGAAAATCCAAAAAAAGAAAATATTGCGGTTTCACTGTCGCCGAAACCACAGGAACATTCATTGCTCAGATGCCAGCGTGGAAAGTAATAATGTTCGTCAATCATTTTTTAAGCACTATGTGGAATCATCGGACAGTACGTGAAAATCTGGACATTTCGCACCACTCTTCAGTTGATTGGCGGTCCTTCTGTTCCGAGATCTGTGAGGACTGGCTTAACAGCCAGGAACCCATTGGATGCGACGGGATAACTGTCGAAATCGACAGAACCCTTATCACGCACCGAAAGTATAATAGAGGAAGGATGGCTAATCAGATATGGTTTTTCGGCGGAATTGAAAGAATTTTAAAAAAAAAGTTTCGTCGTCGCGTTGACTGCCCCAGATGAAAAACGGGATGCCAAAACTTTGATTCCGTTGGTGCGCAAGTTTATCCTTCCGGGCTCAATAATTTTCAGTGATTGTTGGAAAGCATATACGAGGGGCGTGTAATAAGTAATGCCCCTGACCCACTTCCAGTTGTCTGATCTAGCTGAAATTTTGCATATGCAATGATTTATATCTCTACAGGTTATGTGGCAAATTACAGCTCTGAACTAATTGTGGTTTCTGTTTTGCAGGTGTTTGAACTGAGTTAGGTGTGAAATGGAGCCTGTTGAAAGTCAAGCAGTGATCCGGTTTTTGTATTTGAAAGGACGCACACCACAGGAGACTTTTGATGAAATGTAAGAAACGTATGGTGATAATGCCTAATCATATGACCTTATGAAACGCTGGCATCGTGAATTCAAACATGGCCTGAAGTCTGTGGAAACAGCTCCCAGACTTGGTCGCCCCCCCCCTTCTGCCATTGATGAGGCATCTGTCCGTCAAGTTGAGGCTGCCATTTTGGAAGATCGGCGCATTACTATTTGCCAAATAGCCCAAGATGTCAAGATTAGTACAGGGTCTGGAAACTATTATTCATGACCATTTGCATATGCATAAGGTGTCTGCCAGATGGATTCCCAGGTTGCTCACACCATTCCAGAAGCGAGAACGCGTCGAGTGCTCGAGGATGAATTTGGAGATGTGCCAAGAAGATGAGTCAAAGTTTTTCAAAAGACTGATTACACAGGATGAAACCTGGGTCCATCACTATGATCCGGAGACCAAAGCCCAGTCAATGCAGTGGAAGCACTTAGACTCACCACCTCCAAAGAAGGCAAGGGTGCAGCCCTCTGCTGGCAAGGTGATGCTCACAGTCTTCTGGGACCAGGATGGAGTAGTGATGACAGATTTCCATGCAAAGGGTACCACAATTACAGGAGCCTATTATGCTTCACTTTTGAGGAAATTAAGGGAAGCTATCAAAATCAAGAGGCGGGGCAAGATCAGCAAAGGCACCCTCCTCCTGCAGGACAACACTCCAGCCCACAACTCGCATGTCGCCAGATCAGAAGCACGGGCGTGTGGTTATGAAATCCTCCCCATCCTCCCTACTCTCCTGACCTTGCACCCTCTGACTTTCCCCTCTTCCCAGCTATGAAGTTATTTTTGAAAGGAAAGCATTTCCCAGATGATGCAGCCTTGATTTCTGAAGTCACGTCGTGGTTGGAGGACCAGCTGGGGTGTTCTACAAAAACAGTCTCCAGAGCTGTATCAAACGATGGGAGAAATGCATAACTCTGGGTGTTTCCTATGTAGGGAAAGACTAATAACTGTGCCAAATTTTCTTCCTTTACAAATCTCTTGAGGGTGACTTCCTTGGTCCTTGTTCACCAATCAGCTGGAGGTTGACAGTGAAAAACTGTCAGCCATTCTACTCATGAAAATGCTGCAACACGAAAAATATGCTGAAGAACTGGCAATCTTGTTGGATCCCTGGCCAATACTGTCCCCGGGTTGGTGTGGAACTTTGACTTGTTCATTGATAGTGAGTGTCTAATCAGGTCAGGTGGCCGAACTGGCAGCCATTCTCTCCATTTTAGCACGGAAGTTAAACAACCGATTCTGTAGGCGAAGCATCACTCAGTGACCAGGCTTATGAAAATGGATTCACATTCTAGGCGCCAGCACTTAGGAATTGCATCCACTTTGCATGAGACAGAAACTGCTATGAAAAAGACGAGTTGAAAATATGAGGTGGTTTTATTAGTTTTTCGACAGCTGAAAGATGTAAGATGTTATGGTTACTGGTACCCAAGGCAGTGAAGACGGTCCTGGTTTCATGTGCTTTGTGCCAGAAGTACAATGCTAGACAGGTCGTACCTCCCCATGTGGCTAATTTGCCTGCTCCATGTTATAATGGAGGTTCCCTTTGCAGTGTTGAATGTATATATAATTTTCTAGCTTGCATTTTTCAAATGCTTACTAAAATTATATATACACCTGACAATTCTTTTGTTGTTCTCAAAATCAACACAGAAACAAGTTTATCGACATATAAGTTTTATTTACAATTAGATTTTTGCCCATTGACAAAGATGTTTAGTTGGAAGGGTTGGTCGCGTGGAGAAATGTCAATCACACTCGATGGCTGTCGGTCTTTTGTGTTTTCTTTCTTTCTCTTCAGTTGTTTATGTTTTGTCTTATATAAGCATCAACCCACATTACTAGGATGTTGATAGTTAGATATTACATTCTTCTTTTTCATTTTGCATTGCGTAACCTGGAATGTAAACATTTCCTTGTTCATGGTGATAATTACAATTCTGATCATTTTTATGGGACACAAGAATGTAGATCAGCAATCCATCTGAAATGTGTGTCTGTGTGCACACCTCTGCTTTCCTCGGCGTCACCACTTTCAAGCATATGGAGTGGATTTCACTGATCACATTTGGGTTAGGAAGGCTGGTAAGTTATTTATGATTAACATTTAGCTATTATTACCAACACAGTTCTTCCTCTTTTCACTTTTCTCACCCTGGGTTGTAGGTGTCTGGGAAAGGAGTATTCAGACTATTAAGAATTGTCTTCACAAGGTGGTTGGTCATGGTGAGATGGATTATTTCACTTTACTGTCCATCATATCTGATATCCAAAGGGCTATCAACAACTGCCCTCTAACTTATCGAGAATCGGCAGGAATTGAGCTGGAGGCAATAACTCCCAACATGTTTTTGCAGCCTAATGAGAATCCTGGGCTGTTCTTGGGTCTGAATGATAAGGATTTTGTCTCCCATTTACTTCCCAGCTGCAAAAGGCTTCTCAACACCATGCAGTGTCTGGGAAAATTCTGCGCACTATGCTGAGTCCTCAGTTTTCAGATGAGGATCTTTTCTATTGTTTAGATTATTGTTCTCATCTTGGATACTGGGTAATTCCATCTCAAATCATCCAGAAAAAAAAACATCTTTGACACCCTTTTGACTCAGATTTTTTCCAAACTTTCATCATATGTTGGTATCATAAAAACTAGGGAATCCTGAAAATTTGAGCTTTTAACTCTAAGCGGTTCCGGAAATATCGCAATTTTGGTAATTTACATATATCACGTCGAACCACAAATTCACAAAATTATGAAATTACGTTTTTGGGCATAAATCAATTTCTAGACTAGTTAGAACCTTGAAAATTTGCATGGACAAGGTTTTCCACATGAGGAATCGAAAAACCATGTTTAAAATCTCTGAAAATGAACTTTTTCTGAGTTATTGAACTTTTAAGCCAAGATTTGGGTATTGATCTAAGGCGGACAAAAAACATGTGGCACTATTGGAAATTGATTTCTTTTTGTTCCTAGACATTCTTGAGAGTCTGAACTTAAATTCCTCCAAAAAACCTGTCTCGTTCTTTTCTCGTTAGCTCACAATCGAATCTCAAAGGTGGGCAGTTTTACGGGTCTCACTTCCAGACAGAGCAGTGTACAAGGAGTCACTTGACTTCACCATAAACAGGAAATCCTGAATTTTATTTTGACTTACTGTTCATTTAAGAAGTGGTATTGCTGCTTTCTGGTGTTTCTTTAAGTTGGCTGAAACTATTTTGTTTGTTTTTTTGTTTGATGCAAGTAGTAGGTAAAGCCAAGTAACCGGATAGCTCACAATCGAACCTTAAAAATTGGCCAATTACAGTGGGCAATCTCAAATAATAAACTGTATGTGGTGAGGATACAATGTGTTCGTAGCATTTATGAATCCCTAAAAATTCTCACAGCCCCTTACTGGAATCAAGGTTTTTGATTAGCTTAGCACATCATGCACAGATATTTGGATGTTGCATAGCATGTTTTCTGACACAGGAGGAAATATGGGGGCTGATGGTCTTGGTCGCATTGGATAGAATTAGCTGCAAAGAGTCTGATGCTGACAAGATTACCTCAGATCCATTGATGATAGTTGGAATAGAGCACACACTTTTTAAGCAGCACTGTTTAATTCACGAGGGTAGTTTTTGTTTTTGTTTCATCAGCCATGACCAGACACAAGTAATTTGTCATTTGTTGTTCATAGTAATTTGTAATTCATAGTACTGCTCACACCAAGGATTGAACTTCCGCACTCATATTCAGTTGTAAAGTTACAGTCGTCTTGAAGTTGAATGTTCAGTTCAAAGTGTAGGCAATACTAAGAAAAAAATTATTTAGGATTTCTAACCGATCATGGCTGATGAAACAAAGCAAGCTACTCTTGTGGATAAAATAAAGGATTCTGTTTCAAATTCTGTAAAAATTCACAATTTTGATATAAAAATTCTTTATTCGACAAGATGCATGTAAAGTAGATGAGATGAGAACCATAGTCCAAATAATTTTCTGATCAATTTGAACAAATTAAATAAAACACTTATGATGAAAATTATCGATTGTAATATATCTCATGTAGTTTCTGATATTTGACTGAACACACAAAATCTGACTTTCTTTTGTATCAAAAAAATAGACAATACCAGCAGGAAGACCTGGCATTGTCCGGGATTAAATGAGAATCATTACTGTGTATATTTTTTAATATTTATAAATTTCTGAGTCTTTCAAATCCAAAATAAATTAAACAAGTAAAATCAAAATATAAAATACAAGAAAAAAATCCAAGTTGTATATTTATCCATCTTGCAGCTCATTCTTTTGACATAATTCCAATTAGTAACTCTTCATATGTAAGTGGAGTGAAATGATTTGTCACTTATTATTTATTTGGGTAGAATTAGCTGCAAAGAGTTTGACTTTGATGCTGACAAGATTATTTATTCAGATTGTGGCACTATGAAGTCTTTCTATACATAGACAAATCTTTGAAATAAGGCAACAAAAATCTTTTCATGTAAAAAAGAAGAGACTTGAAAATTGTTACAATTTTTTTCCAATTGTTTATTTCTTTTTATTTATTTATTTTTTTTTTGTTTTTGTATTGCAGGCTGCTCTTAAATTGAAGTCCATTATCCTACAGAAAAAGAAACCTGGCCCATTGTCATCTGGTTCCACAGAGGTAATACTTATATATGTACTAGCAAAAGTACCCGTCGTTGACTGGGTTAAAAAACAGCCTACACAAAATGGACTCTGATTTATGAAAGTATGATAGGTAATGAAAAGGAAGGGTTGTAAAGAGATAGCTTCGAATTTGAGGGTATCAAAACCAAAGCAAAATATGATGAAAGTAAAAATAAAATAGATAAACCCCATAATTTATTATACCATACCTGTTCACACTGAAACACTTATCAAAATATTCTGTGGATCTATATTAAAAAACCTTGTTTAACTTTGTGACATATTTCCATTCTATGGAGGTCAGGCGCGAACGAACACCCCATAATTTTATTATACTATATTTCTGCAAACTGAAACATAATTATCAAAGTATACTTACGCAGATAGATATGAAAAGTCTTTATTAAAGTTTGTGCCTATTTCCATTCTATAGAGGCCAGGCGCGAACGCAGACCCCACAATTTTATTATACCATCCCTATTTAAGTTGAAACATACTTATCAAAGTATTCTTATGTACATCTATATCAAAAACACTTGTAAACGTTTTTTATTTTAATTTTTAAATTTTTTATTTCTATACTTTGTTGGCCAGGTGCGAACGCAGACCCCACAATTTTAATGAACCACCGTTCTGCCAAACGTACCCATTCCTGCGTCTCGATACATCTTCTATCATTATATGTAATCAGTTTTTTAAAATAGTCAACCATATAGGAGCCTGTTCGTGACCAGGCACACACACATGCACACACACACAGACATTCAGCTTTACATATATATATATTTTATTATTATTTTTACAACAGTAATCTACGGACATGCATGCTTCTAAACATGTGTATATATATATATATATATATATATATAAGGCTTTTAGCTTATTAAAAAAAGGACTAAAGTTATAGCCTGTTGATTTAAAATGAGTGCTTTATGCCAAACTTCTAGAGTAAATGTGGTATTATGATGACTCGTGTATTGAATGGATACCATAATACTTAGTTTGCTGCACCTTATAGCAAACATCCCTCAAAATTTCAGCCAGATTGACCTAGTAGTTTCTGAGAAAAAGTAAAATGGACAAACAAAGAAAAATATATAGGGGAGGGGGTATCATTACTCTCATCAAACCCGGACTTGTCTTTTGTAGAAGTAGTGTCTGCTATCGCATGCGTCATGGCATATCTGAGAGTCAACTAGTCATGTAAGATGATGTTCACAGGATTCCTTGAAGTTTTGTGCTTTGCTGAGCTGGCTGCAGTCAAAACGTTGTTGTTCTCTGTCTTGTTTCCTTTTAGGTGGTGTTCAAAGGATTTTCATGGTAAGTCAGGAGATCAGGAGTTCATCCAGCAGTCACTTACCACAGACACAGATGGAGAGATGCAGACGTCTCCTCTGTTTCTTAGATCGAGGATGTCTCCACATTGTCTTCTGTCATTTTTTGTGATTGTGTTCATTACAAGTTTATGTTCTATACATTATATATATATATATGTTCGTTACTACAAGTTTATACATTATATATATATGTTATACATTATATATATATGTTATATATATATGTTATACATTATATATGTTATACATTATATATATATATATATACGTTATACATTATATATATACATTATATATATATGTTATGTTATATACATTATATATATATATGTTATGTTATATACATTATATATATACATGTTCTATACATTATATATATATATGTTCTATACATTATATATATATATGTTCTATACATTATATATATATATGTTCGTTACTACAAGTTTATACATTATATATGTTCTATACATTATAGATATATGTTATATACATTATATATATGTTATATATATGTTATATACATTATATATATACATTATATTATATACATTATATATATATATGTTCTATACATTATATATATATGTTCGTTACTACAAGTTTATACATTATATATGTTCTATACATTATATATATATGTTCTATACATTATATATATGTTCTATACATTATATATATACATTATATATATATGTTCTATACATTATATATATACATTATATATATATGTTATATACATTATATATATATACATTATATATATATGTTATATACATATGTTCTATACATTATATATATGTTATATACATTATATATATACATTATATATATGTTCTATACATTATATATATATATCTTGTAAGAATTGACGAATGATGTTGCAGTTCTCGATACTTTAGTGACAGAATAAATCTCCATTTTGAGAATCTTTCTTATCTTAATTTTTAGCCCCCCGACAAAAGGTTGGTGGACCTGTAAATTCCCCCTTGTCCGTTCGTCTGTCCTTTCCGCAATTTTCTCAATAACTGCGCCTTGAAACTTTTGGAAATTTTGCATAAACATTAAACATGGTATGAGTAAAAAAGTAACAGAACTGATTTTCCGGGAAATCCCCCCCCCCCCTGCCGGATGCCTTTCGGGTTAAAATTGACAATTTTGTGCTTATTATAAAAAATTGATGCCTTTAATTTTTATAATACTTTCTGAAAAGTTGTATATAACTGATTTCTATATAATTTTGTTTATCTATACTTCACGATAACTCTTTTAGGGCTAATAAAAATACTCCATTTTTGGGACTATTTTACCATATTTGTCCAAAAGTTTCTGTGTATGTCTATTTATTAGCAGTTTTACATGGTTCTGAACTCAAATTTAAATATAGCTTCCATACATTTATATCAGATCTACCTCTGCATTCCATGTTTAAAAAGGATGTAATTATCAGACCTGACAGAATGGTTAATTGTAGGTATAGACCAATTCATACCATCTAAAAAATTCCAGCAAAAATCTAACAGTCAGCCATGGTTCTCTCCAAAATGTGCTGCTGCCATTGTGCACAGAAATCACTTTTTCCATAGCTACCAATGTAATAGATGTACTGAGACTAAAGTCCCTTTCAGGATAGCCAGCAACCACTGTAAAAGAGTAATAAAAAATGCAAGAGAGTTGTATGCTCAGTCTGTTAAATCCAAAGTAGTTGAGCAGTGGCTTGGTTCCCACCAGTTTTGGCAAATAATAAACAAGATCATGAACAGAAACATGCGTTCTATCCGGACAATCATTAATGGACCTGAGGTCATCTCGTCAGCATCAGACCAGGCCAAACTATTTGCCAAAAACTTTGCAGCTAATTTTACCCTATGCGCCCAAGGTCATCAACCCCCCGTATTTCCTCCTTTAACAGACAATATGCTATGTGACATAGAAATATCCGTGCATGATGTCGCCAAGCTAATCAAGAAGCTTGATTCCAGTAAAGTAACTAGCCCTGACGGCATTCCAATTATAGTAGGTATCCCAAACCAAAATTTTATTTTTATCATATCTAAAAAAAAGTAATGTGGGCATGTAGATTTTTGTAAACCATTTACAAAAATACCAAATTTATTTTGGTAGGTCAATCAGCCATCAAGTTATGATCATTCAAAGTTTGTCAGAAAGTTGAAATTTGCTATCGTGGCCGAGAAGCCAAATTTCATAGTCTATAACTAAAAATGTAAGCTACTAACAAGTGAAAAATCCTTATAAATGTAATGTCATCTTGTAGCAGATGAAAATTAATACAAATTTAGGCAATAAATATTAGATGAAACCAACTTAAACACTAGGCAAAATCCCTCTATCAACGCGAAAACAGTGAAAATACGACACAGAAATGCAACTTTAACTGTTCATATCAATTTCATTTTAATAGCTAATGTATTGAATCTTCTTAGTATGATTCAAAACACATTAGAGATCAAGATAATTCTTTCTTTTAATTATAAATTGATAAAACCACTCAATTGTGGACCATGTAAAAGCAGTCAAACAGGCAATTTTGTAAAAAGGGCAAAAAAGGTAAAAAAAAATGAGTCAAAAGTATATGTTACTGAAATTGTTATAAAACTGTAACGATTGGTGGTAGAAGCTTGAAACTTTGCAACTTTACTAATTTTTGGGTGAGGAATTCAAAAAAACGGTTGCCTTGTTTCTAATAACAAAACTTTTTGCCACAGAAATACTTTTACTTTGGGAAGTTTAAACTCGCCAAAAAAGCACCGACAACAATAATATTTAGAAATTTTTTATACAAAAAAAAGGCACAAATCATTTTTTTTAAACATTGAAAAACTTTCAACTTAAAAAACAAGTAAGAAAGATATTTTAGGTCTTACTACAATTCCTTTCTTATCGATCTTCTCACAGAATTCTTTCATAGGCTTCTGCTATGGTAGATATCTCAGGAACCCTCCAAATCCTACCATCACTTGAAACTGGCATTACCTCAAAATCCCATCTGTAGACAAATGCTGACTCTACTTGTGCAATGTCATCTGATAAAGGCCATCGAAAATAATCTTTTCTACTTTTTGTTTGCGTTAAAAATTTTACTACAGCGCTGGATGCAGATATAATATCAATGACTTGGCCAATGTAAAAGTTGGTATCATGGTAGACAGCTACCCATTGTCCTTGATGTTCATAACTGAAGATATCCTGAGATGGATCTTCATCACAACTGCAGGAGTTATCTGAATGTTCAGCAGATTCACTTAGGGAAGACATTTTTTGTTGCTTTGGTGGAGGTGGAGATGAATCAATTGGATTTCTTCTCAAGTAGTCAGAGAGAGCAGCTTCTAGTTGAACTTTATTTCCACGGGTGTTGATTTTGACACCTAAAACAACCTTGAGGTATCTCAATTGGTCTTTGAGTGCTTCCAAACCACTTTCTGAAATTTTTTTTATCTGTTTATCAGACTTCACTGGACCACCATGCTTAATAACAGAGTTAATAATTCTCTCTTTCTCAGCAGCAGCTTGACGTTCTTTTTCCTTCTTTAATCTTTCATTTTGTGCATTTTTTTCTTGGACACGAAGTTTCACAAGGGCTTCTTGTTGTGCATGTTTTTGTCGCAAATGTTTTGCATGTTTTCTGGAGATTCTCAGAATGGATTGCCTCTTTGTTAATGGTATTACTTCCAACCAAGCTGTTGTCCGATTGCGCTTAAGCATATTTGAAGATGATCGATTATGTAGTGATGCATGTCGTTTTGTTTGCATGCTAAAATCTAAATCTCCAAAGGCATGCTCACCTGACAGATTTGTTAAAGGGCAGCTCTTCAAGGCATCTCTCGTCTCCTGATCTACATCTTTTCCAAAAGCACCTCCTTCTAAAAAGTCATGCAACTGGTGCTTAGTGCCAATGAGGAACTTACTGAGTATCTTGCGCAAACATTCTAAAACAAGTTCAGGGGCTGTGAGACTAATACAGAGAGACACATTGCCTTCCTCAAAGAATTCCCCATTAAATACACCTTTACAGTCAGATTTTAATAACAACTGGGGATTGTTGATCCAGCATTCTAAACTTGGAGCCATTTTCTTGATATAGTGATGGAAGTTAACATACTGAACAGTGCTGTTAACAAGTTTCCAGAAAGGTTTGGTCAAATTAATGTTCAGGAAACCAACTGCAGCAAGTAGGGAATGTAGTCTCTCATCAGAAATGTCAGCCAAAACACTCTGTAATTTCATATTGCAAGATGTTGCAAACACAGATAAAAATAATTTTATGTGCTCTTTATGGTGATATATTGCCAGGGCATTTTCAAATAGAGAATTACACCTATTTGCCCGATAACTTGTGATTTGAGATTGGTACCCTTCTTTGCTGCAGAATGCCAGCCATTCTGTCCTGCAACCACTTTTATTGTTTATGAGTGTATGTACGGGTGACGATAAAAAAAAAAATTAATATGCGTTCTGTCACAATTTCTGTTAATGCTGACATAAAAAGTTTTTATGTAATTATTTTCAAATTTTAGGACAAAATAATTTAATATATTTGCTAATATATAGCCTTGGAACTGAGTTTTTATATTTAGTCAGTTTTTTTCTACAAAGCGTAAATGTTGACATGTTTTACGAATCCAAAACAAAAAATTAGTAAATAAATAATGCTTATTTTAAGTAATTTATTTTAAATAATTTTTTTTTAATTCTCTTTTTTTTTTCATAATTAAAAAAACTTATGTTTCTGAATAATAACAAAAACATATACTGTATCGTCATAAGTCACTAGCCGAACCTTTTGTGGGTTTGTATTACTGTACACATAGATTCGAAAAAGTTGTCAAAAAACAAATATATAACAAATAAATGTTATCAAAGGCAAGATAAGTTACTTTTCTACCAAACTGGATATAATTTTCGTGTTTTTATTCAATGTAACATGTTTATTCAGCTCGAAAAACATACAGTGTTTACCGATGTATTGGAAAATTCAAGATGGCGTCCGACTCTCTCTTAAACACGGTAAGTTCGGGGGGAAAAGGTGTTATAAATAATAAACTAGACAAAATACTGTTAGAAATTCGCTCAATGTATATTACCGTGACATATATTCGGTGTTTTTTTAATAGTATTTATAAGGGAAATTTTACTTTATTTACTAGTTTTCGCACCTAAACTAGGCCAGTTTGGGATACCTAATTATAGTGTTGAAAAACCTTCAACCAGAACTTGTTCCAATACTCACAAAACTATTCAAGTGTTGTCTTAAGGAAAATTGCTTCCCAACACCCTGGAAAACCTCATCAGTATGCCCTGTATTTAAGAACTCAGGTGATAGATCATCTCCCTCTCAGTACAGACCAATAAGTCTCCTGTGCGTCATGAGTAAGTTGCTAGAATCCATATTAAATAGAGAAGTAGTCAACTATCTTAGCAGAAATAACCTTCTTAGCGACACGCAATATGGTTTCCGCTCTGCAAGATCTACCGCAGATGTACTAATGGTTATATTTCATAGGATTAATGAATCTCTCGACAAAGGCTTCCTTTCTAGTGCAATTGCTCGACATATCAAAGGCCTTTGATAGGGTATGGCATAAAGGCCTATTTAACAAGATTTCCAGCTACGGTATAGCTGGAAATATCTTCTCAATTATTAAATCATTTCTCTCTGATAGGCTCATAAGAGTAGTAGTTGATGGGCAGAAATCAGATGCTCTATTAATGCTGGAGTCCCTCAGGGGTCCATCCTGGGCCCAACTTTCTTCCTGATCTACATCAATCTCCCAAAACACATACTTAAATCATTCGTTGACATCTATGCTGATGACACTACCATCTATGGCAACACATCAAAGGCTGTAAATGACCAAGTTCTCTCTGATTCTCCCTCCTCGGATCTTGAGCGCGTGGTACAATGGGGTGGCTGGTTACTTTTAATGCATCTAAAACCAAGCTTTTTACATCATCAATGCTCTGATCCCCATCTTCTATCAATTGAAATGGATGGCTCTCATCTCGGAGAAGCTTCTGGGATTGACCTTTACTCCTGATCTGAAATGGAACACATACATCAAATCTATTGCCAAGGTCGCTGGAAAAATGGTGGGATCTTTCTACCACTCCAGCAGATATCTCACTGCTAATGCAATTTTCTTTCTATATAAAAGCCAAGTACGTCCAGGGATGGAGTATTGTTGCCACATCTGGGCAGGAACGGCTAGAAGCAGCTTATCCTGCCTGGGATGCCCTTTTCTCTTCTCTGCAACCTCTTTCCCACAGAAGGGATGTCGCGAGCCTGTCTTTGTTTTATCGTTACTTCCACGGCAAGTGCTCATCTGAGCTCCAGTCTCTGGTCCCCCCTCACCAATCTTTCTCAAAAAACAACCAATGTCAATAACTTTCCCCACTCTTTAACTGCGCCTAAATCAAAACATAGATTCCATGAGCAGAGCTTCTTTTTTAGAACTGCACACCTGTGGAACTCTCTTCCATTTGCCTGCTTCCCAGCTGACTACAACTTGGTTGTCTTCAAGTCCAACTTAAACAAATTCTTCATGAACTGCTCCCTTAAGTAAACCAATCTACCAAATTTCCATTAATATTAATAACGACTACTACGATATTATACCATTGATTATTATACACTCAAAACCCTTATCCTCGAGTGGCCTCAGGCCCTTGATAAGTAGTGATTCCTATGTAAAAAAAAAATGTTAGGGTTTTAAGGCTAAATGGGGGTAGGCAAATGATGGATTTAGTCATTTCTTTTTTTGTATGGTGCAGAACTCAAATTTACATAAAACTGCACCGTTGTTCATTTTCACCAGGATTTGACGTCCCCTGGGGGATTTTGGGGCTAAGTGGGGGAGGGGGCAAATGCTCAACTTAGTCATTCTTTTTATGCCTCATTCATTGTGCACTCACAGGGGACCATGGATGCTTCATTTGTTCTTATTGTAACTAAACAAAGTTATATAGAAAATGACAAAACACTGATATGGCTTGCAGAAAGAAAAAACGATAAAAAGAAATATAGATGAGAAAGAACGAACAACAACAGAAAGGGACAATGCAGTACACGCACATATGCACACACAGTTTAGCAACTTAGAGATTTACCATATTGCTAATTATATTATTGTTTTTTTTTTAATAATGAGTTATTTCTGTGGCACCAGAACTATCATAAAAACAAAAAATATATTGTTTTAATCTTTTATTTATATATATACTAGCGAGGGGTACCCGGCGTTGCCCGGGTGTTTGTAGGTGTGTGTGTGAAAAAAACCCGAAGAAAAACAGGTGCCCGTGAAAAAAAAACGAAGCCTTGACAACGCACAGTTGGAAAATAGTAAAGTGTGAAAAAAAAAACATGTGCGCGTTTTTGATTGACGTGACGGCGATAGGTATTCAGCAGTTAGCATTTTGTGCAGGACAGTTTTTAATGAGGTCAATAAATCGGTTTGTTTGTTTTTAAAAACCCGCTCCCTGTTTATTAGGGGGAGCGTCTCGTCTCGAAATGAAAGCTACCGTCTGATATGACGAAGTCGACATTGACCAAACGTTACTTAGCTCTTTAGAGACCACTGGCTTTCAATGATTAGAGTCGAGTTTCGCTTTTTGTTTATACCGAAAACCAAATGTAACGCATGCCGACGTGGGAAATGTCGAATAATTAACATTTGAAAGTCAATAAAATTAAATAGACAGGTGAACTCCGTGGTTAAGTGTGAGATATTACAATTTATAGATGATATAAAAAGTTTTAAGAAGTTGTGAAGCGAGCGAACGCTTCTCTGAAAGAAGCCTTTTGTGGACATCGAAGAAAAGCGTACATACATACATACATTTTCGCTTTTATATATATATATATATATATATATATATATGTATATTAGTGATGGGACAATTCAAAAATTTTCCCAATTCCAATTCTTTTTAAATTTCTAAATATTTAATTGGATATGTTTTTTTTTTATTATTGTAAAATACCATATTATGTCTGCATATATTTTCACAGACATAAAAAATACACTTGGTATGGCCGGGGGCATGTATTACATGAATAGATCTTTTTTGATATTTTTCTCAACTCTTTTCATCGTAATTGATTGAAAATAGTGAAACAACTAAAAACATTTCTTTTTTAAAACAAAAACGATATGTGCTTATTGTTAGCTGACAAAATCCTATTTGAATGTTTTCATAAACCATTGAAAATAGTTGACGATGGTATGCAAAATAAGACGGTGTAGGAACAGAAAAGTAGACATGTTAAGAATGAGTTTCTAAATAACATGGTTACTATTGAGAAAAACATTCTTAACCTGAGAAGAACAGAGCAGAGATGTATTGTTAACTATTCTGTATTGCTACTGTTAATATGGCAAATGTAATAGATTGATTTGTTTTAATGTAAAAAGAAACATACATAGAAATACCACTATTTCTAATGATATCAAATTTGTGGATTAACACTCTCAGATAAAAATGAGATTTTTTTTTTGTTCTTGGTGATTTTCTTTTTGTTTTTTGTGATTACATGTTAACACATTTAAAAACTTGGCATAAATAAACAAGGTTACCTTTCCAAAGTCCGTCCATTCTGATTGGCTGAGCTCTGAAAATTCTCATATTCTGTAATCTAATTCTGCCCTTTATAAATGAACGGTTACTAAAATTAAAATATGGCATCACTAAGAGACATATTGTTTGACCCGGCAATGCATCTGATACAAAAAAAAAAAACTTCTGTTGTTAAAGAAATTGCCAAAAAATTTAATAACTGTAAATTTGTATTTCTATTTTTTTTTGTTTTTTGTTTTTGTTTTTTTTTTCATTTTAAAATTCGTAGCTCTCAGAATCTTTGCATGTGTTTGTGTGCATATGTTCAGTTGAGCATGCATTTGAAAAACAAAACAACTTTTGTTAAATAAAATGCAAAAAAAAATGTAAATGAACAATACAAACTTTAACTATTCTGGATAAAAATAAATAAATAAATATATATATATTCAGTAAATTTATAGTATATTTTTATTTTTTAAAAGTTTTCTTTTAATTTTTTTTCCATCGACTTATCATTGATAAAACAGACTTTCATACAAAAATCGAATTGGCTAAAATTTTTATTTTATGAGATTTTCAAATGCGTGCTCACATGCTAAAATTAAGCCCTCATATTTACACCTTTGTCAACCTATCATTATCCCCATTCCAAATGATGCAGTGAGGAGAGAAAAAATCAGAAATAAAAAGAGGAACACAACTGCATTAGGTGATTGAGTTAGGGAACTATGTAAAAATAAAAAAAGAGTTTGAATTAAAATAGTAAAGAAGGGTAGAAATTATAAACCAAGTAAATCAAAAAAAAATAATAAAGAAGAAATCTTAAACAAAAAAGTTAGATGCTATATAAAGCTGTCTTCATAGGAATAAATTCCTGCTATCATGCCTAAAACCTAACTGAAATCTATATCTATAAAAGTGAACGTGTCTGTGTATCTGTGTGTTTGTCTGTGTATGTACATTTCCCTATGCAATAACTCTGTCAATTTAAAGTCTACAGACTCGAAATTTGATATATAGGGTACTGAGATTTGGGAAAATCTATGTGATCGGTATTCGGCCAGAAATTTAGCTGTTAAGGGGTCAAAGTTCAAGTATTTGACCTTTGAGAACTCTACCAGACTCCTCCGACAATTTTGGGTCTAAACACTTGAAATTTTAGATATAGGTTCCTTGGACATGGATCTAACTTAATAACTTGATTTGAGCCCAAAACAATAAATGTTAAGGGGTCATAATAGGGGTCAAATTTAAAAAAATTTTGACCTCTCCAGTCTCTACCAAATTACTAGACAATTTCTGGTCTAAATATTTGAAATTTTACATAAAGGGTATTTAGAGATAGGGCAAGCTTTTTCATCGATTTGGGTCGAAAATTTTAGTTACCAATATATAAATGTATGTGTGTATGTATGTTTGCATGTTTGCCTAACACTTTCGACAGAGGTGACGGATTTTCTCAAGATCAGTATCATTTTGAAGTTCGACCTTTCAGACAACAAATATCGAAAAATTGGCTAAAAATATTAATATCTTCACCTTAAACTGGGCACTTTTCTACAGGGGGGGGGGTCGATTTTTCGCCAATATTTTTGAAAGTCATCCTCTCCTTTCGATTGTCTAGCCTTAATTTTAAAAAATGTCACTTCCGGTTTGGCGGTGGTCGTAACAGCATAGACGTCAGGTTTTTTTCCCGTTCTTTTCCTCCTTTGCAGTACGGGTTTTTTGGGGTTTTTTTGCTCAACATACACATCCAAACACCCAGGCAACGCTGGGCTGAAATGCTAGTATATCTATAAAAGTGAAATTGTCTGTCTGTGTATATTTTCCTACCAAACTACTCTGTCAATTTTTCAAGATTTGACATAAGGGATATAGAGATTTGGGAAAATCTTTTTAATCGGTTTTTGGACAAAAATTTGGCTGTATAGAGAGCAAAGTTCAACAATTGGACTTTTGAAAATTTTACCAAACTCCTCCACCAATTTTGGGTCTAAATACTTTAAATTTTAAATGATAGTTACTTGGACATGGATCAAACTTTTTAATTTTATTTGAACCCCAAACAATAAATGTTAAGGGGTCAAAATTGGGATCAAAGTTTTAAAAACTTTGACCCCTGCAGTCTCTACCAAATTACTCAGCCAACTTTTGGTCTAAACATTTGAAATTTTACATAAAGTATATTCAGACATAGGGTAAACTTTTTAATCGGTTTTTGGCCGAAAATTTGGCTGCCAAGAGGTCAAAATTCAAAAGATTTGATCTTTGCAGTCTCTAGCAGACTATTCATATAATTTTGGGTTTAAATATTTGAAATTTTACATAAAGGGTATTCAGACATGCAGCAAGCTTTTTAATCAGTGTTTTGAATAAAAAAATTGGTGCAAAGTGGTTAAAGTTGAAAGAGTTGACATTTGCAGACTCTACCAAACTCCTCCACCAATTTTGTGTCTAAACCCTTGAAATTTTAGATGTAGGTTACCTGAACATGAGTCAAACTTATATATATACATATATATGCACATAAAGTTATGAACAGTACATAGGGCCCGAGCAAAGCCGGGCTGAACTGCTAGTAAATTTATAAATGGAAAATCTACAGAATATATTCAGAGTGAAATGCAAATGTGTAAGGAGAATTCATAAATTTAAATATAAAATTCAAATTAGAGCAAGGAATAAATAGATCTTGAACATAAATAAAATAATTATAACCTTAATGGGTGAAATAGAAATATTTTTGGTTTGAAAAATCATTAGGGATAATAAAATTACACCCACATAATTTCAACAACACAAGAAAGGTAAAAATCCAAAATTAAAAGAATTACAAGTTATTGTGACGGGCAAGCTAAGATGGAGTAAAATAAATGTAATCGAAAATGTTAAATTTTGAAAATAAATTACAAACTTAACAGATTAGCGTTGAGAATTATAAGCTTGAAATTAAATGAGGACGAATAATGAATACATAAATCATAATATTAAAATATAAATACCTTAAAATTTAAAAAAAATTGGCAAATTGTTTAAAATTTTAAAATTAGTTATCTCCCTTACAACGTGAAGGATTTAATAAGAAAAATAAATAGAACTTTAAATAAAATGCTTATATAACGATAAAAATTAAAAAGGTAAATTTTAGATTTAAATCACTGAAATAACTTGTATAGAACGAAAATTAATGTTAACATATATTTTTTAGATTAAGTTTAAATTACAGTTCCTTTTAAAGAAATAAAATAATTAAAATCAATTATGTAAATGTAAACAGATGATACAAAACTTTCATAAATGGAAGAGAATGCAGTTGTGACGTATAAATTTAAACGAGATTTTAGAGGTGTAGTTCAGTATTCAGAAAATAAATCAAATAATTTAGAGAAGAATAATCACTAAACTTAAAAAGCACATGGACTATTAGTGTAACATTAAGATAATTGGTTGAAATGTAATTAAAAAAATAGAAATACGAAAATAGGGTGATTTATAAATTCCATGGCAGACAGAAAATAATTAAACAAAAAAACTTGGAAGAAAGGGTGTAGGTAGGTTTAACTGATTAATCTCTTGAATAGGGATTCGAAATGTGTTCTTTTATGTATATTAAATAGTGTATTTCAACGTCTGAAGAGAGGATGTTTTGGAATATTTTCAAATGACATAATGTTTGAAATTGTCCGAATGGTTACGAAACAGTTATAACGAATATGAAAATACACAACATGATGCTCTCACTTTCATCTTTATTGTCTTGATTTTGTGAAAACATTGTATGAATGCTTGATTAATTGTGAAGCTTACTAGTTGAGTCATTTTATTTTGACTTAAATGTTATTAGTATATCAACAATTACCGAAATTTGATATAGTTGAATATATTAAAATTTTTGGTTAAAAATATATTAATAAAGTGTGTGTGTATATATATATATATATATATATATATAATGTATTATAAGTTAGTTTCAAAAAGGCAATTAAAGTGCTTGATGTTAGGTTTTACAAAAGCTAATATAAAGTATTTTATATAAAAACTATACATCAGTATATACTGTATAGTGTTGGGTGTGTCCAGGTTTCATCAATCTGGTCATGCTGAGTCTGGCTGTTTTCTACACCAAATCCAGCATGATCAGTGCCAGTTAAAAAAATATTACCCATGTAAACATGCACAACCAGTTTCTATGCAACCAACCCAAACCTGTTGCACTGATCTTAGTTAAGCGAGACGTGTAATTGTTAAACAAAGTGGGAGAAACACACTTTGTTCAACAATTACTCAGATTCACAAATGGCTGCTGCTGCTTCATCAATTTTCTTTCCAACATGAACAGTGACACATTTTTCCCATTTTTTTCTCTCGGCATTGAATTTTTTAGATTCAAAGTTATTGATGTATTGCAATAAAATATTTTATTATTCCTTTGATTATACATGCATCCTTGAAACACCTGTTAGAGAACAGGTCGATATATAAGTAGGCAAAGCACAAGAGTCGGTCAAAAGGCAACAATAGCATGAGCCGCTGCCGAATCCGCCTCCTCCTGTTTCCCCTTCGTCCACTGTTTGGAAGTGCACACCTGAGGCAAGAAATAAAGTAATAATTTTATTTTTTTCTAATTTGTGTTTCGAGTTTGTTTTTCTTGGCTGATGAGAGACTTATATTGTTCACCCAGCTATATCACAGGTCCAACATCTGGATGAGGTGTAGATTAGACTAACACTTGGATTAAATGCAGGTCCAGCCAACCAACATCTATGTTTAATGCAAGTGCATTGTGATTCATCATAGATTTCTTTTCTAATGGATATATAGTCATTTAATTTGTGAAATAAATTCAAGATGTGATAAAAAGTAAGACGAAAAGGGGGGGGGGCTAAAACCGATGACATGCATTTTTGTTCTGTCAGCCGGAAATGTACAGTTGGACTCTGCTCAACTCAACCTCTAGTCATCAGTATTTGATTACAATTAACTAGGTGAAATCACAAACAATAGATTTTATATTAACAGTCCAAAATATTACTTTTTTATCTTAAATAAAAAATATTGGATTGGGAGTAGCAACAGCTACTTAAAACACAGTTTTATATATGACAAGAAATACAAAAGTTTATAAGCAAACATTTTTAAGAAGGAAAAAATATGTAATAAAACTTACTTTAATATTAGTAAATTTTAATATTAGTAAATGTTCAAAGTCAAAATGTTCATTGCGTGAATATGTGCATATTTGAGTATTTGGCAGCATGGCATTGTGTATGATGTGCATATATGTGCAAGTCAATAAAGTTAGATATGTGAGTCATGAATTTCTTTGCTAGAGGTCCGGGTGAGTAGGCCTTCTTTTTGTTGAAGGATCTCTCTCTAGCTGATTTTCTTGACTTTGTCTTAAGAATTTCTAAATTTTACTGGCTTACTACATTCACATATAGGTGTTATTTAGGGGAGATTCAAAAGATTACCAATGGCTGAAAATACTTTGCTTTAACATGAAAGTGTTAAAAGTTGAAAGTTGTTATCTTTAGGAAGTGACAAAGAAAGTGTACCGAAACCAACTGAAGAAAGAAAGAGGATAAAAGATTTAGAATTATTTGTGTTTTAGGATTCGTTCAAATCGCATCTCGATGCCTAATCTGCTATAAATCTGTGAAAACATTTGAGGAAAATGTTGTTACTGTGTTTTTAAAAAAAACTATGAATGTATCCTTGAAATCAAAACTTGATTCTCAATGATTTAGAATCTAAAAATCTTGGAAAAACACAGCATAGTTTTTGATTACAGAGAGACATTAAGATTACATTGCATGAATTACTCTTTAATGGTTTTACTCTGCTGAAGTCAATAAATAATACAATCAATTAGTCAATAATTTTGCCCCCCACCCTCTGCTTCCCAATCTTTACTTTTATATTTCTGTTTAAGCTATTTGTATTCATTCACCTTCAAGCTGACACCACTTTTCAAAGAAATTAAAAAAAAAATACTTGACTATTTCCTTCTATTGACCAGTTTTAATCAGTTTTTTATCATTAAACAATACAAATTAAGATGCATTGATTTAATTTCTGGAAAATCCCTTTCAATTAACGTGTCATTCACTATCAACCATCGGAGATCAATTCATCTGACTTTTGATTTTTGACGTTTTGGAAAATATTTACTGCAGATTCAGGTGTTTTTATGCTTTGCTTTTGAGGTTTATTAGCATGTTTTGTTTTTGTTTTTTCTTGAAAAATAAAAATCTTTGCCAATAAAAAAACCTCATGGTTTTGCAATTTAAGATGTGGGAAAGAAACGAATTTGACTGTAACGTATTCCAAAAGTTAATCGTTTCGGATTCACAAGAAATGATTAATGATGAAGAATTCACCGAGTTTGAATTTCTCCGTATTCTTTACTGCAAATTTTATAAATTCTCTGCATCCTTTTAAACGTTACATAATAGTTTACACCTGGTCTTTTCATAAATGTATATTTTTTGCACATGTGTGTTCTCACCCGTGAGTGATCAAGAAAACAGAATAATGTCTTTATACATGCATGCATGCATGTATGTGTGTACGTATATATGAATGAACCCTTTTTCGGGGTCAACAGCCAACTAGCACCATGTGTGTTTGTATGTATGTGTGTGTTGGAGTGGAGAGGGCTCCCGTAAGCCGTGGTGAAGGCAACCTTTCTAGGAGAAGCAAATCTCTGATTTAAAAAACCATAAAGCAGGAGACCAATATCCGCATTAAGCTGGTCTGCAGTTTAACTTTTTGCTGGCTATCTTGCTCTTGCTTGTTGCTGGATCTCAACATTTTGAACCGAGAGAGAGACTTAGCTGTCGTACAAAGCTAAGACTCTGTAACATCATCTGTGTATAGATACTCCCTCAGGCATTTGTCTATTAAATGGTTCTGTGGCGATGGAAGTCATTTTTGGGCTCATAGACTTTAAGTGTCTGAGGGAGTGGCACTCGTCTGACAAGACGTTGCAATCCTCATGTATGTATGTGTGTGTGTTGGTCTTTCATTATTTTGATCGTTGCTTTTCCATGTGTGAGATGATCTTTGTTGATGTTCTGTTTAACTCAAGATGAATCTACTCTTGCAGTAAAACACAATGGTGACTTGCTGAGATTTCAATAGTTTTGTTAGAGATAGTTTACTCATTGGAAGAGAGACCACATAACTTAGTCTTATTTATGGGCATTGAGAGATGCAGACAAGCAAAATCTCAAGGCAACATTAATTAGATTACTCTCTACATTGTCAGATGCATCTCACCTATCTTACTTTCTGACTCAGACTGACTAGTAACTCTGTTCTATCACCCGAACACATGATATTATCTGTCATATCATTCAACACCTGCATTTCTAGCTAATCTTCGACAATCTTTGACAATTGTGTCTATTTCCGTTCACTGTCAGGTTATATGACATGTACTCGTGTGACCCTCACCAAAATCCATACTAAACTCAATCTCTATTTATTGGTGGAGCCCCAATATATAATATTTGGCCAAGTAAACAAATTGCTAATAAGGTGTTAAATGGTGACTTCTTTTTGCTAAAGATGTTTAACAGCAAAATATCTTCTGATTTTTATATGTAATTAATTTCACATTCAATAACTTTAAATTTCTCAAGCAATTTTTTTCTTAGCTAACCATGTAGAAAAATCATTTTTGACAATCACATATATTAACTTAAACATTTTTTTATTAATCTATCTATACTCCTATAAATTTGCTTGTTTTTTTGTGTATTGATATTCATATGTAAAACCATTTTTTTTTTCTATTTATTTAAAAGAAAATACAACTTTTTTATATATGGGCCGTGGAATTGCATTCATCTGCAAAAGATCTTTTCGAACGTATCTATTTATATACATAATTATTTTCAGTTAACACACAATGCTTCAAGTGCAGAAAATGTTTAAAAAAAAAAAAAAGATTTTCCTTTCATTATTTCAATTTTGTAAATATGTTTATTTACAGACACATTTTCACAGAAATAATGAATAAAAATTTGAAAAGATATGTACATAAGTATAATTATTTTAAAAAAAGAAACTGTTTACAAATATTCTTATTTATTATATTTAAAAGCAATATTTTTTATAAAAAAGATTTGTATGGAAATAAAATAAAACGAACAAGAAATGGGAGGAGGAGGGGGGGGCAAATTAGTTAACTGTTTATTTCCTATGGCGTGTCATGATGACATTGAGAACAGTAGAAGGATCCAACCACTTTTGCAATGGCTTTGGCAATCGATCTGCCATAGGTCTTTCTTTTCAGGTTGGGAGTGAAGGTCTGTTCCAGAAGTTTATCAAATTAGGATGCTTGTTAGAGACATAAAATGAGATGTTATCAAGATTTGTCCATCATAAAAACCCAATTATATCATCAATAAATATTCGGTTTATTCTGACTTTATAATCTTCTGCCATCATAATTCTTGTACAATACTCTTAAATTCTCTCATCTGCCCACCGGAATTAATAATTACCTCGACTTACCTTAGAAATTCTACATCAATCACACACTTACCTTAGAAATTCTACATCAATCACACAACTATGAATCAATAATAGTCCTTGTGAATATGTTTGACCATTTCTATATTTATATAAAATTAGGTGTGTGCGTGTTTGGATGAGAGCTGTTCCAACAGTGATGACTCCTATTTTCTTTTTTCACTCGAATGGATCAAAAGGGTTTGCAAATTGCATTGTTATGATGACTGAACTTATGCATTCATAACCTTAAAGTTTCATCTCTCTGTTGCAGATATTGACAGTGTGAGACTCTAAGAAAGCAACTTCTGTCATAGATATGCATCAGAAGCAGAGATGTCATTGATTTCCTGGCACAAAATGGCATTGTGAATGGTAATGACGATGTAGAAAAATAAATTCTGGAGTACAAAAGGTCGCTGGTTTTAATGGTACCACTCTCATTTTCGTAGCTCTTCGACTTTTTTAAAATGAAAATGTATGATGCATTATTTTTGGAACAAAATATATTTGTATATACAGGATTCATTCCTCAACTAATTAACCGATCATTACAAATTTCGGAACACACCTGCAAGGTGTAAGTATGAGTAATATGAATTATATGAAGGTGAATAAAAATGGGCGTTGAGTTTATTTTCAACATCCTTGTAATTCTTGCTTTCCTTATTTTGTCCTTTAGTTCTCACATTCCATAAGTGATATTTTTAACTAGCTGTACTCAAAAACAAACAAAAAATAATCGGCAAAATGTATAATTCTTATGTTCATGTTTTCAATGCCTATGAATATTGCTTTCAAATATAATTTTGTTGTTTGTTCGGTACTGTACTTGTAGAAATTTTGATGTTCAATTGAAACCAGTAGTATTTAATGTATTGCCATGTCGCAGTAATGAAAATATCTAAAATGCATGCAGAACAATAATGTATAAGTTAATAATTAAATGGAATAGTTTTCACAAGAAATAGAAATGGAAGCTATTTCTCATTTATTTACGGCAAATGTCACATGACCTAACAGAAATAACCATCGAAAGCATTTGTTTTGTTGAATCACAGAATACATAAATTGACAAAAGATGTAATTTGTTATAATGGTGTTTGTAAATAAAAATTCCACTTTTTACAGTAACAAAGAAGCACCATCTTTTATTGGGTCTAGACTTAAATAGATCAAAAATGTAAGTAGGTATAATTGTGTTTTTAAATAAAATCAAACTTTCGGCTGTCTGATATCGTTGCAATAACAAAGAAGCACCCTTTTGTATCAGCTGATCCGTACAATGAACAACCCACATAATTTTACCCAGAGAGTAACAGAAAAAGACTAGCAAGAGAGAAATTGAAAAAAAAAATACTTAAAATTTACTGATTAGGTAGATAATTATCTAGATAGAACTTGTAATCTTTATTAATATGTAAGAAATGTTTATGCAAAGTATCTAAATGCAAAAGTTGTTTTTCTTTAGTAACACACACTGACGCAAACACAAGCACACAGAAACACGCATGCATGATTCCAACAGCTCCGAAAATGTAAACAAAGTAACGGGCCAGAATTATATTAAAAAAAAGTTGCAAATATATTGTAAATTTACCGAATATTTATATTTAATTTTCTCTAAAGAAGTTGCAGTTTGTATTACATGTAATATTTCATATTTCAAATTTTGTAAAATCAACAAGTTGTGTTGCTTATTTATGAACAGACACTGGACCGAACACAAGAATGGATGTGTAAATTTACTGAAGATCTAAATATATACTTATTTTTCTCTGTAAAAGTTGTTTTGTGTAATGTTTATATACATTTAATTTTTTTTTTCTTTGTTGAAACAGTTTTAAAATAACAGATGTTGTATTTTTTGTATCAGGCCCATCACCAAGCCAAATAATGTTTCTTAGTAACGCCATTTTTTTATTATTTTAATAACTGTTCATTTATATAAGGACATCTTTGTTGGTGCCAGAAAGCTCTGTAGTTCTGTGACGTGGCCCCTGCCCTTGATATATGCCATTTTGGAGTGACTTTGAATAAAGCCAATAACCACACCGACATTGAATATGAGTTGAGTAAAGACCTATTGTTTTAACAAAGGAAAACAGATATAGCAATGGCCAACGACTCTTTATCTGAGAGTCCATCTTTCAAACTCCTTGGCCTAACGTTCACAGGAAACATGAGTTGGAACAATTACATTGAAGGCATTGCCAGGGCCGCTGCAAGAAAGGTGGGCTCTCTCTACCGTGTAAGAAAACTACTAACACCCAAAAGTATCCTGTACCTCTATAAGGCCACCATTCGCCCATGTATGGAGTATTGCTGCCACATCTGGGCTGGTGCATCTGCTACTAGTCTCTCGCTCCTTGACAAGGTTCAAAAGAGAGTCGCAAACCTGATAGGCCCTGAACTGGCATCCAAGCTTCAGCCTCTGTCCCATCGACGAAATGTTGCATCCCTCTGCCTTTTCTACAAGTATTTTAGTGGTGAATGCTCTGACGAACTGCAATCACTTGTGCCCCCACGACGTGTGCACCCTCGACAAACCCGACAGGCTGCTAAATCCCACCCCCACACTGTAGAGATCCCTAGATGTAAAAGATCTTTTTACTCCAATAGTTTCTTCCCCAGAACCGCTAGACTCTGGAATTCCATTCCAGGTCCCTGCTTCCCCAACAGTACTGACGTGCAGAAGTTCAAGTGTAACGTGAACCGACACCTTGCTGCCCAAATCCCTACATAGTACCCCAGTAGTTGTTGCCCCTGATAGTAGCCCCCTACACCAAAGTGGCAATTTGCCTTGTTTGGGGTGAAAATGTAATAAAAAAAAATATATATATATATATATATAACAAATATATATAACAGATATACATAATAAAATGAAATATTGAAATAATAGAAGAGTCACTAAAAATGCAGTTTTGTAAAAGAGAATTCAAGAAAAATGAAATTCCATAAAGTATTTTATACAAGTAAAACAATATAAAAGTTATTTTTCAGTTCATAAAAGAAAATGTTCATTATTCAAAATGTTCATTGTGTGAATGTGCGTATTTGAGCATTTTGCATTATATATGTGTGTGCGCGTTACCTTTGTTCTTGTAGTACACACACACACACATACATATATATATACATATGTGTATGTATGCGAATGTTGATGCTGGTGTGTGAGTCACTGGGTCCTTTTAGCCTGCTTTGCCATTGGGATGTTGAGTAAACTTTCCAGGTTTGTCTCCTCACTGTAAGGAATTTCCAACTTGTCACTGGTTTATTACTTTCACAAATAGGTGTTATTTTGGGGGAAGTTTGGAAATATTTCCATTGGTTGAAAATTATTTCACACGTTTTTGTTATGAAGTGTAAGCAATCATAAACTTGTGCAGTTTAGGAATCACTTCCAAATTCAATCCCCACAATTTTCCCTAAAGGTCTAGAATTGATATTTCAAAGGTCAGTTTTAATTAGTATACCTCATAGATTCATTGGTCTTTGTATCACCAAATCACCACAAGACAGAAAGGTGTTTTTTCCAGAATTCCCCCTATATTAAAAAAACAAAAGAAAAACCTGTATGATGTACATACCACTGACAGAAAGAAAGTATCATATTCCAAAAATTATGTAAATTGATAAAATAATTTTAATTTTAAATATGAAAATCAAATTTTAAGCAAAATTGAGTATTTCAAATGCCTCCCCCCCCTTCTCATGTTAAGAATCACTGTTAAAATCTTACAAGTTTTAATTATTTGGTGTCCTCTCCCTTATTCCTTCAGACTGTTTTCAGAATAGCATTGTGAGACTGTTGCTCCTCAGTTAGCCATATAACATGGCCATTATGCTCGAACCATGTTCATTACAATTCAAATCTCTCTTGGATCCCCACACCATCCAGCACCGTCAAAAAGGAACAAACAAAAATAAATAAATCCGACTTGACTTTTCTTTCTTTAACCCAAGTCATTTATTACCGTTCTTCTTTCCCCCGTCTCAACACCAGTTTAAAGAGTTTCTTGCTACCACATGTCCATTCTCACCTTCATTTTACATGTCCATCTACTTTGACACCGACTTTGTTTCTACCCTCGACCACATGGTGTCCTTTTCTGTCTTTTTCTTATCACGCCAGCTAACGTACGCTTCCTAATTTGCATATGTGCTTTTTTTTGGCTACTGCTGCTAATATCCTTGCAAGCCAGCTATCTTATAGATCCTGCTATTTTCACACATGCTCTGTTACAGCAATAAATTTTTTTTTAATTTAAAAATAATATTACTATCAAATCACCTTGCAAAGATTTCTCTCCAAGAAAAAATAAAAATACAGAAAAATCTTTATGATGTATGTACTTGTCACAGAAGGAAAATGTCACATTCCAAAAATCATGTAAATTGATCAAGTAGTTTCTTTTTTACATAGAAAAATCAGATTCTTTTTTTTAATGATTTCTATCAATTTCAATAGTAAAACGTAGCCATTACAGGACTGATTTGGATCGCTATAGTTTGAATTGAGTTGTCTCCATTCATTTATTAAACATAGCAGATCAAGACACAACATCTCACTTCCTCATAAAATTTGATTTTCTTAGTTAAAAAAAAATACTCTGTCAATGTATATAATTTTTGGAATATGACATTTTCGTTCCATTACAGGTACAAAGATATTTCTTTATTTTTGATCTTTAATTAGGTTTAATTCTGGATTTGCATTGAATATTCTGTTAACATATCGATTTTTATAGCATACAAACCAACATTGACATTTATATGTACAAGGGTGTATTTTTAGAGGCTGTTAACTTTAAATTAAAATAAATCACAGAAAAACATTTTTATTAGACAAATGTGTGGTTTATTCCAAAGATTTGGGGTGGGAGGGGGTTTATAATTTAAATAAAATTTCAGGCATATAACTTGCATGTATATGACATAATCTAGAGGTCCGATTTTCACAAACTCTACACATTAAATTATGCAGTATTTCAGCAATAATGCGTCAAATGTTTTCTAAGTGGTCTATTGTGCCTGATTTATCAGTGTAGACATGGGACTTTAAAGAAAATAATATAATTGGGTTAAATCGCACAAACAAATTGATAGGTCTATTTTGTGAAATTATTCTTTCATCAAAAGTTTCTTTTAGTAAATTGATCATATAGTGCACTGTGTGGCACGTAGCTCCATCCTGCTAAAACAATATGATGATGAAGAAATGATAAAGCTGAACTCAAAATAACCGATAGTTGCCAAATCTGTAATTAAAGAAAATAGAGTTGTCAATTTAAAGTTTTCTGCCTCTAAAAACAAAAATATATATAAGGTAGATTGTATTTGATCATATATTTTAATAAGTTTTCCATCAGAGTATGTGTGTGGATGTTGTAACAGTAAAGTGAGCAAACTGTTACAATTTATTATCGAAATTTAGCGTTAACTTATGATCAGAATTGCAGCGTTGGCATTGCATTGATCATTTCTGTCAAGAAATTTTATGGATTGAAACTGGAGATTTTGTTAAACAATTCAAAATTCATTTCTCTCTTTCTTCCTCTCCCCCTCCAACATTCAATTTTATTAACTTGAAAGGAGCAGCTTTGAATGAATAAAAAAAAAAATAATAGCATGAGAAAATCATAAAAACTTCATGACAAAATATTCCCAGTTTTCTGGCTTTTGAAGATTTTGGATTGGAAAATTTATATATATTTTTTTTTTAAAATTTGTCATAAAATCCATTTCTTCCAGTTAGAAAAAAAAAAAAAAAAAATGAAATAAAAAGCCTTGAATATTAATTATCCTTTTATTCTTTTTTAACAGCTATAAAATCTATTAAGTATTTTTTTTCTTATGTTAAAAATAAAGAACTTGTTGAATTTAAAACTCTTCTATTTTGAAAAAAAAAAAAATAAATCTGAAGATAATAAAAGAATTTAAAAAAAAAAGATTTATCAATAAATTGGATTTTCAAAGCCATGATGAGAAAATGACGTCCAACAGTATTTAAGTGGATATTAAATTTAAAGTTGTTTTTAATTTCTTCCTATGACTCGCTGTAATGTAATAGCTTGGCTATTTTAATTATAGAACTGACATGAGAGAAAATTGCCATCATCAGTGATTGTGTCGGTTTATTTGGCAATCTTATTGACCAGTGGAGCATAATAAAGTGTCAATTGCATAAGAAGCAGCAAAAACAAAATTTAAAATCAACAAACTCGGTTCAAATTCCATCAAATCCACTTTGTTCATTTATCTGTCTTTACACATATTTATGAAAACCATTCAATATCTACTATTATATAGAATGAACTTTCTGTGTTCATTCCTTATGGACTCAAAAGCAATTGGCCTGATTTTTATGAAATTTCACACAAAGATACTTTATGTGCCTGGAAATGTTCTTAGATAGGTTTTGTAGCGAAATGTCTTCGATAAGTATTGATAATCGAAATAATCCAATGAAAGAAGGAACAGGCGATTTTGACCAAAGTTAACACCTTATACAGCCTAACATCACAAATGCATTTCCAAAGTTTATTACCGCATAAACCGGAAGGCTCAACATGTAAAATCAACAGTGAGTTCTTTGATATGACAGGGGCGCATTTGAAATGAATGTTTGTTTAGAGCACAATTGAAGCATAACACTTGACTTTTGCAGTTTAAACTACAATTCGAGCCATTATATATAAAAGATAATTTTATAAAATCAACAGTAGATTCTCTACAGTGCAATGTAGACTACAATGTGTGAAGCTTCCTCCTGGTGCACTGCGATCGGTTCTTAACTAAAGCAGGCAATCAATTGATTCGATTGAAAAATAATGCGATTTCACCAATTTTGATGATGATAAAAATATTGATTGATTATTGTTCAATCCCAAGCAACGTTAGGTCTCCCTACTAGTTTCTTATTATTACACATGGCTTTATTAACTTATATTCTGTATTCATCTACTGGCGGGTGTATTGTAAGTTCTCTGTACTTTCACCTAACAATTTAATAAAAAAAAATGCAAAACTTGAATTTTACTTGAAAATACTATTTTAAAAATAGCTCGGTAACATAAGTGCATAAGCACCACTTTATTTTACATATTTCTTTTCCAAAGTACCGTTTGAATAAATTCACAATGATTTAAATTTAAAGTGTTGTGTAAAGATTTCTAAAAACATAAGAACTAAAAATTAATGAACTTTTAGTCATGGTAACATTTATTTATTGTATGTTTTTTTTTTGTTTTTTTTTTGTTTGTTTTTTTTTTTAGAAATAATTACACAATCATTGTGAATTTGTTGTTTTTGTTTTGCATGTTTGTAAATGAGTGTTCCTTGTGAATTCAATAGAAATGTACATAAAAGAATACAAATTCAAACAAAAAACTCTCCAAAATACTAATAGAAACTTAAACTTATGTAAAAACATGAAAATTATTTTCTTTGGATTATGTGAACCCACTCCACCACGCCATTTCTACACAACGTAAAAAATTCAAACTTCATGGTATTTGGATTCTTTGAACTACTGTTCTCATCTTGAGTGTCATTTTTCACACAATGTATGTAACCTTTGACCTTCTTCAGATGTATCTTATTAAACTTGAAAATCTTTTTGTCAAACTCAGGAATTTGAATGCAACCCTTCATTTAATCCACGGAGGTAGTATGCCCCTGTTCCTTCACCCACAACTGAGTAGAAGTCCTAAGTAATTCATAATTGTAATTTTCAGTTTTGCCCGTACTAAGCATTGAACCTTTAACCACCAGAAAAGTGTAACTTCTTCCCAATCATGGCTAACAAAACACGAATATGCTGTGGATTAAATAAAGGCTTTCGTTTGAAGTCCATGCAGATTTCCGGGTTTGACAGAATGATTCCCAGAGTTCAACAAGATACACCAGAGGTTATATAGATTGTAAAATGATGAGGACAGTAGTACAAAGAATCCAAATAATCCGAATTACAAATCCTCATCTCAAAAATTCAGAAAGGTGATATCTGATATTGTGAAGGATTTTGTTTGGCTATCATCCCACCCCTGCTTCTCTACAGAACCAGCTAAAGAAATTCAAACTTTGTCATCTATTACTTTTTTGCTTGAGGCCAAGTTGAATGTAACCTTTTTTACTTGCCCTGAAGCAAAATGGCACTTCAAGTTCACCAGCTGGTGCTAGGGAGAGGAGAGGCATTTGGAATTTTCTTTTCCTCTTTAAAATTTGAAATCAAAATGTGTTAAGCTGCCTGCAAAGTGTAGACAGAATGACCGCCTGTTGTCTTTCTTTCAGGAATCTTTAATTCTAATTTAGTATCAACTTATCTTCACTATTGCCTGAGGATACTTGGCCTTTTGACAAAATTGAAACATGTTTGTAGATGAATAGTTGGATAAATAAAAGTTTTTTTAAACATTTATTCATTAAAGAATGTTAGATATTCAAACATATATACACACATTTGGTTTTATTTTCTGATATTTTTGTAAATAAGAACTAAGAGATGAGAAATCCGAAGTTAAATAAAAACTTTATTACATCATCAAATCAATAAGAAAAAAATTGTTTTATATTTCTATATATTTTCTTTTAATATCTTTTGCGTTGCTCATTATATGTATTTTTGTATTTCTCTACTGCTCTCTCCTACATATGTTCTCACTTCTCCTTTCTACCTATACTTTTGTATGCATATAACCTTTCTCTATCTCATTTCTAAGCATCTCTCTTTAAACTAGCTCTATTATAGACTAGCTGGGCTACCCGGTGTTGCCCGGGATGTATAAAACAATGAGAAAAATGAAGTTACTTTTGAACATATCTATTATTCTTAGGATAGAGGAATTTTTTATGTCTATGTATCATTTGCTATCTCAAGCAAAAGAATATTTTACTTATCCTAGGACGCGTATTACACATGTATAAGATAATTGTACCTAGGATAGGTAATTTACAGCACGTATATAAAACAATTTTACCTTCACTAGGACAGGTAATGTACAACACATTTAAAATAATTTTATCTACCCTTGGACGAGTAGCTTAAATACATATATGAAACAATTTAACATTCTCAACAGATATTGTACAACATATATGAAATAATTTCTATTCCCAACAAGACCACCATAATTTTAAGAAAAATGAATTCATTTTTAAAAGTTGGATCGTTCGGATTTCCAAATTAATATATAAATACATTGTTTTGGTTAATGATTAGGCAACCTTTGCTTCACCATAAATTTAAACATTACTGGGTTTCTTTCCTTCCTCACTATCGGCACTATAATTTTAAGAAAAATTATGTTAGTTTTGGAAGATGTGTCAGCAGGATTTTCAAATTGATACATTGACACAGTTAGTGATTAGACAACCCTTGCTTCATTATAAAATTCCACATTACTATGTTTCATTTTCTTCCCCCACTAAATATTTTGGAAAAAAGATGTCATTTTCGAAAGATACTTTGAGAAACTTGTAATGTTATGACCCTTTAGGCTGTGATCATAGCGTAGTATCTGTTAACTGTGGCAAGCGGGGTCAATGGTCAAAACATTATTGTTATTGTATTCTTATTTGAGTGATGGATGGTCGCTGGATCAGTTATTATGATTAGAAGAATAAACAATTAAATTGAGGAAGAAATGATTGATGTGTGAATCGCAAAAGGAATGTGGAAATAGAAAATATATGTAAACATTATTTTGGGGTTTTGAATAAACAAATAACTAGCTGTGGACATTAGGTTGGTCTGAGACACTTAATTTGGTGACACGTGATGTAGTTAGTTTTGGAGAGATTCAGAGAGTTGAGGATTGACCACCAGAGCAGACAGACAGCTAGGGAGCGAGCTGTAAGAATAGAAAATGTAGACAAACTGCAGATCCTGTGAAAACCATTTGAGACAACTGTAATAAATTTATATTATAAAAATATAAAGAGTCGTTTTAATGGTTTCACAAATAAGAACAGGTGTCTCAATTAGATGGTGCTGATCGCTTCATGGTTCACCACGGAGCAGCAGGAAGATACAGAAGAACTCTCCAAGAAAAAAAAAAAGGTATGAGGCATATATTATTCTTCTTACAAAAACTAAAAGTATCCCGTGTGATAAGTCTGATACAACATACATACGATTTATACGTTTATTATTTGTCTGTTAAAAGAACAATATCTTACATCCACTAGATAACACATGACACGTTTTAATATATCATCTCCTCCAATATAAACCAATATACAACAAACTTAGTGATTAGGCAACCCTTGCTTCACTATAAAATTCCACATTACTGTGTGTTTGTCCCTCTCAACTACCGACACTATCATTTTTAGTTAAATGATATATTTTCTTGAACATAACTTAGCAGATTTTCCAAATAATTATATGAATGCATTGACACAGATGGTGATTAGACAACTTTTACTTTACCATTAATTTCAATATTACTGTAGTTCTTTCCTCCCCATCACCGACAACATAATAGTAATAGAAATGATGTCGCTTCCAGAATCTGATTCCCCAGGCATTCTATATTTTTGGAATATGACATTGTGGGAGATCGCTTTGTGACATTACTCCTCCAGCCCCATTCCAAAAGAGAAAGTTTGGTTATTCCTAGAGAACTCCAGAGCAGGGTTGCGGAGTCAGAGTCGGAGGTTTTAGCTGGAGTTGGAGTCGGATTTCTAAAAGTACTAGGAGTCGGAGTCGGAATTTTTTATCCGACTTCAACTCCTTAAGTCCAAAAAAAAAATTGATGAAGAGGATTTTGAAAAGCTTTTGGATCAAGAAGATCATAAAGCAAGGTCAAAGCGGCGTAAGCTACAGGAAACAGCTAAAACACTATCTTCAGTGAATAAAGCCTTAGCAAGTTTCAAGCTAAACTTTCATGCTGCATTACAGCAAGTAGAACAACTAGATAGAAAGTCTAAGTTAAATGTTCATGAAGCTATAAAGCAGTACTCTGCGATAGTGAAAGAATCTGCAATGTTGGCAGCAGCACTTCCTCCAACACAAGTGAGTGTTGAACGTTTGTTTTCAGCGCTAAGGCTAAACAGGACAGACCAAAGGGAGAGGAGAGGGTACAAAGAAAAAGAAAATATATAGCTTGAAGTGCAACTCTGCTATGACAGATTTGAATATGCTGATGGTAAGTGATTATGAGCATAAATAATACCATTGTGTATTTTATATATATATATATGTATGTGTATATATATGTATATATATATGTGTGTGCATGTGTATATATGTGTATATATATGTATATATATATATGTGTGTGTATGTGTATATATGTGTGTGTATGTGTATATATATGTATGTATGTGTATATATATGTATGTATGTATATATGTATATATATGTATATATATGTATGTATATATGTGTGTGTATGTGTATATATATGTATATATATATATATCTGTGTGTATGTGTATGTATATGTATGTATATATATGTATATATGTATATGTGTATATGTATGTATATATATGTATATATATATCTGTGTATGTGTATATATATGTATGTATATATATCTGTGTGTATGTGTATATATATGTATGTATATATATGTGTGTGTATGTGTATATATATGTATGTATATATATATATGTGTGTGTATGTGTATATGTATGTATATATGTGTGTGTATGTGTATATGTATGTATATATGTGTGTGTATGTGTATATATATGTATATATATATATGCATATATATGTATATGATATTTCAATAATAAGCAATCCATGCTACTATAGCTCTTTATGGCTTTTTCCTGTTTTACCTTTTAAAATATTATTCTCTGTATAATGTCTTTATCCCCCTCTTCTGATGAGAAGCGTTTGGCTTCGAAATGCCATGGCCTAAAGAGGTTTCCCTATCCCTAAATATTGTATTCTATTTTGAACTGATAGCATAATAAAATTTAATTGTAAACTTTTTATCCCTTTGTTATCTAAACTTATTCTATAAAGCTGGTTGAGTTTATATGCGAGCATATTTATCATACAAGTGAATGTTAAACGTTGAAAATGATATACATGAAAAGTAATTATAAAATGCATGCTGAATAGATGTGGGAGGCTGGTATATGGATCTGCAAAATAGATTTTCACATAGGGTCAAGGAGTCTGAGTCGGTATCCTAGTAATTCTAGGAGTCGGAGTCGGACTTTTACCATCCGACTCCGCAACCCTGCTCCAGAGTACATTTAAAAGCAACATAATCATGCTTCTTTCTACTCACCGCTACATCCGTGACATAATTTCCAGATAACATTGAAAATTCAGAAAAATATGGATCACATCCTACAGAAATTGGCCAGTTCACCTTCACAGAACACCAATAATATATATGAATTAAAGTAATTTTGAGATTGTAAACTGCTTCAGCCATTTCCAGAACTGACTCCATATCTCCTTCACTGTTAAAGATATACAAGAAATAAAGTAATTTTCAGATCGTAAACTGTTTCAGCCATTTACAGGACTGACTTTAAATTCCTGCCACTGTAAAAATATACCTAAAATAAAGTCATTTTGAGATTGTAAACTGTTTTAGCCATTTCCGGGATTGACTTAATATTCCCCTTCCCCCAGTGTGAAAAATATACATAAAATAAAGTCATTTTGAAACTGTTTCAGCCATTTCCGGGACAGACTTTATATTCCACCACTCTAATTTAATCCCAGTCAATGTCAGGTCTTCTGCTAGTATATATTCCAATCTATCTCATTTAATCCCGGGTGATGTTAAGGCTTGTGCTAGTATATATTTCTATCTATCTCATTTAATCCCTGGCTGTGTGTGTGTATGTGTGTATATATATATATATACACACACACACACACACACACACATCTTGTTTCAGTAAAATTTAAGTTCCAACATGTAAATAGATATAAAATAGTGTAGTCTTTCAAATAACAGAAACTGAATTTCTGATTTAATAAGTACTAGCGAGGGGTACCCGGCGTTGCCCAGGTGTTTTTCGGGGTATGTGAAAAAACCCCCGAAAATGTGAAAAAAAATAAAGCCTTCACGACGCGCAATTGGAAAATAGTAAAGTGTTAAAAAAAACAGGTGCGCGTTTTAGATTGATGTGATGGCGATAGGTATTCAGCAGTAAGCATTTTGTGCGGGACAGTTTTGAATGAGGTGAATAAATCGGTTTGTTTGTTTTTAAAAACCCGCTGCCTGTTTATTAGGAGGAGCGAAATGAAAGCTACAGTCTGATATGACGAAGTCGACATTAAACAAACGTTACTTAGCTCTCTTGAGACAACTGGCTTTTGGCCTGTGATTAGAGTCGAGTTTCGCTTTTTTTTATACCGAAAACCGAATATAACGCGTGCCGATGCGGGAAATGTGGAATAATTAACGTTTGAAAGTCAATAAAATTAAATAGACAGGCGAGCTCTGTGGATAACTGTGAGATATTACAATTTATAGATGATATAAAAAGTTTTAAGAAGTTGTGAACCGAGCAAGCGCTTCTCTGAAAGAAGCCTTTTGTGGACATCGAGGAAAAGCGTACATACATAGATACATATATTTTCGCTTTTATATATATAGATGAACACTGACCAAAATTATAATACAGCACCTCTTCAAATTTAGAATTCTGTCAAATAATGATGGAATTGGTTAAAAGAATAACAAACGTTTTAAGCTGTTCTATTTATGAAAGTTCTAACGCCACTGAAAATGTTTGATTTTGAAAGCATCTAATTTAGCCTAGTACTTCAAAGGAATATGATTATTAGGAAAATTAAGTTTATCCAATGGTTAGAGTGGTTGCTAATATGCCATGAGATCAGGGTTCAATCCTTGTTCAAGTCATAAGACAAAAAAATTGTACTTGATGCTTGCTCGCTGAACTCTCAGCATTATAGTTAGAATCAAGAGAGTGAAGTAAAATTTAGTAGAATGAAAAGAAAAACTATGCTCAATTCATTTATTTTTATTAAAGTAATACTTAGTTGATTTTACACGTTTTAGTATCTGAGTCAAATCAGCTGCAGTCATGGTATCTAGATACCTTGAGCATCTTCTTCTAAATATTGATCATGAATTTTATGTTTTGATTTTTTGCAAATCTGTATCAAGACCCCGGTCAAACTTTCCAACAAACTCCACAAAACCAAAACTGTTTCCTATTTAAAAACATTGTATTCTGCTTTTCTAAATGTCAATTTTCTTTCAGCAAAAAACTGCTAATTTTTCAAACACTTGTTTTCAGTATTTTGCTTATTGACGATTCTTTTTACTCTTTATATATTTCTTTTATACTATCTTTTTTAGGAAAATTAAGTTTATCCGATCGTAAGAGTGGTTGCTAATAGGTCATGAGATTGGGGTTCAATCCTTGTTTAAGTCATAGTATACAAAAATTGTACTTGATGCTTGCTTGCTAAACTCTCGGCATTATAGAGTGAGAATCAAGAGTAAGTGGACAGGAAAACTATACTCAATTCATTTATTTTTATTAAAGTGAAAAAAGCAGATAGTATGTCTGCTGTAATATTTTGAGAATGTGGTGTGTGTGTGTGTGTGTGTGTGTGTGTGTGTGTGTGTAAGCACTTCTCAACCTATATACTTTTTTATTTTTTTATTTTTACTCCTGTTCACACTTTCTAAGTGTTGAGGTCCTGAATATGACCTTAAACTATATCCGATTGTGAGGCCCCAGCTTGCGGATTTTGGGGACTGTGGAACCACCCTTTAATTGCCATTGCTCCCAGGTCCACTCTGACCTGGAGTGGTAGTACCTGTTTAGGGTCCCAACTATGGGTTAAATAGAAACCGACTTGGAAAAAACAAATATATTCTATTAAAAAATTTTTTCTTCAAAATCACTGGATTCAGTATTAAATAACCTGAAAAGGGTTGATATGCCATAAAACAAAAACAATCAAATCTTCTAAGTGTTGAGCCATTCTGTTGAACAAAGATGGCAGCACTAGATCCAATCATGTAAAGATGGAGACTGACAGCGAACTGATTTGAATCCAAAATTCGATATTTTTATAATGAGCTCGGAGACTTCTCATTGATTGATTGTCCTAACCGTAGTTATAAATAAAATCGTCCAAATGTTGGTGTCATACCTTCAAATATAATCGAAAACATTTTAACTCACCAAACAAGGTATATCACCACTTCGACGTAAGAGGCTATTATTTGGGACCATGCCTAGAAAAGATAAACAAGATGTTGGTTTACATTACATTTAAACTTCTGCATATCAGGTACAGTCAGGGAAGCAGGTAGCAGGAAGGGGATTCCAAAATCTAGCTGTTCAAGGGAAGAAACTATTAGAGTAGAAAGCTTTCTAGCATTTAGGGATCTCAACAGTGAAGGGGTGAGATTTTATTGCTAGGCGGGGTTTGTCGGGTATATGTACGCTGAGATAGCACAAGTGCAACAGGTTCATCAGAGCACATTCCAATGGATTTTTGATCTACAAACTTGAAATTTAGTATATAGGATATTCAGACATGTGGAAAATTTTTTAATCATTTAATCCAGAAGAAAGGGCTGCCAAGGGGTCAAAATTGAAAAATTGGTACAGGGGTGGGCGTTGGAATTTTATTCGTTCTGTTTGCCAACTGTTTCATGAATGTGCATGCATGGCAGTGAAACATGACAGCTTCATTATGTTAAGAATAAAATTGCTTGAAAACGTTTTTTAAATGTTGTCTCAAGCTGGTCTAATGGTTATCATACTTGACTCGCTTTCTTTACGTTTTGATTTCAGCTCAAGTATTTATTTTTTTTTTTCAAGAAGTGAACTGTTTTGAAAAAAGCATAGTACAATCATGCACATGTCTTAGTTTTTATATTAATTAAAATATAATATTTATGCATATTTTACGACCAGGCAACGCCGAGTAGTTTACTATATATTGTTATAAAACGAGTGATTTAAATTATTGGCGATATCTAAATCTCCAGAATGTAATAAATTCAAATTATTTCTTCATTTTCTTATTCTAAAGTGACTTCTGTTATATTTAATCAGCCTCGTACTGTTCGATATCATGGCCATATCAAATAGTTAGGAAGAAAAGTGATCTTTATTATGGTTTGAGTAGATCTGAACAAAGCAAATCTATTCAAATATGTCATTTTGGGTTTGTATTACAATCCATAGAGATATGAAAAAGTGGTCAAAAATTAAAAAACTATAACAAATAAATGTTATCAAAGGCAAGATAAGTTACTCTTCTACCTATCTGGAAAAAATTTTTTTCACTTGAAAACGTTTAATCTGTTAAAAAATCAGTGTTTATCAATAGGTGGTGCAACAAGAAAAATGGCGGTGTGTTGACTGTTAAATATGTGAAATTTGGAAAAATTAGTGAAAACTAAAAAAATTATACAAAATACTGTTAGAAACCCACCCAATTTATGTTACCGTGACATTTCTAACAGTATTTTGTATATTTTTTTTTAGTTTTTACTTATTTTTCCAAACTTGACGTATAATAGTCAGCTCGCCACCATCTGTCTTTTTCGCATATATCGATAAATACTGTATGATTTTCGAATCGATTAAACGTTTTAAAGTGAGTAAAATCATTAAACTCTTTTAGAAGAGTAACTTATCTTGCCTTTGGTAACATTTATTGTTATATTTTTTAATTTTTTACCACTTTTCGTACCTCTGGATTTTAATTTTTATGAATGATTTTAAAAACTGAATCAAAGTGCAGTTAAATTACAGGTTATGAGATAGTTACTAATCTTGATACTTCTGCAGTTTAAATCCCGTTTTTCCATGAGTCTTGCTTGGCAATGCCCAGCGGACTACAAAAACCACCGATTATACTAAGTGAACAGAAGCTAATATAAAGACAAAAACAAAAATTACTAAATAAATAAATTAAACAACCTACCATAATAAATTCAGAAAATTTAATGTTTTATTTTTTTTTTATTGTCAACTTTTTTTTTTTTTTGTTATAAAAGTTTTCTTGCCATAGATTGTTGTGTATTGCCGTTTCGTTGGCTCACAAATATATTACTCTTAAAATTATTGGTATCTGGAGATGAGATCTTCCAATTTCATGTCGTCTGCTCACTTCTCTTTTTGCCACTTTTTTTTTTTCGGTTCCTCAGTGAATAAGTTCACTCAGCATTTTCTGGGTTAGTTTTCGTTATCCGTTGGGTGTTGCTGAGTGAGACTCCCAGAAAAACAGGATTTAAACTGCAGAAGTATCCTAATCTCTGTGCAAAATGATTTTTCCAATCTATAGCCTCATGCCCCCCCCCTACTAATTTCTCAACTCTTACCTTTCAAAGTTTTTAGGGCAGTCAATCAAATCAGTGTTTTGCTATATGAGATAAATGCTGTGTGGATGTTTTGGAGAGGGAGAGAGATCTTTCCATGTTAGTGAAAAAACAATGACATACTACTATAAGCCCTAGTTCCGAGTAGTAAGCCTCTAAAAAGCCTTTTTCTTAACCCTATCGCTAACTTAAGTGCGAGTAGAAAGCTTCCCCCTTCCTAAGAAAAAAAAAACTCTCCCCTTAACTGTATTACTAATTGATTCCAAGTGGTAAGCCTATCTCAAAACAAAAGAAAATCTTGTAAACCACATGTAATAGTTTAAAAACAACCTCCCTTCCCTCAACTAATAAATTAAACTCGATTTTTTCCTATTTCATCAGCCATTATAGTAAACAATAACGATGTACAGAGTTCAGCTGTGGTCACTCTTTATGCAAAATGATTATGACTGTCATATATTATTATCTGTTTTGGAATCCTTTTGGATATGGCTTCATAATTTGAGTATTTATTTTGTGAACTGTTATCCTTATAGTTGTTGTTGTTTCACCATGTTTCGGCCAATTATTCCTCTCGCTTTCTTCAGATGGTTAGCTACAATGGGATAGGAATGCCAAGTCTTGTAACTCTATTCTCAGTAATTACTGCCTTCCATAGTTGTCTAATCATGTTTTGGCCAACTAATTTTCTAAACTGCTATGAGACAATGCTCATCTGAAACCAAAGAGATTCAATGCTTCTATCCACTGTGCTATGGGCCACGGGAGGCGATCAAGGTTGGATTTAATGGTTAATCCAATTTTATGTTCTTATCTGGTCTTTCATTGTCGGGTTTGTACCAAATGATATTATATATTTATTTTTTGGAATCCTTTGAGATGAGGCTTTATAATTTATAATTTGAGATGATGCTTTATAATTTATAATTTGAGATAGTGCTTTATAATTTATAATTTGAGATGATGCTTTATAATTTATAATTTGAGATGATGCTTTATAATTTATAATTTGAGATGAGGCTTTATAATTTATAATTTGAGATGATGCTTTATAATTTATAATTTGAGATGATGCTTTATAATTTATAATTTGAGATGAGGCTTTATAATTTATAATTTGAGATGAGGCTTTATAATTTATAATTTGAGATGATGCTTTATAATTTATAATTTGAGATGATGCTTTATAATTTATAATTTGAGATGAGGCTTTATAATTTATAATTTGAGATGATGCTTTATAATTTATAATTTGAGATGAGGCTTTATAATTTATAATTTGAGATGAGGCTTTATAATTTATAATTTGAGATGAGGCTTTATAATTTATAATTTGAGATGATGCTTTATAATTTATAATTTATAATTTGAGATGATGCTTTATAACTTATAATTTGAGATGAGGCTTTATAATTTATAATTTGAGATTAGGCTTTATAATTTATAATTTGAGATGAGGCTTTATAATTTATAATTTGAGATGATGCTTTATAATTTATAATTTGAGATGAGGCTTTATAATTTATAATTTGAGATGATGCTTTATAATTTATAATGATGCTTTATAATTTGAGATGATGCTTTATAATTTATAATTTGAGATGATGCTTTATAATTTATAATTTGAGATGAGGCTTTATAATTTATAATTTGAGATGATGCTTTATAACTTATAATTTGAGATGAGGCTTTATAATTTATAATTTGAGATGATGCTTTATAATTTATAATTTGAGATGATGCTTTATAATTTATAATTTGAGATGATGCTTTATAATTTATAATTTGAGATGATGCTTTATAATTTATAATTTGAGATGATGCTTTATAACTTATAATTTGAGATGAGGCTTTATAATTTATAATTTGAGATGAGGCTTTATAATTTATAATTTGAGATGAGGCTTTATAATTTATAATGATGCTTTATAATTTGAGATGATGCTTTATAATTTATAATTTGAGATGATGCTTTATAATTTATAATTTGAGATGATGCTTTATAATTTATAATTTGAGATGATGCTTTATAATTTATAATTTGAGATGAGGCTTTATAATTTATAATTTGAGCTGATGCTTTATAATTTATAATTTGAGATGATGCTTTATAATTTATAATTTGAGATGAGGCTTTATAATTTATAATTTGAGATGAGGCTTTATAATTTATAATTTGAGATGAGGCTTTATAATTTGTAATTTAAGATGAGGCTTTATAATTTATAATTTGAGATGAGGCTTTATAATTTATAATTTGAGATGAGGCTTTATAATTTATAATTTGAGATGAGGCTTTATAATTTGTAATTTGAGATGAGGCTTTATAATTTATAATTTGAGATGAGGCTTTATAATTTGAGATGAGGCTTTATAATTTATAATTTGAGATGAGGCTTTATAATTTGTAATTTGAGATGAGGCTTTATAATTTATAATTTGAGATGAGGCTTTATAATTTGTAATTTGAGATGAGGCTTTATAATTTATAATTTGAGATGAGGCTTTATAATTTATAATTTGAGATGAGGCTTTATAATTTATAATTTGAGATGAGGCTTTATAATTTATAATTTGAGATGAGGCTTTATAATTTATAATTTGAGATGATGCTTTATAATTTGAGATGAGGCTTTATAATTTATAATTTGAAATGAGGCTTTATAATTTATAATTTGAGATGAGGCTTTATAATTTGTAATTTACGATGAGGCTTTATAATTTATAATTTGAGATGAGGCTTTATAATTTATAATTTGAGATGAGGCTTTATAATTTGTAATTTAAGATGAGGCTTTATAATTTATAATTTGAGATGAGGCTTTATAATTTATAATTTGAGATGAGGCTTTATAATTTATAATTTGAGATGATGCTTTATAATTTATAATTTGAGATGATGCTTTATAATTTATAATTTATAATTTGAGATGATGCTTTATAACTTATAATTTGAGATGAGGCTTTATAATTTATAATTTGAGATGAGGCTTTATAATTTATAATTTGAGATGAGGCTTTATAATTTGAGATGATGCTTTATAATTCATAATTTGAGATGAGGCTTTATAATTTATAATTTGAGATGATGCTTTATAATTTATAATTTGAGATGATGCTTTATAATTTGAGATGATGCTTTATAATTTATAATTTGAGATGATGCTTTATAATTTATAATTTGAGATGATGCTTTATAATTTATAATTTGAGATGATGCTTTATAATTTATAATTTGAGATGAGGCTTTATAATTTATAATTTGAGATGAGGCTTTATAATTTATAATTTGAGATGAGGCTTTATAATTTATAATTTGAGATGATGTTTTATAATTTATAATGATGCTTTATAATTTGAGATGATGCTTTATAATTTATAATTTGAGATGATGCTTTATAATTTATAATTTGAGATAAGGCTTTATAATTTATAATTTGAGATGAGGCTTTATAATTTATAATTTGAGATGAGGCTTTATAATTTATAATGATGCTTTATAATTTGAGATGATGCTTTATAATTTATAATTTGAGATGATGCTTTATAATTTATAATTTGAGATGATGCTTTATAATTTATAATTTGAGATGATGCTTTATAACTTATAATTTGAGATGAGGCTTTATAATTTGAGATGAGGCTTTATAATTTATAATTTGAGATGAGGCTTTATAATTTATAATTTGAAATGAGGCTTTATAATTTATAATTTGAGATGAGGCTTTATAATTTGTAATTTAAGATGAGGCTTTATAATTTATAATTTGAGATGAGGCTTTATAATTTATAATTTGAGATGAGGCTTTATAATTTATAATTTGAGATGAGGCTTTATAATTTATAATTTGAGATGAGGCTTTATAATTTATAATTTAAGATGAGGCTTTATAATTTATAATTTGAGATGATGCTTTATAATTTATAATTTGAGATGAGGCTTTATAATTTATAATTTGAGATGAGGCTTTATAATTTATAATTTGAGATGAGGCTTTATAATTTATAATTTGAGATGAGGCTTTATAATTTATAATTTGAGATGAGGCTTTATAATTTATAATTTGAGATGAGGCTTTATAATTTCTAATTTGAGATGAGGCTTTATAATTTCTAATTTGAGATGAGGCTTTATAATTTCTAATTTGAGATGAGGCTTTATAATTTCTAATTTGAGATGAGGCTTTATAATTTCTAATTTGAGATGAGGCTTTATAATTTATAATTTGAGATGAGGCTTTATAATTTATAATTTGAGATGAGGCTTTATAATTTATAATTTGAGATGAGGCTTTATAATTTATAATTTGAGATGAGGCTTTATAATTTATAATTTGAGATGAGGCTTTATAATTTATAATTTGAGATGAGGCTTTATAATTTATAATTTGAGATGAGGCTTTATAATTTATAATTTATAATTTGAGATGATGCTTTATAATTTATAATTTAAGATGAGGCTTTATAATTTATAATTTGAGATGAGGCTTTATAATTTATAATTTGAGATGAGGCTTTATAATTTATAATTTGAGATGAGGCTTTATAATTTGTAATTTAGATGAGGCTTTATAATTTATAATTTGAGATGAGGCTTTATAATTTATAATTTGAGATGAGGCTTTATAATTTATAATTTGAGATGAGGCTTTATAATTTATAATTTGAGATGAGGCTTTATAATTTGTAATTTAAGATGAGGCTTTATAATTTATGATTTGAGATAAGGCTTTATAATTTATAATTTGAGATGAGGCTTTATAATTTATAATTTGAGATGATGCTTTATAATTTGTAATTTGAGATTAGGCTTTATAATTTATAATTTGAGATGAGGCTTTATAATTTATAATTTGAGATGAGGCTTTATAATTCATAATTTGAGATGATGTTTTATAATTTATAATGATGCTTTATAATTTGAGATGATGCTTTATAATTTATAATTTGAGATGATGCTTTATAACTTATAATTTGAAATGAGGCTTTATAATTTATAATTTGAGATGAGGCTTTATAATTTATAATTTGAGATGAGGCTTTATAATTTGAGATGAGGCTTTATAATTTATAATTTGAGATGAGGCTTTATAATTTATAATTTGAAATGAGGCTTTATAATTTATAATTTGAGATGATGCTTTCTAATTTGAGATGAGGCTTTATAATTTATAATTTGAGATGAGGCTTTATAATTTATAATTTGAGATGAGGCTTTATAATTTATAATTTGAGATGAGGCTTTATAATTTATAATTTGAGATGAGGCTTTATAATTTATAATTTGAGATGAGGCTTTATAATTTATAATTTGAGATGAGGCTTTATAATTTATAATTTGAGATGAGGCTTTATAATTTATAATTTGAGATGAGGCTTTATAATTTATAATTTGAGATGAGGCTTTATAATTTATAATTTGAGATGAGGCTTTATAATTTATAATTTATAATTTGAGATGATGCTTTATAATTTATAATTTGAGATGAGGCTTTATAATTTATAATTTGAGATGAGGCTTTATAATTTATAATTTGAGATGAGGCTTTATAATTTGTAATTTGAGATGAGGCTTTATAATTTGTAATTTGAGATGAGGCTTTGTAATTTATAATTTGAGATGAGGCTTTATAATTTATAATTTGAGATGAGGCTTTATAATTTATAATTTGAGATGAGGCTTTATAATTTGTAATTTAAGATGAGGCTTTATAATTTATGATTTGAGATAAGGCTTTATAATTTATAATTTGAGATGAGGCTTTATAATTTATAATTTGAGATGATGCTTTATAATTTGTAATTTGAGATTAGGCTTTATAATTTATAATTTGAGATGAGGCTTTATAATTTATAATTTGAGATGAGGCTTTATAATTCATAATTTGAGATGATGTTTTATAATTTATAATGATGCTTTATAATTTGAGATGATGCTTTATAATTTATAATTTGAGATGATGCTTTATAACTTATAATTTGAAATGAGGCTTTATAATTTATAATTTGAGATGATGCTTTATAATTTGAGATGAGGCTTTATAATTTATAATTTGAGATGAGGCTTTATAATTTATAATTTGAGATGAGGCTTTATAATTTGAGATGAGGCTTTATAATTTATAATTTGAGATGAGGCTTTATAATTTATAATTTGAAATGAGGCTTTATAATTTATAATTTGAGATGATGCTTTCTAATTTGAGATGAGGCTTTATAATTTATAATTTGAGATGAGGCTTTATAATTTATAATTTGAGATGAGGCTTTATAATTTATAATTTGAGATGAGGCTTTATAATTTATAATTTGAGATGAGGCTTTATAATTTATAATTTGAGATGAGGCTTTATAATTTATAATTTGAGATGAGGCTTTATAATTTATAATTTGAGATGAGGCTTTATAATTTATAATTTGAGATGAGGCTTTATAATTTATAATTTGAGATGAGGCTTTATAATTTGAGATGAGGCTTTATAATTTATAATTTATAATTTGAGATGATGCTTTATAATTTATAATTTGAGATGAGGCTTTATAATTTATAATTTGAGATGAGGCTTTATAATTTATAATTTGAGATGAGGCTTTATAATTTGTAATTTGAGATGAGGCTTTATAATTTGTAATTTGAGATGAGGCTTTGTAATTTATAATTTGAGATGAGGCTTTATAATTTATAATTTGAGATGAGGCTTTATAATTTATAATTTGAGATGATGCTTTATAATTTGAGATGAGGCTTTATAATTTATAATTTAAGATGAGGCTTTATAATTTATAATTTGAAATGAGGCTTTATAATTTGTAATTTAAGATGAGGCTTTATAATTTATAATTTGAGATGAGGCTTTATAATTTATAATTTGAGATGAGGCTTTATAATTTATAATTTGAGATGAGGCTTTATAATTTATAATTTGAGATGAGGCTTTATAATTTATAATTTGAGATGATGCTTTATAATTTGTAATTTTAGATGAGGCTTTATAATTTGTAATTTGAGATGATGCTTTATAATTTATAATTTGAGATGAGGCTTTATAATTTATAATTTGAGATGAGGCTTTATAATTTATAATTTGAGATGAGGCTTTATAATTTATAATTTGAGATGAGGCTTTATAATTTATAATTTGAGATGATGCTTTATAATTTATAATTTGAGATGAGGCTTTATAATTTATAATTTGAGATGAGGCTTTATAATTTGTAATTTAAGATGAGGCTTTATAATTTATAATTTGAGATGAGGCTTTATAATTTATAATTTGAGATGAGGCTTTATAATTTATAATTTGAGATGATGCTTTATAATTTGTAATTTGAGATTAGGCTTTATAATTTATAATTTGAGATGAGGCTTTATAATTTATAATTTGAGATGAGGCTTTATAATTCATAATTTGAGATGATGTTTTATAATTTATAATGATGCTTTATAATTTGAGATGATGCTTTATAATTTATAATTTGAGATGATGCTTTATAATTTATAATTTGAAATGAGGCTTTATAATTTATAATTTGAGATGATGCTTTATAATTTGAGATGAGGCTTTATAATTTGAGATGAGGCTTTATAATTTATAATTTGAGATGAGGCTTTATAATTTGAGATGAGGCTTTATAATTTATAATTTGAGATGAGGCTTTATAATTTATAATTTGAAATGAGGCTTTATAATTTATAATTTGAGATGATGCTTTATAATTTGAGATGAGGCTTTATAATTTATAATTTGAGATGATGCTTTATAATTTGAGATGAGGCTTTATAATTTATAATTTGAGATGAGGCTTTATAATTTATAATTTGAAATGAGGCTTTATAATTTATAATTTGAGATGATGCTTTATAATTTGAGATGAGGCTTTATAATTTATAATTTGAGATGAGGCTTTATAATTTATAATTTGAAATGAGGCTTTATAATTTATAATTTGAGATGAGGCTTTATAATTTGTGCATTGATTTTTTGCAGACTTTTATTCTCATCTTCATAGTTGTTGTTTCACAACGTTTCAGCCAACTATTCCTCTGGCCTTCTTCAGATGGTTAACCATGACGGGATAGGAATGCTGAGTCTCATAACTGTATCCTCAGTAATCACTGCCTTCCATAGTTGTTGTTGTCGCACCACGTTTTGACCAACTAATCCTTACGATAAGCCAAAACAAGTTTGGGACTTTCTAATAAGTTTTATTTCCAGGTTTTTCGATTCATTTTCAGTGCTCATAAAATTAGTGGTATTATATTAGTTTTTCCCATGTCCCATATTCCATTTCTCTATCTGACAAGCTCTACATATTTGCTTAGTTTTTTGCCTCCCCGCCCCTTAATTTTCACCCTTTGATTTGTTGGGACATCAAATTTTGCTATTTGGCAATTTTTTCATTCATATTGACCGTGAATTTCTTATCACAATCACAATTTGACAGTTTCAGTTTTCTTGGTTCCATGTGGCGTTTCTGTATCTTTTTGCTTTACTTCTGTTGCAGTCTGGATAAGGCCAGTTAACGTTTGTAGTTTATGCGGATTAGATTCCAGTAGATTATGTGCATTCAAAGGTTTTTGTTAATATTTCAGTTGTTTTCAGCATTACCGTCTGTTGTATGGCCTCAGTCTTCCCCTTAATTCCAATTTCTCCTAGTCTTTAATCCATGTTGTTCAGAAGTGTTCCTAGTAATTCTACAATTATTGTTATTATTTTGATTTTCTTCATTTTTTTTTTATTCCTTTGAAGTTCTCTAACAAGTTCCACATATTGGTTTCATTTTTCTGTCTCTTTGATCTTCACCCTGCGAACTGCTGAGGCGGCAAAATCTACAATTTGGTAATTTCTTTCCTTCTTGTTAATTATTACAATGTCTGGTCTTTTTGCTTGGATGAGTTTGTGGTTTTCGTTTTCCAGGACTGTCTATGTATTTGCATCATTTGTATGCATGTTTGAAGTGTAGTCATTTGCAGAGTTCTCAGTGTACTGCCTTCCCCACAAAATTGTGCCCGCTCTTTATATTCTTTTTAACCTACAAGTAGTTTGTTGCATTCACTTATTATTATTGCTGCTACTACTACTACTACATATAGCAATAGAAGTAAGATTTGTAATTTCAATGTATTTTTGTATGATGATGTGTGCATATGAACACTGTCATACCATTGGTTTGTTTTGATCACATGGTTTCCAAAAATCTATTAGTAAAATGGCAGACTTGAACCAGAATCATTCCCCCCTACATATTAGTGTTCAATCAATAATAATCCACTGAAACAATTGCAAAAAACCGAAAGCCGTTCTTATCATGGGTGGGTTGGGGGTGTTTGCTCTAAAAGGCGTTATTAACATGGGGAGGTTGGGGGGTGTTTATTCCAAAAGCTGTTCTTAGAGGGGGAGGGGATTCTCGTTCAGGTCCACCAGTAAAATTACAAAAGTCATCAAAAGTAGGTTCTAAATTGTTTTTGAATTTAAGTTTCTCCCCCAGCAATCAATACGTCCAATGGCGTAAACATTTGAATATTTTAGCTTTAAAACAATTCTTAAGCGAGATTCAATATTGGAATCATTTTATAAAGAAAACTAGAATTCTCTTTTTTTTTTTTTTCTTTTTTTTTTCTTGTTTTTTTTCGAGAGTGGGTCTTATTTTTTGTTTTGTTTTTATTTTTATCGTTTTTTTGTTTTTTGTTTTTTTTTTCAGTCTCTTTTTGTTTGTTTTCACTCGCTTTGTGTATTTGTCTTCAATTCTTTTTTTCCTTTCATTTTTCGTCTGTTTTTTTTTTTCTGTTTTATTGTATTTTATTCCATTTTATTGGTTTTGTCAGTCACAACATTTCCAATTGAAAACTTCCAACCATCAATATAAAAAGCATAATAAAGAATTTGTTTTTAACATGACCTGAATCCGTGTCCAGCATCCTGCGATGGAACTATTCGCATTGTGAATTATCTTGATTAATTTTACATTTCATCAGTGTTTTTCTTCATCACTTTTTTAGCCTGAATAATTTTTTGTTCTTCCTTTTTGTTTTTTCCTTTGTGTTTTTTTGTATTTTTTATTAGGGAGGGAAGTAAAACTAAAACTCGAAATTTATGGCCAATTTAAATAACTTGCTCTCCGAAAGTTTAAATGCTTCTAAATTCTTTTCTGTCATGGGTATGACCATAAAAGACATCCAGTAGTTTGACCTCATTTGGGAGCTGTGGGAAATGTGGAGATTCTCCTTAGTTACCATTGCTCGCAGGTCCACTTTGGCTCATAGTGGTAATACCTGTTAGGGCGTTTGGTTCTATTAGATCAGGTTGTCTGAAGATACTGGCTTCCTAAACAAAAAATGCACCAAACATTGATGTTATTGTTTTTCTATATCTTTTCCATTTGCAAAACTTATCATGTTCTGTAAAGTCAAAAACAAAACTAATTTTCTTCTACAAACCAAACCCTATGAGTAAATATTCAAAGATATAAAGGACTTGAACCATAAAAACTTTTTCTTAAATTATTTGATTTGGTTTTAAGTGTAGAATAATCAAAAGAACTGTGTTAGTCAATAACACACAACAACAACAATAATAATAATAGCAGCAACACTTACCAAGGGTCCAGCTTATGCACAAGACAGACATCAGATTGAGCTGGACTGAGGGCTTGTATTTATGTACAAGCATATCCAATCAGGTGATTCAGCCAATCACAATCCAAAGAATAGACTGGCCCATGTGTGCACAATGGAATCTCCCATTGTGCCATAAATAGTTCTCCTCTTTCATGAGAAGTAACTTTAGTCTTTGTCAAGTTATCCACAACTTGAACGCTGACCGAAAGTCCACTTCACAATCCAAAAGGAGGTTGATATGCTGTAAAACAAAAACAACCAACCAAATCTTTTCAAATTTTGAAAGATTACTAAGTGCTATTCCTTTTTATATTATTTTTTGTTGTTTTTTTTTTATCCCTTGAGATGAGGCTTCATAATTTGTGTATTTATTTTATTGCCAACTGTTATCTTTATTTTAATAGTTGTTGTTGAAGAAGGCCAGAGGATGAGTTGGCCAAAACGTGATGAAACAACACCAACAACTATTAAGATGAGGATGACAGTCCGCAATAAAATGAATACACAAATTATTCCTTTTTTGTTGAACTATTAACAAAAGATCAAAATGGCTGATTTGTTTTCAAAGAAGTCGAAATGCATTGTGGTGGATTTATAATCTTCGAATCAAATCAACAAATTCCTCTCATAGATCATTCAAAAAGTAATTGAACGCAACTCATACCATTGTTAGTACTCCCCTAATGTTCCTCATTATTTTGTTGATATTCATTCCCAATTTTTTTTTTTTCTCACCCCAAACAAAGCATATTGTCACTTGGAAGATAACGGGCTACTATTCGGGATTATGTCTAAATGTGCAAAGTTGAGCAGTGTGATGTTTGTTCATATTACATTTAAACTTCTGCATGTCAGTACAATCAGGGAAGCAGGAAACAGGGAGGGAATTCCAAATTTTAATAGTCCAAAGGATGAAACTATTAGAGTATAAGGGATCTAAGGACCTCCACAGTGAAGGGGTTGGATTTTGCTGCTTGTCGGGTTAGTTGAATGTGTGTTCAGGAGGCATAAGTGCTACAAGCTCATAAGAGTAGTCTGTAAAACTGGCACCGGGATGCAATTTAACTCTTATCCTTAAGTAGCTATTTGCCTTAATACACAGAAATTTGTAAGTAAAAAAATATAATTTGGATACAAGATTTATTTGCTGTTTTTGTTTTTAATGAAAATCATTTACAAAAAGGATGAACCACTTTTATTTATTTATTTTTATTTATTTATTTTTTTTTAGGTTCCTGAACTACAGCAGCTGTGGGGATTATGCATTGATGTAAATCCCACAGTTTGTCAGGCAAACGTCCAACTTCTGTTGAATTTGGTTTATTCAAATGAAGCGGACTACACTTATGTTCTCAATGGCATCCTTAATCTTATACCTACAGCAAAGTAAGTATATTTTCAATTCTGTTGTGATCCCCTAAGAGTTCAGAAAGACAACTCGGTAATTAGTGGAAATCTGTGTGATAACAGAGAGAGATATATTCTCCCAATCTTTATATTAAGTGAAAGAGTTCATTATTGTCCGTAAGGTGGACGCATCCCAACAGATTAATATTTACAATTTATTGATTGTTAATACTAATATGCATATGAAATCATAGAATTATGTGAAATTTTCATAAATAAATTTATATATAATTGTATATAAATGAATTATAATTATCAATATATCTATAAAAGTGAGAATGTGTGTGTGAGAAGAATTCTCAACTTATATACTCAACGAATTTTGGATCTACAGACTTGAAATTTGGTATATAGGGTATTCAGACATGTTAAAAACTTATTAATCAGTTTTCTAAGGAGTCAAAAGTGAAAAATTGGTACTTAGTGGTCATCAGATTTTTATCCGTTTGTCAACTGTTTCATGACTGCGCATGTACTAATCGTTCACATGAGAGTTTCCTTATGTAAAAATAAGTAAGTTTGAAAACACTTCTTAAAGATAATGCCAACCCAGCGAATTGGTGTAGGTTTTGGTTTCTATTGAAATTTTTATAGACACAACTATGATCAAATACAAATTTTTTTCTGGAAACAACAATGATGAAAATCATTTTTTATGAAGACAACTATGATCGAAATCATTTTTTATGAAAACAACTATGATCAAAATCATTTTTTATGAAAACAACTATGATCCAAATCATTTTTTATGAAAACAACTATGATCAAAATCATTTTTTATAAAAAGAACTATGATCGAAATCATTTTTTATGAAAACAACTATAATCCAAATCATTTTTATGAAAACAACTATGATCCAAATCATTTTTATGAAAACAACTATGATCCAAATCATTTTTATGAAAACAACTATGATCCAAATCATTTTTTTATGAAAACAACTATGATCAAAATCCTTTTTTATGAAAACAACTATGATCAAAATCATTTTTTATGAAAACAACTATGAAAGAGTTCATTATTATTTCTATGAAAACAACTATGATCCAAATCATTTTTTATGAAAACAACTATAATCCAAATCATTTTTATGAAAACAACTATGATCAAAATCCTTTTTTATGAAAACAACTATGATCCAAATCATTTTTTATGAAAACAACTATGATCCAAATGATTTTTTATGAAAACAACTATGATCCAAATCATTTTCATGAAAACAACTATGATCCAAATCATGTTTATGAAAACAACTATGATCCAAATCATTTTTATGAAAACAACTATGATCCAAATCATTTTTTATGAAAACAACTATAATCCAAATCATTTTTATGAAAACAACTATGATCAAAATCATTTTTTATGAAAACAACTATGATCAAAATCATTTTTTATGAAAACAACTATGATCCAAATCATTTTTTATGAAAACAACTATGATCCAAATCATTTTTTATGAAAACAACTATGATCCAAATCATTTTTTATGAAAACAACTATGATCCAAATCATTTTCATGAAAACAACTATGATCCAAATCATTTTTATGAAAACAACTATGATCAAAATCATTTTTATGAAAACAACTATGATCAAAATCATTTTTTATGAAAACAACTATAATCCAAATCATTTTTATGAAAACAACTATGATCAAAATCCTTTTTTATGAAAACAACTATGATCAAAATCATTTTTTATGAAAACAACTATGATCAAAATCATTTTTTATGAAAACAACTATGATCCAAATCATTTTTTATGAAAACAACTATGATCAAAATCATTTTTTATGAAAACAACTATGATCAAAATCATTTTTATGAAAACAACTATGATCCAAATCATTTTTATGAAAACAACTATGATCCAAATCATTTTTATGAAAACAACTATGATCCAAATCATTTTTTATGAAAACAACTATAATCCAAATCATTTTTATGAAAACAACTATGATCAAAATCCTTTTTTATGAAAACAACTATGATCAAAATCATTTTTTATGAAAACAACTATGATCCAAATCATTTTTTATGAAAACAACTATGATCCAAATCATTTTTATGAAAACAACTATGATCCAAATCATTTTTATGAAAACAACTATGATCCAAATCATTTTTATGAAAACAACTATGATCCAAATCATTTTTATGAAAACAGCTATGATCCAAATCATTTTTTATGAAAACAGCTATGATCCAAATCATTTTTTATGAAAACAACTATGATCCAAATCATTTTTTATGAAAACAACTATGATCCAAATCATTTTTTATGAAAACAACTATGAAAGAGTTCATTATTATTTCTATGAAAACAACTATGATCCAAATCATTTTTTATGAAAACAACTATAATCCAAATCATTTTTATGAAAACAACTATGATCAAAATCCTTTTTTATGAAAACAACTATGATCAAAATCATTTTTTATGAAAACAACTATGATCCAAATCATTTTTTATGAAAACAACTATGATCCAAATCATTTTTTATGAAAACAGCTATGATCCAAATCATTTTTTATGAAAACAGCTATGATCCAAATCATTTTTTATGAAAACAACTATGATCCAAATCATTTTCATGAAAAAAACTATGATCCAAATCATTTTTATGAAAACAACTATGATCCAAATCATTTTTTTATTAAAGCAAAAAATCATTTTCCATTGAAACAACTATGATCAAAAACAATTTTTAATTTCAAGAATGGTATCAGATATATTATTATTTTTTTCTTATTAACAAAAATATTGTCTGCTAACAGCGTCTCGGTTTCTTCTTGTCAACTTATTCTGGCAGCTCACCATAACTTGTCAGAAGATACCAGCATGAAAATAAGTCGGGTTCTGGATCAGTACCAAAAACAAACATCTACAATTTCCTTTTTATTTAGAGTTGAGGATTTCTTTCTAAATTCATTTCAGATGGCAGGTATTGTTTAACTTTCTATCTAATGTAAGTTTTTCTAATGCTTTTATTTGTTTTGTTTTTTCAGTAGGATAGAACTCGACTATCTCGAGGTTGAAAAACAAAAACAAGTAATTTTTAATGAAACACTAATTGTTGACATGTTTTTGTTTTGATTATTAAACATTAAAAACATCAAAGACATTAATGGTTCAAAATCAAATCGAAAATGCAACTATCGCTTGCAAGTAACTCTTTTTTTCTTTTTTTTTTTACATAGGCATCACCACTTATCAAGGCCAAGAGGTCACTCGAGGATAAGGGTTAAAGAGTGTACAGTAGAAATTGGACAATATGGTAATCTTAGTAATGGAAATTCGGTAAATTTGTTAACAAGTGGGACGGTTCAGCAAGAACTTGTTTACGTTAGACTTGAAGCCAACCATATTGTAGTCAGCTGGAAAGCAGGAAAACGGAAGACAATTCCACAGGCGTGCAGTTCTAAGAAAGAAGCTTTGTTCATGGAATCTATGTTTAGGTTTAGGCACAGATAACGAGTGGGGGGAATTATTGATAGTGTTTTCTGCTAGACAAGTGTTTCTTGTGAAAGTTTGGCGAGGGGGGACCAGAGACTGAAGCTCAGTCGAACACTTTCCATGAAAATAACGATACAGCAGAGACAAACTCACAACATCTCTTCTGTGAGATAGAGGTTGCAGAGAAGAGAAAAGGATATCTCCTATGAGACTACGAAGTTTATTTTGAACTCTATCAAGGCAGGACAAGTCCTTTCTAGCAGCTCCTGCCCAGATGTGGCAACAGTATTCCATCATTGGATGGAGTAACTTCATTTTTTTCCCCCTCTCACAGCTCGATTCTAGGTTCAACACTGTTTCTTCTCTATATAAATGATCTTCCAGAGAATTGTTGTTGGCATCCATCAGTCTAGAAGACTATGGGATTGCACCTGTAGAGGTTGTTGTTTAAAACCGTCTTTTGTGGCTGTATAATCCGTACTTTGATTTATATTGTCAGTTGCAGACATCGTAGGTGAAGGTCGGTGCATCTTATATGTGATCTGATGGATTTTGTTGACTGGTCTTCCTGAATGGTCTTTTGGCCTCGGCCTATTCTGCGATGGACCTTTCCCCATTGGTTAAGCCTTTGATTACTGTTTGTCTCTAGATGTTGCAAACTTTAACTTTGGGCTCCCCACTGGTAAGGTCATCACATGCTTTCATGTCACGCTTGCACACGTTGACATAGCCAAAATGAGGACAACCAATTTTCTTTTTTTCAGTAATTCACCAGAGAAAATGTCTTTTTGGATTTGCCCATTATCCATGCAGTCCATATGGCCTATCCACCATATCTTTGACAAAGAAAGATGAACATGAAGGGGAAACCAGCCCTTGCGAGCACAACAGTATTTGTAATTTTGTCCCTCCAAGAAATTCCAAGAATTCTCCGCAGATTATGCACATGAAATGTGTTCAGTTTCCATTCTTGGTGGCTGTAGATTGTCCGTGCTTTGCTGTCATACAGAAGGGTGCTAATAACAGAGGCCACGGAGGAGATGGTGAGATGTTTGTTTTTCCACACACAAATTATTAATTTTGCAAGAGTGGTGGATGCCTTTCCGATGCGCTTGTTCAGTTCTACATCAAGAGATAGGTTGTCTGAGGTTCTACACCTGAGATATTAAAATTGATCGACTACACCTAAGTACTGCCATTTATAGTGATGATGAGATGATGATGTTCTTTGGCTCATGACTTGGCTTATCGGTAAGGTCAAATTTCTTGCAAGTGTTGGAAAACCTATTCATGTGTGAGAAAATATTCTCTTCAGTGTGAGAAAATATTATTCAGAAAGTTAACATTTATGCTGATGACACTATCCTTTATTCTGGTATTGCTTCTCACCCATCTTTCTTGGATCAGTTGAGACATCTAGAAGTTGATTTGGGTTTAGCTATGGATTAAGGTAAGAAATGACTTATTCCATCCTGTTAAGACTTGGCTGCTGTCCTTCAATCACAGTCCCTTATCTTCCTGAGGTTCTTATGGATGGCTCTACTTTTGATGAGAAATCAACTCTAAAACTTCTTGGTTTTCTTTTTCGTCAAATCTTGAAGTTCACATATAAAATCCATTGCTTCTTATAAAATCGGTTCTTTCTATCACTCTAAACACTTTCTCACACCTGAGGCCATTCCATCTCCATCTCTACAAATCTACTATGAGACTATGTATGGTGTATTGTTGCCCCATTTGAAGGTTCTTGATGAATTGCAGAAACGTATCTGTAATTTGATTGGCTCCCACACTTTCTTCTTAACTGCAAACTCTCTCTCACAGATGCAATATTGCTAGACTCAGTCTTTTCTGCAAACACTATAATACCATGTGTCCCTCAGAAATTTCTGATCTATTTCCTGCTTCCGTTGCTCCAGCTTGTGTGACTTGTTGGCCTAGTGGTCTCCATCAATTCGCTGTTTTTATACCTCATTATAATGTAGCTTCTTTCTAAGAACTGCATGGTTTTAGAACTCTCTTTCTGCTGACTGTTTTCTACCTACAGCCTTGATCTTTTCAAGACTAAGATCACCTGCCTTTGCAATAATCAGTTTTTCTTCTTGTAAGCTTCTTACATCAAGTGGCTTCATGCCTTGTTTCAAGCGATTTCTATTAAAAAATAAAAAATTTACACGGGATATGAAATTCTTGAGCAGTTCACATCCGCATTTATATCTTGGCCATTGGAAGATGACATACGATGACCACCATTCCTAAATGGTCACCCATCTGGTACTGGCCAGGCTCCACATCACTTAACTTTGGTGATCTAATGAGAACCAGTGTTTCAACGTAATTATGTCATACCACATGATATGTTATGTTTCAGGTTACACATAAACGTTTGTGTTTTATTCCCAAGGTTAATGATCAGGCTAATTTCATTTATTTACATTCTAGGATCGTTTCTATAATTAGCTGTGACCAGTAAAAATTCCAACCAATCATAGTCCTTGATTTTATTACTCCCCAAATTATCTGTTTGTGTCCTTCAATCAATGAATGTTCCTCCTTTTTTTTAAGAGGCGCATAGGAAATGGTAATATAACTTTTATTAATAATCTGATAAAAAAATATCAAGTATAATATACCTTTACGAAGAAGTATGTTATTAGCTATAAGCTATTCTTCTGCCCAGATGAGTGAACATAACAATTCAAATAGAAATCGTAAAAAAAATCGGAATAGAGAATAAAAAATAAAATGGTTAAACTTTAAATTAGTTGCGTTATCAGAAATCTGTGATTTTTTGATTCTTTAGAGAAATCAAAGAATCCACAAGAAAACATTTTTTTTATTTTAAGATTAATTTTTTTAATCACATTTTTAGATGCATCCTTGCATTTTCATGAGAAGCTCTTTCTGTGAATCACACTTCAATCTGAAATAACATTTTTATTGCTAAACTTTTTTTTTTGATATGATAGGGCGTGGGGAAATTATTGACGGTGGTTTCTCTTCAATCTGCCACACTTCTGCATCTCCCATGTCCAGTAAAAAGCTTTTAGCATTTACATTTATCTATTTTGGATGAACATGCACTTTCTTGCATAATGTTTAGCTGTCGTCCGATGGGCACGAAAGTCAGAATTTATCAGGCGCTTGTTCAGATGATCTCAAAAGATTCGTAGTGTTTCACCATTGTCTATTGGAATGCATAATTTGACCCAGGAATATGTGAGCAGATATCAGTAAAAAAGTTGAAATAATAGACAAAATATTAAACGTTCCAATAGAAAAAGAGTTTTTTTTTATAAATAAAATCGTCACAGATAAAGAGTCAGTCAGAGAGAGCGGGAGTGGGCATGCATCACCATTTCTTCACCGCCTGACATTTGACAGCCATGCACCCCTGTGCCTTTCATAAACTTGAAAACACAGAATAATAATGTGTCACCGAAAAGCTGATTTGTCCATGTGAAATAAAAGCAACATGTTTTTGTAGATCAACTGTGTGAGTTTTTACTTCACTGTCAGTGTGTGTATCAACTATTCTGAACTTCCAACTAACAATTTCTGAGGTTAAATCTGACACACTGCTGTCTGCAAAAGTAGATGTTAACATTATATAGACTAGACAAACGCATTCCAAACAACTGGCCACAGCAATTACATAACACTGCTTCCACCAAATTCTGTAGGCCTGTATTTTGGCACCATTTTCTCTCCAATACACAAATCTGGATATGATACAGGATTATCCCGCTTTGACCAAATACTTTTAAAGAGGAGACTTCGTTGGTTTGGCCACGCTGTGTGCTAGAAGACTTCATTCACAAAGCAATAGCTTCAGAACCACCCCACGATTAGTCAGCTAAAGGTGTGATTAGTAAATCTTTTTGAATTCTTCCATGATATCTTTCCGTCTAAACATGAGAAGACCACTACATTTCTGCTGATTAATTTTTTGCCTGGAAAAGCTTCTTTAACTGGATTTAAGCTGCTATTATTTTTTTTTTTTTTCCTGGAACTTCATTTTATTATTTCAAGAATGACTTTACACTCAAGAACTGTAAATAGTGTGTATATGTTTGTTCAGAACTAAAAATATAATTGACTGCTAACGTTGAATTATGATATAGCGGATTTGTGGTGAGGAATTCTGTATTGGCTTATGTATTAATAGAATTACAAATAAAAATGCAAATGAAGTTCTGCATAATAAGAAAGAGAAAACACAAAATTTAAAAATTTAAGCCAACAATAAAAACAACATACATAGTGTGGTTGAATAATCAATTGTTAACTATTCTGAACTTCCAACTAACAATTTCTGAGGTTAAATCCGACACACTGCTGTCAAAACTCACTACTTCAGACTCCGACACACTGCTGTCTAAGCTTGTTACTCCAAATTCTGAATTGATTCAGTTTCTGAAAAAAGAGTTTTTTATTCAAGCTGTATATGAGGTAACAACAGAGACCCACAGTATTAATGCTGGAGTCCCCCAGGGGTCCATCCTGGGCCCAACTCTCTTCCTGATCTACATCAATGATCTCCCAAAACACATACTTAAATCATTCGTTGACATCTATGCTGATGACACGACCATCTATGGCAACACATCAAAGGCCGTAAATGACAAAGTTCTCTCTAATTCTCTCTCCTCTGATCTTGAGCACGTGGTACAATGGGAGAAGAGGTGGCTGGTCACTTTTAATTCATCCAAAACCAAGCTTCTATGTTTACATCATCAACGCTCTGATCCCCATCTGGCATCAATTAAAATGGATGGCTCTCGTCTTGGGGAGGCTCCATGTTTTGACAAGCTTCTGGGTTTGACCTTTACTCCTGATCTGAAATGGAACACGTACATCAAATCTGTTGCCAGGGACGCCGCGAAAATGGTGGGATCCTTCTACCGCTCCAGAAGATATCTCACTACTGATGCAATTCTCTATCTGTATAAAAGCCAAGTACGTCCAAGGATGGAGTACTGCTGCCACATCTGGGCAGGAGCTGCTAAAACCAGCCTATCCTGCCTTGACAGAGTACAAAATAGACTTTGTGATTTAGTGGGGGATGCCCTTTTCTCTTCCCTGCAGCCTCTCTCCCACAGAAGAGACGTTGCGAGCCTGTCTTTGTTTTATCGTTATTTTCATGGCAGATGCTCGTCTGGGCTCCAATCCCTCATCCCCCCTCGCCAATCTTTCACGAGAAACACCCGTCTGACTGAAACTACTATCAATAATTTTCCCCACTCTTTATCTGTGCCTAAATCCAAACGTAGATTCCATGAGCAAAGCTTCTTTCTTAGAACTGCATGCCAGTGGAACTCTCTGCCGCTTGCCTGTTTCCCACCTGACTACAACTTGGACGTCTTCAAGTCCAACATAGACAAACTCCTGAAAAACCGCCCCCTTAAGTAAGTCACTCTATCTAAACACCCAATACTAATGATTACTACAATACTATCTCATTGATTACTGTACACGCAATAACCCTTATCCCTGAGTGGCCTCCAGGTCTTGATAAGTGGTGAACCCCATGTAAAAAAAAAAAAGATTGCCAGCATATAAAAAGAAGCAGTAGTCTTTTTTTTTTAATTCCTTTTTGTCTGCCACTGGAAAGTACACGCTGCACAAAATCAGGTTTGTACCAATTTTAAATCATTTAATCACAGTCAAGACAACAAAAATTCAAAGTAGTCATAATCTAATTTTTTGTTTCTTCAAAATAATTCCAGTCATTCCCTAATTGCCATTTTCTTCTTCCACAGACATTTATCACCATTAATTTCTGCTATTGGAGAACTCCTCATTTTACAAGTCCTGATCCATGAAAAACTTTCTGACAAGCCATATGTAAGCATTTATTCGATGAGGTAAGTAAATGTTCTTTCTATAATACAACACTTATAAACTTTTATGCATCTGTACCTTGGGAGAGGAGCACTATTCAACCCACCCCATACACACACACACCCTACCAAAGTCTTCCAAATTTTAATTTTTTATCTTGCTCAAAATTTTATTGCAAAAAAAATTTCAACAGTCATTTTTAACAGTAATAACATATTAAAAAAATAACTTACTGCACATATAAAATACATTCCATTTCATAATATTCTAAACTTAATGATATATTTTATTTGTCTGTTAAAAAATACTTATTTTAAAATATACAATATTAGCCTGGGTGCCAGCATTGCCCGGGTGTTTGGAGGTGTGTCGATCAAAAAGAGGGGATGACTTTCAAAAATAAGGGTGAAAAAAGTGACCCTTCCCTGTAGAAAAGTGCCCAGCTGAGGGTGAAGGAATTAATGATTTTAGCCAATTTTTCGATATTTGTTGTCTGAAGGGTCGAGCTTCAAAATGATACCAATCTTGTGAAAATTTGTCACCTCTGTCAAAAGTTTTTGCGAGACATACAAGCATATATATATACATTTAAACAGACAGATGAGATTTATATTATAGACTAGCGAGGGGTACCCGGCGTTGCCCGAGTGTTTGGAGGTGTGTGTGTGGAAACTCCGGAGGGGGGGGGGGTAAAATTTTAAAAAAAATGTTTTGGTAGGTAAGTATGAGGATCGAACCTGAACCCTTGAGGCAAAGTTGTAAATTAAAGTGTGAAAAAAAAGAGTGCGACGGTTTTAACCATTGGGCTATCGCGAGATGCTAACGGAAACCCGTTTGAATTTATTTAATTACTTGGATTTGGCAGGTGCAGGTTTTAATGACTTAATGAGGTCAAGTATGACTGCGGGATAGTATTTCATTTACTGCGGGAATGCTTTTTTTTATTTTTATTTTCCCAAGCTGTTGGGGGGGGGACCAGCTCCCCTTGTCCAAATTGAATAGCAATTGTTTGATATATGGAAAATATTTCCACATTGATCAAAGCTGGTTGCTTTCGGACATTTCCGCCGATAGACGGAAAATACCGCCAGAATTAGTGTCGCTTTTATTATAGGAAAAAGACTAATCCACATGCGGCGAGCGACAAATGTTGAATATTTATCTTCCCGAAGTCGAGCAAATTAAATAGACAGGCGAGCTCTGTTGTTAACTCTGAGATATTACGATTTATTTGTGATATAAAAAGTTTTAAAAAATTGTGAACCGACTGACTGCTTCTCTGAAAAAAAGCCTTTTGGAGACATACAGAAAAAGCGAACACACATATACACATACATTTTCGCTTTTATATATATAGATTGCATTTAGTAAATTTGAAAACTAGCTTAAAATATTTTTGCTTATATGGTATTTTTTTTTTTTTTTTTTAATTCAATTCAATAAATATTTTCATAAATAATATTTTCTATTATGTTATGGGCATGCTACCAAGGATAACCTTCCCATTGATCCTCGGATCCAAGAAACCAACCAAGAAAAACAAGAATTTTTTTTGATTATGATAAAATTTTGGTTTTAATTCTGGATCTGCCTCCTCTTTTCCATACCATAATTATTCTGAAAAGGAAAAAAAAAAAATGGTTAGCTAAAGTTCACTTGTGCCAAAAGTTTTGTTTTTCTGTTAAAACAAAATTTAAACTCCTCACCAAAGAAGTGATTATGACAAATTCTTTGTTTCAGAGAGTTGTCTGCTAATTAGTGAAAATTTTGGTGCTTGTTTGCATGGATGATCTTTTTAACCAACACATTTCAGGTGAAAACATTATTGCATACTTACATGGCTCGGCAAAATTAGTATAAATCCCAAAAATTACGAAAAATGATCCAGTAGATGATGTGCTAGAAGCATTTTAAATAATAAAAAATTATCCACAATTAAGTTCCCGGATAGTGTGTTTAAAGATGGCAGACCCTTAATTTAAGTCAAGGGTTATCTCCCTTGTTTGTCATACTGAATTGGTCACACAACTCTTCCATATTAAAACATACGATATAACTGGATAGTTTAATAAATTCTTTTAGCTGTAATTATTTTTCAACTGGATTATTTTTCATAACTTTGGGAATTTATAGTAATTTCGCCATGACACATATATATGGAATAATGTCTTCAACCTAAATACATTGGTTTAAAAGATCACCATTTTAAACAAACACCGAAATATTTAATGTTTTGTTTACTTGATTGATGGGAAAATTATGACTAAATTTCCACTGTATTTCATAAAAATAGCAAAATTGTCATTTCTTCAGTTTTTACTTTAATGGTGAGCAATAAGAAGTGATTACTACTGAATTGTCTGAATTAAGTTTTTTTTTTTTTTTTTTAAACTTTTATTCACCCCAAAGAAGACATGTTGATTGCCACTGACTCCTTAGGAATTAATGGTCCCCCAATTTATCAGAGAGGGGGGTCTATGTCTTCAGTGGGTTCTGTCCGTGCGTTAGCCGGACAATTGCTAGATAACCATCCATTAGTTTTTCCTGAAATTTTGCCACAAATTTTGTTAAATAGATCTGCACAGTAAAAAAAAATTTTTTTGCAAAAATTCCCATTGCGTCCCCAGAGGCTAAAAAGAGGTCAAAAATGCCCCAAAATGGCCAACAATGACACGTTTTGCCTCATAACTTTTGATCCACCCATTAGATTTTTCTGAAACATGTAGCATTTTTTTCTGGTGTTGTCCAGAATTCATTTGATCAAGTAGTTTTTTTGGGGGGGGTTTTACTAAGAACATCATGTTTTTATGATTTTTAACAGTTAATTGTAAGTTACAGCCATTGCAAGGTTGATTTTTATCTCTGTAGTTCAAATTGAGTTATCTCCCTTTATTATAAACAGCACCATCGTCTTTTCCTCAGAAAATTTGATTTTCTTTGTAAAAATAAAAGAAAACTACTTGATCAATTTACATGATTTTTTGGACTATTACATTTTCGTTCTGTGACCTGTACATACGTCATAAAGATTTTTTTTTGCTTTTTATTTGTGTTGAATTCTGGATAAGAACTGTTTTCCTTTTTGTTTATTATTTTTGTTTTTTGTTTTCTTTTTTGTTCTTATATTTAGCTTTTGATATTTAATATATTTATTTTATCTTTTTCATAAGTCAAAAGTAGCATTTTATTTGGTCTATCATACTTTAGTTTGAAAATAGTGTTTTCATTGGTATGTTGTACTTTATCTGTCATGCTGTAGTTTGAATAACATTTTATTTGGTTTGTCATACTGTAGTTTTAAATAGCATTTTCATTGGTTTGTCACTCAAGTTTAATATCTATTTATGTTGTTCTGTATGTCAGTCTGTCACTAAATGCAAAGATTGAATAAAAGCATCTTTAAAATATTTTTTTTTTGTTCTTTTGTGTTTTTTAATAAATATTTCTTGATATGTTTCAAGTGCAGGGGAGAGGTCATGGTATTATTTTCTTCAATGTTAACAAATGAAACCTTTTCTGCTCCCTCCTTCAATGCAAGTTATGATTCTAATGCAAGTTTTTTTCTGCAGAACTCCGCCACATCCATTGATCACAGTGTGCACGAATCGACCTGAGAGTTGGCCACTTCTACAGCAGCAGGTGCACCTTATTTGCAATCATTCGCAAGCCACGTAAGCACTTTGCTTTTTCTTTTTTCCTCTTTTTATAATCTAATTATTTAAAGATTGTTAATTGGAAATTTAATTAAATTCAATTAGAAGAAGCAAAAGTTATTTGAAAGTTCAAATATATAGCATTATGCAAGGTTCACGACTTCCACTTATTTGAACACTCATCACTGTTTTACTATTGTGCTCTCATTTGGCATTTATAGGTGTTTAATTTCTCTTAATTCTCGTGGAAATTTATGCTGGCCCAGAGGTAACATCCTAGTAAAATGGACTCAAAGATGACTTTGTAGCATGGTTCGAATCACCTGACCAGAAGTAATTTTCATATATATATATATATATATATATATATATATATATACATATACGTTCCATTCCAAACAAGGTGTATTGCCAGTTGGATGTGAGGGGGTTATTAATTGGGACTATGTAGGGAGTTGAGTTGCAAATGTTCATTCGTGTTACATTTGAACTCCTTCATGTTAGTACAGTCAGAGAAGGAATTTCAAAGTTTAGCAATCTATGGGAAGCAAGTATTAGAGTAGAAGGTTTTCCAGCATCCAACTTGTCTGATTAGTCAGGAGTAGGTACGTCGAGGGGGCACAAGTGCTATCAGTTCATCAGAGCACGTTCCGAGGACAAGGGTTGGATCCTGGCTGATAGTGTAGGATTTATTAGATTGGTGACGTTTTTTTTAACTCTGTTTAAATGGGATGAGTGTTAGATGCACTAGGTGTCAGAATTTTGGGGGAATTTTTGACACCCCTAACACAAAACTGCAAATAAAATATAAAAAACTCATAATTTCTCTTTTTAAAGTGGGTTGTTTATTTTCTTTATGGAATATACTTTCAAAATAAACTATTAAAGCCGTTTAAAAATTAACAGAAATATTATTTTTTTATTTTTTAAAAAACAGTGTTTACAAAGTGCCTGCGAGCCTTCATGCAGCCATTTTGTTTACATAATGAAATCAATTGAATTTTACGAGTTAATTTTTTTTCAATTTTTTTCACTTTTCTATCAAAATTTTTCTATTGATTCAATTTTTACAATATTTTCAGGTTCAATGTTAAATTTTATGCTCTTTCCAATAAACCGAATATAATATTCTAGACAAGGGTTCTTTTTAAATTCATCCCCCCCATTTTGAAATGTCTATTAAAATGAAAATAATTAATTTTCTCACCTAAAATTTATATATCACAAATTGAAGATAAAAGATCAATAAATAAAATAAGCTAATTTAAAACAACAAAAAATAGTTATTTGCAAATTTACCTGCAAATCCAAAGTTTAAAACCATTTTTTTTAAACCATGTTGAACTTTTATTTTTAAGTGAAACCTTATAATGTTCATATACTGTACAGAAAGTTTTGTTTAATTACGACACTTATTTCTATTTCATTCAGTGTTTTTTTTAGATATTAAAAAAAAATTTACTCCATAAAGTAGAAATAAAATATATTAAATCAAAAACTCATTTATTTCTTTGAGAAAAAAAAAAAAAAAAAAAATTCCTCGACTGTTTTTTTATTTTTTTTTAAGACAAAAACTTATAAGTAAAATGTGAGTATTTTTCACATATGGAGACACATATTTCTTTACGCACAGGCTAGATGGCTAACATGAACATGTAGTTTTTATTTCCTTCTGTCCATCCGTATTTCAAAACAAGAATAAACACTGCTTCCAGTGTTTCTCTAAAATATAACAATGCTTACGTAATGGCGGTATTTTCAAATAGTTGTTTAAAAAAATTCTTTTATTTAAAAAATACATGGAATTTAAAATATGAATATGGATAAATTCTTAACAATGAATAATGGAAGTACCCATTGAATAGTATTTTTTTATAGGTAAGTGATTTTTTGGAATTTATATATACATATATTTATCGAAGCAAATTAAAATTCGTTGATTTTCTTTAATTTCTTTTTAAAGAAAACCGATTTTAAAAAAAGAAAATATTGCATAATTTACTATTAAACCTGTTATTTCTTTTTAATTTGGTCTTTGCTCCTTTAATTGAAAAAAAAGAGGGTTTGAATTCATTTTTCAAGTAGTTATAAGCTTGGAAAATAGGAGGTCGAATTATTCAATTTTTTTCGCACATTTTTAATGTTAGTTTCTGACACTGCTATAGATGCACCAGCCCAACAGGCAAGATTACTCCATGGTGATTTTCTAGAGACATGATGATGATAGGTGTGAGTAATTTTCTAGCATGTGGTGGTAACCCATTTTCTTTCCAGCAACCTTGGCAATGTCCTCAATATATTACAATTTATGTTGCCTGTGAATGTTAAGCCGATAAGTTTGAATAATAAGCTGTCAGGTAGGTTTCATCGGCCATAGCATAGGAGGAGATTTTTGTAATTTTTGAACTGTTTTAGTAGCATTAAATGTTACCATCTATTTATGGTCCCATTCCACAACAGACTGAAGGTTAGTATAAATATATATGTATTCATGAGTAGAATACCCGTCCTAGGACGGATATTCCTGGGGGGGGGGCTCTTCCTTAATTAGTAAAAATAATAGGATAAACATAAATTACTTGATGTTTAGAGAAATAACAAAAGCCACACAGAGTTATCTGCCCATGAACAAAAAAGAATATAACATGAAAATTAATAAATAAAAATACAACTCAAAACAGTAAAACACAGCATTAAATAGAAGCAAAAATATTAAAACAGAAATGTAAAGAAGTTTTTAAGAAAGAATAGAAAAATCAGAAATCATGGTTGTGAAATTGATCTGAAACAAGTTTATGCAAAACGCTTCTGCAAAACGGAACCCAGTAAAAGTGTTTACCAAGTGAAAATTCCTGATACATATTTAGCTGCCATTCTATTTTCCCAAATTCTAAACGTCTATCGGAATATCTTGTTTCAATATTTTTTCTCCATTACACTTTTCACGTTCAAACAACTAGATTTCAAAAACACTAATAATGATAATTACTTAGGTAATTTGATGATGCGTAGGAGTGCTAATATATAACATTAAATTATTTCTCCTTTTTTCTCTCAAGTCCATTCTTAACATTTCCTACCATGTTTCCTAATGAACTAAACCTGCTAACTCAACTGTTTTACATTTACTATCACAAGAACTCTCACCCATTCTTTCAATTTCAAGTTTAGTGGGGGATGCCCTTTCTCTTCTCTTGTTGCAATTTAAAAAAATTATCTTTCATCTAGCAATTAATGATATAGATATAAAATTTTCAATGATTTTTTTTTTTTTTTAAGTGCAACAGAATGTACACTACATAAAATAAATCCAAGGTAATTTTTTTTTATTCCATTTAAATTAAATTTTTATACCTTACTTTGTAAAATTTATAAAAGTGCACTTTGAAGATAAATAAATTTCAAATTGAATCTTGTACCTTTAGTTTTAAAGCCTATAGTAAAAACATTTTGTTTAACAATTTTCATGCCTTGGATGAAATGCTTTTCTAACATGTATATATATATATATATATATATATATATATATATTGTTTTTAAATCCCACTAGTTTTGGCAAATAACAAATAGGATCCTGAACAGAAGTGTGCGTTCTATCCCAACCATTATCAATGGACCTGAGGTCATCTCGTCAGCATCAGACAAGGCCAAACTATTTGTCAAGAACTTTGCAGCTAATTCTAACCTATGCGACGAAGGCCATCAACTCACCATATTTCCTCCAATAACACAGAACACGTTAGGTAATATACAAATACCTGTGCATGAGGTCGCCAAGCTAATCAAGAACCTTGATTCCAGTAAAACAACTGGCCCTGACGGCATCCCAATTATAGTGTTCAAAAGCTTCAACCTGAACTTGCTCCTATACTTACGAAACTGTTTAAGTGTTGCCTTAAGAAGAAGTGCTTTCCAACACCCTGGAAAACCTCATCAGTATGCCCTGTATTTAAGAATTCAGGTGATAAGTCATCTCCCTCTCAGTACAGACCAATAAATCTCCTGTGTGTCATGAGTAAGTTGCTGGAATCAATATTAAATAGAGAAATATTCAACCACCTCAGCAAAAATAACCTTCTTAGTGACATGCAATATGGTTTCCATTCTGGAAGATCTACCGCAAATGTACTAACGGTTATATCTCATAGGATTAGTGAATCGCTTGACAAACGCTTCCTTTCTAGGGCAATTGCTCTTGACATATCAAAGGTCTTTGACAAGGTATGGCATAAAGGCCTACTTCACAAGATTTCCAGCTACGGTATAACTGGAAATGTTTTCTCTATCATTAAATCATTTCTCTTTAATAGGCTCATAAGAGTAGTGGTCGATGGACAAAAATCAGAAGCCTGCAGTATTAATGCTGGAGTCCCTCAGGGGTCCATCCTAGGCCCAACTCTTTTCCTGATCTACATCAATGATCTCCCAAAACACATACTTAAATCATTCGTTGACATCTATGCTGATGACACGACCATCTACGGCAACACATCAAAGGCTGTAAATGACAAAGTTCTCTCTGATTCTCTCTCCTCTGATCCTCTCTCCTCTGATCTCGAGCATGTGGTTGTGGGGAAAGAGGGGGCTGGTTACCTTTTATGCATCTAAAACCAAGCTTCTATCTTTACATCATGAAATGAATGGCTCTCATCTAGGAGAAGCACCATGTTTTGACAAGCTTCTGGGCTTGACCTTTACTCCTGATCTGAAATGGAACACGTACATCAAGTCTGTTGCCAAGGTCACTGGAAAGATGGTGGGATCCTTCTACCACTCCAGAAGATATCTCACTACTGATGCAATTCTCTATATAAAAGCCAAGTACGCCCAAGGATGGAATACTGCTGCCATATCTGGGCAGGAGCTGCTAAAAACAGCCTATCCTGCCTTGACAGAGAACAAAATAGACTTTGTGGCTTAGTGGGGGATGCCCTTTTCTCTTCCCTGCGACTTCTCTCCCACAGAAGAGACGTTACGAGCCTATCTTTGTTTTATCATTATTTCCATGGCAGATGATCGTCGGAGTTCCAGCCTCTAGTCCCCCCTCGCAAATCTTTTACAAAAAACACCCATCTAGCTGAAACCACTGTCAATAATTTTCCCCACTCTTTATCTGTGCCTAAATCAAAACGTAGATTCCATGAACAAAGCTTCTTTCTTGAACTGCACGCCTGTGGAACTCTGTTCCGTCTGCCTGCTTCCCACCTGACTACAACCTGGATGTCTTCAAGTCCAACATAAACAAATTCCTGATGAACCGCCCCCTTAAGTAGACATTTTTATTAAATCCTCACACTAATGTACTGTACATGCAATAACCCTTATCCCTGAGTGGCTTCCGGGCCATCACCTTGTAAAAAAAAAAAAAAAATCCCTGAAATAGTTTTTTAGGGTAAACAACTGATGATCCCTTTTAAAAGGTTGGTACTATTTTTTGTGCATGTAAGTAGTGATACAGAGATTAATTGACTTACTAAAAAGTAATTTTTCAATGAAGGACATATAAAAAAAATGTTTTTTATATAGTTTTAAAGGTTGAAAGAAACGTCCAAGACTATATATCCTTAGAGAGGAATGCAGTTTTCTCAATATGTCCTGTTTGAACTGCACCACTGCAACTTCCATAAAACAAACACAATTTCCTATAAGAGTTTCTAATGGTAAATCTAAAATAAATAGGCAACAATGTTTTGTTTGCAGCGAACATATTGTCATCTGTTATTGGAACTCCTTTTTCCAAGTATGGCCTGGAGCTTCCCAAACATTAATCTTTTGTTTTCAATTTCATTCACAGAGTCTGCGAAAGTGCTGTTGCTATCCTCCGGCCATTTTTGTTGTACGTTCTGATCGATCCATCACAGCAGGATCATTTTGTCCATCTCCGCTATGCGCTCAGGCAGACACTCTTCCAACAGGCCCAGCAGCAATCTGCAAATCAGCTGAATAATCAGTATGTCTCCTTTCTGTGTTCTCTTCTGCCTTCGCTGCAGGTTAGTCATTGTTTATCTCCTTTTCTTCTTTGGTTTAGCAAAAGCTTTTCCTCTTCCTCCTCAGATTCATTTCTTTTTCTTCAAAAAAAATCTATAAGATGATACATGCTATGAATTATGTATTTATATCATTTTATAGATGCAAAATTTATTTACCAGTCTAAGCAAAAAAAAAAATTAAAGCCTTAGAAACTTTCACTGTCAGAATAATTTGAACTTTAAATATTGCCACCTTTGTTTCTTTAAAACTTAACAAAAATATGTTTTCATTTAAAAAAAAAAAACGTTCATTTATCTAAAGAAAAAAAATGTTCTTGAAAATAAAATAATAGAAAAATATCTGGATATCTTGCCATGAAGCAAGCGAACAGCAGAAGATATTGTGTTTTGAAAGAAACAGCTTTCTTTCAAAACACAATAGGCTTGTATATTTCAGCTGTTTCATTTGTGAAGTATTCCATTTCAGCTTCCAGTTATTTTGTCTCTATGTGTGTCTGAGTTTGTTCCCCATGGGCTCTAAAACGGCTGATTTGTGTCTGGGAGTGTTCTTAGGTAGGTTTTGTATTAGACTGCTTCTGATAAATTTTGCTAATTAAAAAAAATCCGGTTAAAGAAAGAATAGTTCGAACCATGATACTTGACATTTGCATTTTTGACCTTAATTCAAGCCATTATATAAAAATAATCTTATAAAATAAACCGTAGATTCTCTACAGTGCAATGTTGACTACAATGTATTGTGGACTAAGTCACTTCGGCCAAGCATGTGAAGCTTCCTCCCAATACGCAGAAATTAATCCCCAACTAGAGCAGGTGATTTGATTGAAAATGGACAATTTCACCAATTTCAATGACAATAAAAAATATTTTAAGTGTGGAACATTCATTAATCCTCATTCAAGCCAGACAATGTCAGGTCTTCCTGCTAGTAAGAAATAAATAGAAAAAAATTTTATTTTCTGTTTAAAAAAAAATACTTCAAAAAATATTCTTGAAATAATATTGAAAAATAAAATAATGGAAAAATGAAAGAAATAAATAGAAAAAATTTGTTTTGTATAAAACAAAATTTCTTGAATAAAATATGACTAACAGGTTATTCATGTTTGGAAGGAAAAGGATAAAAATTACTACCGGAACAGTAGCAGAAACTCGCCATGAAGCAAGCAAACAACAGCTTACATTGTAGGCATGTATATAATCATGTTTTTTTCAGCTGTTTTCACTTGTGAAGTAATCCATTTCGGCTTCCAATTAATGTCAGGTTATCAGGAAATAAAACAGGCTGTTTCAGGGTCTTCCTCTTCTTACTTTATTCACTTGTACACGTGTATATAATCGTGTTTATCATTTTTTTTTTCCTGTGGGCTATTTCATTTCATTCTCCAGATAATGTCAGGTCTTCAGGAGAGAATATACACTGTTTCAGGGCCTTCCTCTCAATTGTGTGTTTCTTGTATCAGTCCCACCCACTGGTGTGAGACATGATTATCTGTTATATTTAAATGAACTGCTCAATACAATAAAAATTGATGTTTAATAATTTAACTTTTCCTGTTACAAGCAACAGCTGTCATTTAAATGTTCAAAGGCTGCATCTAACATATTCGCTAAATTAAGACTCACTCATATCAAAAAGAAATTAAAAATAATAAAATGAGTAGATATAAATAAATAAATTAAATAATAAATAAATAAAAATAAAATATAATTAAATAATGGAATAAATGAATAAATCTACTCACAAAGATAACTACACTGTAGACACTTGCTACTATATCATGCAGTATTCCTTTTTACCCAGAGCCACATTGTTTGGTTATCTCTATGATGCGTTTACTAGCTGCGATTCTTTTTCAGCCTTTAATTTCAAGCTGGCTTAAAAGTTGATATAGGGAGCCTTCAAGGAAACCCCTTGCTCCAATCTCAACAGCTCGAAGGATTATAACGTAAGCTTCCTGGGTCAGCTCTCTATTTAGATCTTCGTATTTATCTATCTTGTATTGATGATTTTTCTATCCGGCTCTCATAAAATACTGTCAATTCAATGAAGATGAATCTTTACCTTGTTCTTGACACGAGAACAATGTCTGGTTGGTGTCCCTTTTCTCTTATAAGTTTTGGGTAATTACTTTGCCAGCCAGAGAGATCTGCAGTGACTATCCAGTTGTCATCCATTCCAAGAATATTTTGGCTCTGTACTAGCAATGTGCTAGTTATAGTTTTGATCCGATCCACATTTTTCCTCCAAAAAACTTGCGGCTTATGTTAGCTGCTTCGGGCTTCATGTGGTTACTTATTATTGTGGTCAGTTCTTTCAATACCCTGTTGTGCTACTGGTGCTACCAGATCAGGCTGCCCTGTGGCTTCCTGAGACGAAATGCACCTACATTGACGTTTTTTTTGTTTTCTGATCTTTTTTGTAAAACTTAATTATGTTCTGCAAAACCAAAAACAAAAACAACAGCCTATTCCCCCCCCCTTTTTATTTTATTTTTTCCTACCTTACTTCCGGTCCTGGATATGACCTTAAACTACATCCGATGGTGAGGTCTGGCTTACGGGCTTGGGGAGTGTGGAGCCACCTCTTAATTGCCATTGCTTCCAGGTCCACCCTGACCCGGAGTGGTAGCACCTGTTAGGGTCCCAACTATGGGTTAAATAGAAACAGATTTTAAAAAGGAAAAGAAACAACAAAAAAAGAAAGAAAAAGAAAACAAATATATTCTATTAAATTATCTATTTATTTATTTATTTTTTTGCCCTGTCGGTAGGGCATGAGAACAAACCGACTGCCCCCCTGCAGAGGGTAAAAATCCCTCAATGGGGCAACCAGTTAGCCGTGGGTTGCTACCCGTAAAGTCTTAGGACGTGATCCTGGTGATTGAGCGAACCTAAACCAGGATACATAGAAGTCTAGGCACCGCAACACATTACTTTGGCCCTTACTTCGATTAGACGGGCGGTCGGAGAGGCCCGATCCGACCAATCGGCCAGTCACGCCAAGCCCCACCATATATTGCCCATTCCAAAAACCCACTACTAATACAACACATCCCCCCTCTCCCACAAATAACCCTACTCCCTAATATATGATGGAAAGCGGTGGCTGAGGGTCAATCGATTAGGTGTGAATATCGATGACGAGGCTGTAAACCCCTCAGGATTGCTACAGATCCCATAGCAATATCAAGAGAGAACAGATAATCATTATGATACCACCAAAGTCGGTTATATCATCATTGTATCCCTGTAGAGGCTGGGCGAATGGGTTTCCCCCCAGGCTCTTCCCAAATAGGACTCCGAGGTGGGTGGGGAACAAAGATGACGAAAAAAGAAAACAAAATATATGGCTTATTCCTCCCAAAAACCACCCAACCACCCAAAGAGAACCCACTCTGATGTCTCTGACATCAGTAGCTCTGACGAAGAGACGATAAAACCAAGGAACTCAACATTCGTAGTAATAGAATCAATGGAGGAAACTCCTTTGAGCAAACTATCACCTTTTAAAATTGAAAAAAATCTTAAAACTCTAAAACCAAAGTCTATTAAAAAACAATTTAACGGCAGCCTACTAATAGAAACCCATAACGAAGAACAAACTAAAGAAATATTGAAACTAAAATTATTTGAAAACATCAAAGTCAAATGCTACAGACATCCAACCCTAAATACCTGCAAAGGAGTAGTGAAAAGCCACGAACTAGCACTTTGTCCCTTGGAGGAAATCCGGACAAACTTACAGAAACAGAATGTGTTAGATGTTCGCAGAGTTCAAATTAAAAAAAACGGTGAGAAAATCGATACCAATACATATATACTAACTTTCGATTCCCTCACCATACCCAAAGAAGTGAAAGTCGGATATATGAAAATAAATGTAGAAATTTATATTCCAAACCCCCTCCAATGCTTCAAGTGCCAGAAGTTTGGACACCATCAAGATCGGTGCACACGATTACCAGTGTGTGGAAGATGTGGAGAAAGTGGCCCACACATTGACTGCAGAAAAGATTTCAAGTGTGCCAACTGCCTGGGAAACCATGGCACTGGCTCTAGATATTGTGAAATATGGAAAAGAGAAAAAGAAGTGACCAAACTAAAACATATAAAGAATATATCCTACCCAGAGGCCAGGAAAATCATCGAAACTAAAACATATGCAGATGCAACAAAAAAAACTAATCCAATCAACAATCAAAATGGTCATATACATGTAACGGATACAACTGACAAGAAAATTGATGTCTTAAGCAAACTAATAAAGGAAATGAAAGAACTATTAGAAGAAATGAGGAAAATGAATAGTGCAATGTCTGCAACCAATCCAAGGATAATATCAAGTAAAGAGACTACTGAACCACAAAAAGAAACAAAACCACAAACCATTTCTACAAAAACAACCGAACAACCATCAAACACATCACAAGCCAGAAAAGAATCAAAAATCCCCCCAGACAAAAAAAAAAAACAAACAAAAACAGGAAAAGAAAGATCCCGATCTATATCTCGAACAGGGACTCCGACAGAAAATAGATTTGAGGGATTGGAGACGATGGAAGTTGAACACAATTCCAAATGATGAACAAAATATTACAATGGAATATCAGAGGGATAAAAGCAAACCAAAATGAACTCACATTATTAATAACAAATATGAGCCCAGCACTTGTCTGTCTACAGGAGACCTTTCTGAAAGAAAATAATACCATCAACATAAAACACTACACATCTTACAACTACATAAATAAAGATACGGACAGAGCTTCTGGAGGCACATCAATACTTGTGAAGAATGAAGTCCCTCAAAGACAAATAAATATAAACAAAAACTTGCAAGCAATTGCAGTTTCAGTGACTCTACATAGAACTATAACACTTTGCTCAATATACATCCCTCCAAAAGATACAATCAACGAAACTGAGATAACTCAATTAATAAAACAACTCCCTAAACCCTTTTTTCTACTAGGAGATCTCAACAGTCACAATGTAATATGGGGAAGTAAAGAAACAAATAAAAAAGGAAAAGAAATAGAAAACATAATAAATAAAAATAATCTATGCCTCCTTAATAATCAAAACTACACCAAATATACCCAGCAAATGTACTTTCACCGCCATTGATCTTACCTTATGTGATCCTTCCATATATATGGACTATGACTGGAAAGTACACAACGACACCTGTGGGAGTGATCATTTCCCAATCATCCTGGAAAGTCTAAGTACTAGCACTGAACAAAAAACACCCAAATGGAACCTACATAAAGCGGATTGGGAAGACTTCCAGGAACAGTGCAAAAACCAATTAATTATCGAAAAGAATGATGAAGATGACCATTTGAACTACTTCATTAAAACACTCACAAACATAGCAAATAATACCATACCGAAAACAACCAAAACCAACAATCACAACAAACCTTGGTTCACAAAAGAATGCAGAAAAGCCATCAGAGCTCGACGAGCTGCCTTGAGAAAATTCGAAAAGTATCCAACAAGCGAAAATCTGGATTTCTTCAAAAACAACAGAGCAAAAGCCAGACGAATCATAAAGGAATCCAAAAGAACAACTTGGAGAAATTATATATCCAAAATTAATGTGAATACCAAGGCGAAAACAGTTTGGGACATGATGAGGAAAATAGAAGGAAAGTGTAGTAGTACACCAATATCCCACATCTCTAAAGGCAACAAAATATACACCGATCAAAAAGACATTTCCAATAACCTGGCAGATAATTTATCAAAAATTTCATCATGTGACAGACAAACAGAGAAATTCAAAAAGATTAGAGAAAAGGAAGAGAAAAAGAAAATTCTATTTAAATCACAAAATACTGAAAAATACAACCAACCTCTTACCTTGCCTGAATTAAAAGAATCGCTAACCAAATCCCATGACACAGCTACAGGGCCCGATGAAATTCCATATGAAATCCTCAAAAAACTTCCAGAAACCTCAATGAAATACCTACTTGAAATTTTCAACATTATATGGTCCAGTGGAAACGTACCCGAGACCTGGAAAGAGGCCACAATAATACCAATCCCCAAATCTGAAAACTCAAACATCCAATCCCAATCAAGTAACGTCTCAGATCCATTGAATTTCAGGCCAATAGCTCTTACAAGCTGCATTTGTAAGACCATGGAAAGGATTATAAACAAAAGACTAATCTGGTTCCTGGAAACAGAATCTTATTACAGAATTTCAAACAGGATTCAGGAAAAACCGAAGTTCAATAGACCACATAGTCAGACTTGAAACCTTCATCAGAGAAGCCTTTGTAAGGAAGGAACATTTAACAGCAGTGTTTTTTGACATGGAAAAAGCCTACGATACTGTGTGGAAGTACGGTGTTACAAGGGATCTGAAGGCGCTTGGACTAAAAGGCAGAATGCCAATTTTTATTGAAAATTTTTTAAAAAATAGACGATTCAGAATAAAGGTTGGCACAACTCTCTCGGAATTGAAAGAACAAGAGAATGGAGTACCTCAAGGGAGTATACTGTCAGTGACCCTGTTCAGTATCCGAATTAACAACATTGTAAAAAACCTTAACCCTGGGGTAGATTGCTCCCTATATGTGGATGACTTCCTAATATGCTGTAGATCTAGATATATATCTATAATAGAAAGGAAGCTTCAATTGTGCTTAAACAAAGTAATGAGATGGACGGAAGAGAATGGATTTAGATTCTCCAAAAGAAAAACGAAATGCATGCATTTCTGCAAACTAAAGAACATGCATAATGATCCTGTCCTAACCATGGAAGGAATGCCCATACCCGTTACTGACCAGTACAAATTCTTAGGGATTTTATTTGACAAAAAGTTAACATTCATCCCACACATAAACTATCTGAAAAAAAAATGTAACAAAGCTGTAAATCTTTTGAGAGTGGTAGCACATACCGATTGGGGTGCAGACAGGGAAACACTCCTTAAACTTTACAGAGCACTAGTCCGCTCAAAGCTAGACTACGGTTGTTTCATATATGGATCAACCCGAACATCATATATAAAAAGCCTAGACCCTATTCACCATACTGGCCTAAGATTGGCCCTAGGAGCATACAGAACTTCCCCCGTGAACAGTCTATACACGGAAGCACACGAACCCCCACTAGATCTAAGGCGAGAAAAGTTAGCCCTTCAATATTTACTGAAACTGAAGTCTTGCCCAAACAACCCTGCATACCAATGTACCTTCTATCCTAAATATGAAGAACTCTTTAACATGAGAAGAAAAACTATCAAAACGTTCGGGCTCCAAATGAAGGAAAGCATTGAAGAATCGAAAATTCCAATCTCCAGCATTCACAACTTCATACTGCCTAAAACACCCCCATGGACCATGAAACAAGTTGAAATAAAACTCAACCTAAACAAAAAGTCCAAATCTACCACAAACCCTATTGAATACCACGACGAACTTCAACATTTAAAATTACAATATTCAGACTACACCTTTATCTACACAGACGGGTCTAAAAGCAACAATCACACTGAATGTGCAGCAACGTACCATAAAACCACAATGAAGAGAAATCTTCAAAATGAAGCATCTATATTCACTGCAGAGACTATAGCTATCGATCTAGCACTCAACATAATTTCAGAGGAAACCACCAAAAACTTCATCATTCTCACAGATTCTCTATCAGTCCTATTATCTATACAAAATCAAAAACAAGAAAATCCACTAACAACAAAATTAATAGAAAAAATCAATATCCTTTCAACTACTAAAAACATTATTCTTGTCTGGATCCCCAGCCATGTGGGGATCAAAGGCAATGACATGGCAGATACAGCTGCAAAAAGATCTTCTCACCTTCCAACTGACAATTTTAAGATTCCACATACTGATCTTAGACCCCAGATAAAAGCATACATACAGGAAAAATGGCAACTGCGGTGGAGTCAGCAAGAGGGCAACAAATTATACTCAATCAAACCTGAACTTAAGGAACGATGTCCGGACACCAAGAGATCACGCCGAGAAGATGTGATACTGACTCGGCTGCGCATAGGGCACACCAACTTTACTCATTCTTATATACTAAATGGAGAATCGGCGCCAGAGTGCATCCCATGCCAGGAGACACTCACAGTAAAACATATCCTAGTTGGGTGTGATGACCTTGCCCCAACTAGAAAATTATATTATACAGAAAGCAATATGGAAGACCTTTTTGAAAAGGTCAACTCAGCAAATATTCTAGCATACCTAAGGAAAGTAAATTTATATAAGAAAATTTAAGGAAATTTAAAGTCACCCAAATAGACACATCCATGTATAAATACAACATTTAATTTCTTAGTTCAATTTTATAAAAAAAGGGAGGAAAGGCTGAAAAAGTCATTCCCCCCCCTCCCAATAAAAAAAGTTTAAAAAAAAAAAAAAAAAGGACTCCGGCATTAAATGACCACATAGGTTGATATGCCGTAAAACCAATCAATCAATCAATCAAAAAACCTGTTGTGCTACCACATATATCGGCCATTAGCAAGGGCCACTCTGCAGGAACTAAGAACATGGTCCATCATCATGGGTTTTTTCTTTGTATAAAGGACAGGTTGAATTGTTCCCCTTCTTCAATTTGGTGAGATTAGTCATTGACAGAAGCATGTGAGTTGAGCATATTATGAAGCCATGTGCCAAAAAATATTCCTGACGACAAAATATTATTGAAAAATATGCCAAAAAATATTCCTGACGACAAAATATTATTGAAAAATATGCCAAAAAATATTCCTGACGACAAAATATTATTGAAAAATATGCCAAAAAATATTCCTGACGACAAAATATTATTGAAAAATATGCCAAAAAATATTCCTGACGACAAAATATTATTGAAAAATATGCCAAAAAATATTCCTGACGACAAAATATTATTGAAAAATATGCCAAAAAATATTCCTGACGACAAAATATTATTGAAAAATATGCCAAAAAATATTCTTGACGACAAAATATTATTGAAAAATATGCCAAAAAATATTCTTGACGACAAAATATTATTGAAAAATATGCCAAAAAATATTCCTGACGACAAAATATTATTGAAAAATAAAATAGAAAAATTTAGGAAATAAATAGGAAATAATTATTAGTGTGTCAGGCTCAGAACTTAATGTGTTTGGTCCACATATTTAGTTGTAACCTCACATTTGAAAATTATTGAACCAATATCAATTTTGATTGGATTTTATTTGACTACATCTTTGTCGATGGACAATAGCTTAAATATCTTTTCCATTACTCTTTTGAACTTTGCAGCTGTCAATTTTTTTGTCATGTCATAGCAAGTCTATAAAAATTTCTTTTACTATTTTTCTCTGAAGAAAAATTACATTTTTAAAACTCCATGGAATAAAGAAAGCAATTCACTCTATCTTGTATTACTTGTTTATCAATATATATATATATATATATATATATATATACACACGCACACACATTGAGTAAAATGATTGATAATTTATGATTAAAAATTAAAAATCGGTTTCACAAGGAAGAACAGACAAAATCAATAAATTGTACGATCGTTTCGGAAACAATGTTTTTATTGAGACAGACAATGTCTTGAACAATAATTTTATCATTTGATTTTATAAAATCATCATTTCAACCATTCATAAACTACATTTAACACCATCCCAATAAATGGATTGACAATGATACTTATGGGCTTTAAAGGTGGACGAATAAAAGATATATCTGCCTTACTTAAAAAAATGCTAGTTTTATTTTTTGGTGTCTTTAAACCCCCACCTACTCTTTTTGTTGATGAGGAGACTTTGTTTCATAAAATCAAATGAAACGATCGTACAATTTATTGATTTTGTTTGTTCTTCCTTGTGAAACCGATTTTTAATTTTAATTATAAATCATCTTACTCAGTATTAAAATAGCTCTAGGATATCTATGCCTATCAAGCTTATTATATATCTACATATATATTACAACGAACAGTTTTCTTTTAATAGTATTAATGCATTTACTAATACAGGAAAATAAACTCTGCTCTGTAGACTGTTGTTCTAATCCCCTTAAATATATATATATATATATATATATGTATAAGGAATGTAAAAATACCAACGGTGGTTGACGTTATGTTTTGAGAAAAATAGAAAAACCGAATGAAATTATTAAAATAATCAACGTTTCGTCCTTATTTCAGAGGACATCTTCAGGATAATTGAAATAAAAATGTAAGAAAAGAAAAAGTCATAGATCGTACGAAAAGGAGGACAGTTTTTGAATCCTATCCATGTCGGGAAGGACAAAACATATGTGTGCGTATGGGAAGGTTGGGTTGTTCGATGTCTATATATACACTTTTAAAAATGCGTTAAAATAAATATGTACATTTATTTATTTTTTATTTATTTATTTTTTTTTTTTTTTTCTTCTGTAAACTTATTCATTTTGTTGAAATATTTAAGGAAAAACGGTTAGCCAGGATCTGTTTTGATATTTTGTTCTTTGATTATTATTTTCCCTATGCTAGGGGTTAAATGGTAGAAGCCTTTTCTTTGCGTAATAGTATTAGTATTCAATATTAGTGCTGATTCTAAAAGTCTTCTTTTAGCTCTATCTATCACGTATTTAATAATTTTCGCTTGATCTAAATTAAATGAGTGATCGTGTTCTGCACAATGGCAAAAGAGTGCATTTAGGGCGTTACCATTCCTTATATCTCTTCTGTGCTCGTTAAGTCTTAATTTCAATTTTCGTTGTGTTTCACCTATGTACGCTTGTTGACAGTTGTTACATGGGATGGAATATATACCGGCATCGGATGTGAGGGTTTTGGGAGAGTGCTTGGTAGTTTTTAATGTCTGTTTTATGGTTGAGGAAGTTGTTTGTATCAAGTGAAAACCAAGTCTATTAAGAGTGTCGTAGATTTTTGTATTTTTGGTGTGGGTGGGAATGAAAAGATGTCTGTTTAATAGTGAGGTATTTGTTTTATTTTTCTGTGTGTTTATGTCATAGTGTATTTTCGTAGCTTTTTTCTTTGCGTAAGAAATGAAATAGGATGGATACTGTAGTTTTCGACTAGAAAGATGTCTGTTCACATTACACTTGAACTTCATGCACGTACAGTTTGGAAAGCAGAATCCCGGAAGTCAGGGAGAGAGTGCTGTGCCAGGTCCAATGTGGCGTTTGAGGCAAAACAACTGGCAAGCAGGTTAGCCTTCTTGGTTGCCGTTCAAGCAACCTCATGATTGTTTGATAGTGGGGAACTTACATGAACAAATAATAGTGCCAATATTCTTAAGAGGATCATCAGTTGTTTACCCTGAAACACTGTTTTGGGGATTTAAAAACATATATATGTACGTACACATTACGTTTTATTTAAAAGGTAGACATTATAAATTTCAGACATGTAATATTGTAGTTTTTCCATAAATAACTTGTATTTTAGTTTTTTTGTTGTTGGGTACACAAGGAGTGCCGTAGAATTACTGGTAGATTGAGAGAGGATAACTAGTTTTATGTGCATGAAGCATAAAATAATGGAGATGGATGAAAAGTATATTTTGATGGTGAATCTATATAATTAGCATTTTTGTATTAGATGTTCCTTCATTTACTGAAAATCAAATTGATCAAAAGTTGTGATCTATTTCTAAATGACAAGTAAAAAGGCAAAAAAAAAATTTTTTTTTTATTTTTTACATAGGCATCACCACTTATCAAGGCCAAGAGGCCACTCGAGAATAAGGGTTAAAGAGTGTACAGTAGAAATTGGACAATATAGTAACCGTTAGTAATGAAGATTTGATAAATTTGTTAACTTACATGGAACGGCTCATCAAAAACTTGTTTATGTTAGACTTGAAGACAACTATATTGTAGTCAGCTGGAAAGCAGAGAAACGGAAGACAATTCCATAGGCGTGCAGTTTTAAGAAAGAAGCTTTGTTCATGGAATCTATGTTTAGGTTTAGGCACAGATAAAGAGTGGGAGAAATTAGTGATAGTGTTTTCTGCTAGACAGGTGTTTCTTGTGAAAGTTTGGCGAGGAGGGGACCATAGATTGGAGCTCAGCCGAGCACTTGCCATGAAAATAATAAAGCAAACTCGTAACATCTCTTCTGTGAGAAAGAGGTTGCAGGGAAGAGAAAAGGACATCCCCCCACAAGGCTACAAAGTCTATTTTGAACTCTATCAAGGCAGGATAAGTCCTTTCTAGCAGCTCCTGCCCAGATGTGGCAACAGTACTCCATCCTTGGACGTCCCTGGCTCTTATATAGATAGAGAATTGCATCAGCAGTGAGATATTTACTGGATCGATAAAAGGATTCCATCATTTTTCCAGCGGCCTAGGCAACGGATTTAATGTATGTGTTCCATTTAAGATCAGGAGTAAAGATCAAGCCCAGAAGCTTGTCAAAACTTTGAGCCTCCCCAAGACGAGAGCTATTCATTTCAATTGATGCAAGATGGGGATCAGAGCGATGATGTAAAGATAAAAGCTTGGTTTTAGATGCATTAAAAGTAACAAGCCACCTCTTTCCCCATTGTACCACTTCCTCAAGATCAGAGGGGAGGGAATCAGAGAGAACTTGGTCGTTTATGGTCTTAGATGTGCTACCATAGATAGTAGTATCATCAGCATAAATGTCTACGAATGATGTAAGGATGTGATTTGGAAGATCATTAATATAGATCAGGAAGAGAGTTGGACCCAGGATGGACCCCTGAGGGACTCCAGCATTAATACTGAGAGCTTCTGATTTCTGCCCATCAACCACTACTCTTATGAACCTGTCAGAGAGAAATGATTCAATAATTGAGAAGACATTTCCAGCTATGCCGTAGCTGGAGATCTTGTGAAGTAAACCTTTATGCCATACTCTATCAAAGGCCTTTGATATGTCAAGAGCAATTGCCCTAGAAAAGTAGCCTCCGTCGAGAGATTCGCTTGATTTCTTCATGACTTTTTGTTGGGGTAGCACCCCTACAAATTCTGACAATGGACTATTCCTGATGTCACTTCCGGTAACCAGTTTCTGCTATTTAGACAGTGAAATGAAATATATATTAACAGAAAATACAGAAACGTATATTGGTTGAGTGGAACTCCGCTCAACTAGAAGGACAAAGCAATGTTACGACTCACTCCCTTTGGTCCATACTGAGTTCTCATCCATCTCCATTATTTTATGCTTCAAAGAACTTATTGTTGATTTTATATGCTGGGCTATTATACTTGTGCAGTGATAAATCTTCTCAAATGCACTTATGATGTTAGGCTGTATAAGGGTGTTAACCTTGGTTGAAATCGGACTATTCCTTCTTTAATCGAATTTTTTTGATTATCGATTTTCGATACTTATCAGAGGCATTCCGATCCAAAACATATCTAAGAACACTTCCAGACATATAAAATAAGCAAATAATCTCCTCCTGTGATAAAAGAACTGATAACCCTTCTCTCTAAAATATGTTATAGAAACATTCACAGAACTGTATAAATGTATCTCTCTTCTATCTCTCCCCTCATCAATGAATGTCCCCATCCGTCACTCTTTAAAGGTACCCGATATATGTCTCTCCAATATGAACACTCAACTATATAATATTTGTCATCTTAAAAAGACCCCACCCCTATGCAACGCATCAACCAAAATGTTGTGACTATCACGACTCAGATGAGAACAGTTATCTGAATTATCCAAATATTACAAGTTTTTTGTTTAGAAATTTATTAAAGTTTAAATAAAATTAAAATTAAAGGACCTATTCTTCCTAAATGAAACTGGCATTGGACCGATTATTTCCCTAGATGAGTTTGTAATTAAAAGATATTCTAATTTAACTTCCAAATCTGACCCCCAAGATGGATATGGGCATAGAATATATGCCTACATTAGAGATGGCTTTCTATGTGGTAAGGGCATCTCCAAAGGAGACCCTAAATTGTCGTATGTGTGCTTTCGGATCGCACTTGCTCACACTATCATAAGAGCAAAGTTACTCTCTTTAAGCGCATAAATTTTAAATATTAAAGTAAAATTAGTTTTTAAAATTTTTATGTATTTTTACTTTAATAGTTTTGAATTCTGTGAATTTTCTGAAAGTATGTTTGAAAAATGCAATTCCATCATCTGCCACCTTTTATATAAATGAAATTTAAATTTAAAGAAGGCCATACAATAGTAAGGTGTAATGGATAGACACAAACTGGAATAAATTGGTGGAACAAACTATGCAGCGTCACCTTCATTGATACAATATATATATATAAGTATATATTTTTAAATATATATTTACATGTATAGCATTTTTTACTTGCTTCAGCATGGTCAGATAAGAAATTTATATTGTAATATTTCGGGAAACTTCCTTTTGTCAGATGACTATTATAAATATGAGCAATTCCAATGTTATATTTTAAGCTGCATCAGTTTGTGCCTATCCATTACACCTCTGCATTATATTGCTTTCTATAGATTTAAATTTCTTTTATATACACAATTAGACAATGCTTCAAGCAAACTACATTAACCTCTTATTCTTTACATGTAATCAATAATTTTCTCTCTCTCTTCAGTTGTTTACTGTCCATGCTCTCGGTGAAGCCGTCCAATATATGAGTGATTTGCTTCACCTTTTTGCACAAAGAGATGAATGCACAAGCGATGTGGTTATGTCTGTTAACCATGCAATGTCCATCTGTTTCATGTGCCAACAGAAAGGGCTTTCTTCACTGCTATTGCTACAAAAGATACATCAGATTGGAAAGAAATGGACCCAGGTGTGTTTTTTTTTGTTGTTTGTTTTTTATTTTTATATTATTACTAGCGGGAAGCACCTGGAATTGCCTGGTCATTAAAAGGGTGGAGGACTTGGGTTGCATCAGCCAGAAGGGAAACCAAAAGCAAAATTATGTAAGCAAAGAAAAAAAAAATTTGACATGCACTAGGCACGAACTCGCATAACTTAGTAAACGAATGTTTTATTGATGGGACCACGAGAACACCAATGTTATCACGTAACAAATTTAGCTTTTTAAAATGAAAAAATATAACAACGGTTCGTGCATGCATGGTTTGCAAAACACATCGAAAGTAAGGTTTTTATCTTCAAACAAAACAACATTTGTACACAAAATAATTTTCTTTCCAATTTTTCGATATTTTTTGTCTGAGAGATCGCTCTTTCTATCGATACCGTGATTATATGTGAATGACAAAAGTTTTTAATGGGCATATGAACACACACACAGATGTTTGCTCTTTATATAATTGATTTTAATTAACTTGTTTGAAGTGAAGGAGAGTTTAAAGAAGGATTCACAAAAAGGAGCGGGGAGAACTTGAAAGTGGAAATCAAAAATCACATGACTTCCATCCAGAAGAGTTTCTTTTCTTTTTTCCTTGTGTGCTTCAACAACTGAGCTGAACAGATACGAAACATCATTGTCATGGTCAATCCCTTCAGGGGGTGGCAGGGATGGTGCGCACAGGTGACTAAAAGTTAGCTAATCTAAATATGTAAGCAGCCTCTTTTAGTCGAATTCTTCTGAATCTTTCTCATGCACATACTATTTAGTTTTCTATCTTTTTTTTTGTTTTTTGTTTGCCAATGTGGCTTTTAGTCAACAGCTGAGTTTCACAGCATTAATGATCTGTGTTACAACAGAAGATATATCATGTTTTTCTTGCACCAGCACTTGTTGATTTCACTAGAAGTTAAATTTATACGAGGGTCGTTCCAAAAATAAAGCCTCCCATATTTTAACTCAAAAAAATTAAAATGTTGAGCAATGAATGATGCCTCGGTCGTAAAAATCCGGAGCTTGCTTTGTCACTCACATTTTTATCACCACTCTGAAATCGACAAACCCATCTCCTAACTGTGCTGACATCAACTGCATCAGCTTTGTAAACATTTAACAGGCAGCAGTGAATGCTGATTGGTTCAGTTTTTTTCTGCAAGGTTGAATTCAATGATGCATCTCTGCTTCTGATGCACATCCATGACAGGTTGTTTTCTTAGAGTCTCACACCATCAATATCTTGAATTGGAAGCCATGTTTAATTTCAGAAGAGTTTCTGATGTGTAGCTATATTGTACAAGTCCTGGAGGTGAAGAATTTTCAGTGGCTGTTTTGTACAAGCCTTGGACTTTTTAATTTTTCAGGCAAAGAGCAAAAGATCTCTCTTGTGTTGGCACAAAAAAATTATCTGCTGGAATGCTAAAGATTCAATATTTTTATGCAGCAATTCTGATTTCTGATTGGTTGATAGCAGAACGTGGTTCTATTTGATTCATCTTTTAATTTTTGGTGATCATGCCCTTCTCATTATATCAAAAATATTGTAATGGAAGCCTTTTATTTATTTTTAAAAAGATAAGTCATTCAGTAAAAAATTTTAAGAATTGAGTAAAAAAAAAAAAAAAAATTTAATCTTGCATTGAAAGGATTTCCAATTTTCAATTACTCTAATATTTCTAACCCATCAACGTTACTGAACGACATTTAAAACTAGATATGCTGCCATCATTTTGAGTAGCAGGGATACATTAATATCTCCATAATAGTTGAGGAAAAATATTGATATATTACAGCAAATTAGCAAATTGTATGCAATTAAATGCACTGTACTTGTACATGTTTTAACCCATTGGTTTCAAGTGAAAACATTATTACATACTTACATGTGATGTCAAAATTATAATAAATTCCAAGAATTAAGAAAAATGATCCAGTAGAAAAAATAATTACAAGTGAAAATAAAATTTATTGAGTTTTATTGTATGTTTTATTGTTGAAGAGTTCTCGCGATCCAAGGGGGGTGGGGTAACTGAAATCGTTCATTTTGACTAAATAATTGTAATTCTGCCATTTTTAAACACAAAATATCAAAACGTAATTGTAGATGTGATTTTGTATTAAAAATGCATCTAACACTACTGGATAATTTTTCGTAATTTTTAGAATTTATACTGATTTCAGCACGAGTTCCTGATAAACGGCCCCCTTAAGTAAGACATTTTATCAGATTTTCATTACTAACGATTACTACGATATTGTACCATTGATTACTGTGCATGCAATAACCCTTATCCCGAGTGGCCTCCGGGCCTTGATAAGTGGTGACTTCCATGTAATAAAAAAAAAAAAAAATGTAATGTTTTCACCTGAAATGTGTTGGTTAAAAACACCACTAATCTGCATAATAACCAAATACAATTTCTTAAAATAAGTTATGCCATTTCTCACTAGTTATTTTTGATTTATTAAACATTTTATTTTTAAATACCCAAAAGATATTATTAAATTGCTTCATCTTTTATTTCATTTTTTTTTAATTTAAAAAAAAAAAAAAAAGAGTAGTTTCTGAGGGAGATTACTTGGTGATAAATTTCACGCATTACTTCCCCTTTGCTAAAATTTCAAGCATTTCTATTGAAAACAGATTTAAAATCTTTACTTTTTATTCTTTTCATAAATTAACTTGACATCTATTCAATGACACTAATTATATGCATTTTTCTTTTTTAATTTATTTTATTTTATATTTTATTTCAGGTCTTTTTCACACGTCAAAATATTATCCTCTTGGCACGGATGTTATTTGAAAGCGACTCCGACACATCAGAAGAACTGTTACAAATTGGTAAGATTTCTGTTTATTAAATTTAGCATCAATTGAAAAAAATAGTTGTTTTTCTGTTTAAGAGACAAATTAAACAACTATTGTTCTTATCTTGAGTGTTATACGCACAATGTTTTGGTTGATGTAACCTCCGGTCTTCTCCAGGTGTATATTGCCGAATTGGAGAATCCTTCTGTCAAGCTCAGGAATCTGCATGGAACTTTTTTTATGAAATCTTTAAATATTTTTACTTAGGATTTCTGCTCAGTGATGATTGTGAATCGAATAAAGAGTTCAGTACGAAATTCCATGCATCAGCCAAAACGTTGTGCGACACTTAAGATGAGAACAGTAATACTAAATATCAATCCTCATCTCAAAAATTTAGAAATGTAAACATCCATTTTCCATAAATATCTTTGAAATTTAAATATAGTGAAGCCGTCTAAAGTAATATAAACAGGATATTTGTTTCTGGTTATGATATCAAACTCCGAGGTTTCCTAAAGCACTAAGTTTATAAAGCCAACCTCTGTTTGATGCTGATTTGCTAATTTCATTTTTCAAGGTGGACTTTGCTTGGTTATCTTACTGTTGCATATTTCAAGTTGGACTCTGAAATTATTTAGGTTCTTGTCCAGAGTTCAACCTAATTAATTTAAAACAAAGATTGCAAGAAAATATTTGATGTACATGCCCATTCATGAAACGAAAATGTTATATTCCAAAAATCGCATGAATGATCAAGTAGATTTTTTAACTAAGAAAATCAAATCCTATGATGAAACGGGGATGGTGTGAATCAGTCCACCATCTTTAAAATTCATCACTGGTTATGTCCTCCTTAACAATATCTCTGGAAATAGAGATCAAAATCAGTCTTATTGTAGCTATAATTAATAGAAAAATAATAAAAATTGTAAAAAAAAATGATTTTCCATATATATAATAAAAAAAAACTGCTTATAAATATACATGACTTTTGGAATATGACATTTTCAGTCTGTGACAGGTACATACATCATAAAGATTTTTCTGTATTTTTTTTTTGTTTTTTTTTTTTGATTGGGTTGAATTCTGTACATTAACCATTATTTGTTATATATAAATTTAAAGCATAAAAATCTTTATGGCCATCATTTGAATAGAGTATATGGCTTCCCAGTGGCTTCATTTGTGAGTTCTCCTATGATAAACAATTCAATTCCTGATCTACACATCCAATCACAAGTCAGCAATTCTTCACAAACTATTCTTGCTGCTTCAGCACTTCAGCATAATGACACCATTCACTTTTGAATAAAAATTGATAACATTCCTTTACATTGATGCTATAATTCATCCCACTTTTTAACTTTAATTTGTTCTCTCAGCTCCAAATAATGTCACACTTCAAGATAACATATTTACACATTTTGTATCCCTCAAAATGAAAGCTTCTATTCTTCAAATGGCTTTTGTGCAGCCAAAGATTATCTAATTCACATAGAAACATCAAGAATTTACATAAGTTCACATTACTGTTGAGAATAAAATCAGCTGTGTGTCGCCATTTTTTTTTTTGTTTTCTGTTATTCAACAGCTAATCCCTACAAGCCACGCAAACACAGGGGCGTGTTTTTGAAGCAAGTAATTTTTGCACTCACTACAATTTTCTCTACAGAATCTTTCCATGCCATCCTTTATTTCATTCTTCCACTCTCCCCTGCATGTTGTGTGATCATTTTCAAATTTCTTCATATCCTTCAAACAATCCTCATGCCACTTCTGTCTTCCAACCCTCCTACTCCTCACATTTCGTTCAGAATAAATATTTCTTTTAAAATAGGACTGATCACTCCATCCTTACCATGTGTGACTGTCACATCTCAAATGATTTTTAACAATTAGAGCAACCAGGCTCTTCCAGGACACTGATGTTGGTCTGACAATTCTTTACAACTTTTACAAAATAAAAATCTAATCAAACAAAAAAGAAAAATGCTTGCAGCATATCTCAAATAAAATTAGATTCAGTATTAAATACCCTGAAAAAGGTTTGACATACCATAGACCATAACAAAATTGTTTTGACGTTATCCCATTTTTTTTTTTTTTTTTTTTTTTCAGCCACCATTCATTTGAGCAATTGCAAGACTGATCTGCTGCACACGATTCTGTATGGCTGCCTTGTCCTCCCAGTTCTTCATTTGATGTTGGCCCCACAAGTTAGCTCTTCCGCACAGCACACCTTGCAAATGGCAGCAACTTCTCTCATCGAGGCTCTCGAAAAACTGCAAATCAACAATAAAGAATGTTCAGAAGAATCTAGTGAAAGTTCTTCAGAAAATGGCACAGTAATTTTTTTTTGTTGAATTTTAATTTCTTCTCTCCGATTTCCAATTTTAATCTTTCTAATTGAATCATACATATTTAATGTATTTTGGAAACGTTCGTTAATGAGATGTGGTAATTCCTTGAGGTGGCGTTACTTATCTGTAAACCTAACCCACTCATTCTCTCTCAGTTTCTGCCTGCTGGCTCTTGAAAAGGTTGGTTTTGGGAAAATTCCTTCATTTTTTTATTTTGAGAAAAAAAAAAATGCTTTGGATTCACCTTTAATAGTAACAACATTTTGCTTTATTTTTAAATTTCACACATTTGTTAATCTGTCTCAAACTTTCAGTCGTTTAAAAATTGTTTTGTTAAATTTGAAAAGGTGGATTCCTTATAAATTTTGTTAATTAAAAAAATAACATGTCAGCATGTTTACAAAGTTCATTTTATGGTGAGGATGGGGCAACTAGGTAGTCTTCTCTTATATAAACCACCTGATAAGCGGTGACTCCTATGTAAAAATTCTCTTCAATGTATTTCATAATAAAGTTGTATATTAGGGAAGAAACTCTATACCCTAGATAGATCAGGTGTGTTTAAATGCTACATTTGCAGGAGAAAGAACTTTGCTGTATTTTCTTATATGCTTGCATACTAGACTAGGAACTCCACATTGCCCAGAAGCAATAACAGTAATGCTATAATCCTGACCTACCAGACAAGCAACAAAATCCCACCCCTTCACTATTGAGGTCCCCAGATGCTGGAAAACCTTTTACTCTATTAGTTTTATCTCTCAGACTGCTTGCTTCTCTGACGGTACTTACATGCAGAAGTGAACAGACATCTTGTTATTCAATTTCCAATTTGACATGATCCCAACTAGTAGCCCCTTACATCCAAGTGGCAATACTCTCTGTTTGGGATGAAAAAGAGTAAAAAAAATGAATAAAAATAATGCATTATAGTTTGTGAGTTTAAAGACAATAACTTCAATATGTTTTCTTATAGCAAACAAGAAGCCATAATGTGTTGATCATAATTATATTGTAACTGTGTGACAATAAGATACACGTAATCAAATTTCAGCATCAAATACTGTGTGATTCTGAACGTTGTTCCCAACTGTACTGACATGCAGAGGTTCAACTGTAATGTGAACAGACATCTCACTGCTCAACTCCCTACATAGTATCCCTGCAACTTATGTCCCCGATAGTAGCCCCCTTAATCAAAGTGGCACTGTACCTTGTTTGGGGTGAAAATGGAATTAAAAGAAATTTAAAAAAAAAAAAAAAGAAAAAACAAAGAAAATACTAAAATTAAGAAAGCATAAATAACTATAACGTCTAAGGGAAACAATTCTTTTTTTTTTTTTCTTTTTTTTACATGGAGGTCACCACTTATCAAGGCCCGGAAGCCACTCGGGGATAAGGGTTATTGCGTGTACAGTAATCAATGGGATAGTATACTAGTAATCGTTAGTAATGGAGATTTTATAAAGTGTCTTACTTAAGCGGGTGGTTCATCAGGAATTTGTCTATGTTGGACTTGAAGACATCCAAGTTGTAGTCAGGTGGGAAACAGGCAAACGGCAGAAAGATCCACAGGCGTGCACTTCTAAGAAAGAAGCTTTGTTCATGGAATCTATGTTTTGATTTAGGCACAGATAAAGAGTGGGGAAAATTTTTGACAGTGGATTCAGCTAGACGGGTATTTATCATGAAAGATTGGCGTGGGGGTACCAGAGATTGGAACTCAGACGAGCACTTGCCATGAAAATAACGATAAAACAGGCTCGCAACGTCTCTTCTGTGGGAGAGAGGCTGCAGGGAAGAGAAAAGGGCATCCCCCACCAAGCCACAAAGTCTATTTTGTACTCTATCAAGGCAGGATCGGCTGTTTTTAGCAGCTCTTGCTCAGATGTGGCAGGAGTACACCATCTTTGGACGTACTTGACTTTTATGCAGATAGAGAATTGCATCAGTAGTGAGATATCTTCTGGAGCAGTAGAAGGATCCCACCATCCTCCCAGCGACCTTGGCAACAGACTTGATGTACGTTCCATTTCAGATCAGGAGTAAAGGTCAAACCCAGAAGCTTGTCAAAACATGGAGCCTCCCCAAGACGAGAGCCATCCATTTTAATTGATGCCAGATAGGGATCAGAGCGTTGATGATGTAAAGATTGAAGCTTGGTTTTAGATGCATTAAAAGTAACCAGCCACCTCTTCTCCCACTGTACCACGCACTCAAGATCAGAGGAGAGAGAATCAGAGAGAACTTTGTCATTTACAGCCTTTGATGTGTTGCCGTAGATGGTCGTGTCATCAGCATGATATTTTAATTAATGCAGATTTTGTATTTATTATTATATTATATTATATTCGACCCAATATATAGTCATGATTTAATCAAATTTAAAATGTTTAGATTGTGATTTACTTTTCCCTTTGACATTAATGACTGAGCTATGAAGGCATGTTTGCTGCAAGGCTAAAAATTAAAACATGAACCAATAACTATTACGTTATGCATGCATATTCGTAATGCCGTTGTTCAACCTACACTTGGCAAATTCCATTTCTTTAATTTTCACTTTTACAACGATTTTCTCCAGCTAAAACCCAAATATAAAGTTTCACGTGGGTTCAAATACCTTATATATTAAGTTTCATATCTGTAGACCAAAAACTGAGAGAGGAGTTTGGTAGGCAAAATTTTTAAACATATACTGTACTTTGAGGTAATTGCGCCAACTAGCTAAACGTGCTCTTTTGGCGACCATGCATATAAAGAGCACTTCTTTTTTTTATTTGGCGCAATTACCCCAAAGTACGGTATATATATATACGCATACATAAATATATATGGAAAGAGGTTTTGTGTTTGCTATAACCTTTTTACGCAAATATTACGCAAGTATAAATCATATAGAATATCTGCATGAATGTAATTACACGGAATTGTTAACTAAAGATGATCATTCCATAAGAAAACCGAAAAAACTAGTAGGGAATTAATTAAAGTAAATGTTTAAAAGAATATGCAAATTAGCTAGATCTTTTGCAGATGAATGTAATTCCACGAACCATATATAACGAAGTTGTATTTTCTTTCTAAATAAATAGAAAGAAGGGGTTTTAATATGAATAGCAATACAAAAAGAAAACAAATTTATAGTATAGATATATATTGAAATCAGTTGTTTTTTATATTAATTGAGATGAACGTTCATGCACTTAAAATTTAAGAATTTTTAAAAAGACAATGTTTTTCTTTGCCAAACGGTTATGAGAATGCATGTGAACTGTTTCAAATGTTTGGCAAGGAATGAACACTGCCGAAAGATAAAATTTCCAGTATATTCTCAATGTCTTTCATTTTGATTAATTTTGTGACAAAGAGGGAGGACTTCTTAAAATATCAAAATATAACAAACTAGCAAAGATACCCATACACAGACACACACATATACAAACATTACTACTTTATATATATATATATAGAGAGAGAGAGAGAAAGAGAGATTAAAAACATCATTTTTATGCTTCTTACATTTCCTATACCTCTGAAAATATGTGTGTGTGTGTGTTGTATATTCAAAAACTTTGTTCAAGGATTTTTCAATAATTGTAACAGTAAGTAAAAGTATTTAATCTTTGCACTTTTTTATCATTTTTTTTTTTTACTTTTTTTATCATACTTTTTCACATTTTTTTACTTTTTTTTTAGCATTTTATTGTAGATGCAACACATGTAAAACACATGTAAAATAGATGCTAATAAGCTCAATAAGAATTTGAATTTGTATCTTATTTCTGAATTTATTGCTAATCAACTGCAGTGCCTCTACTGAAAAATGCCAGTGAGGTTGCTCTGGTATTTTTTGTAAACTTTCCTAATGTGCTGGTTTCTCAAATTCATACGTGACCTTCTGTCTCATCTCCTGACAAGTAGGTAAGTAATATGATGGGAATGACAGCAGACTTTGGCCACCTATAATTAAAATTATCATTTTCATCAATAGATGTTTGTTGTGTAACTTCTCAAACTCTTTTGTCTATAAGCTTTGATTTTTAAAGTCATCTTTTTTTCCCCCGCTGTTTTTCATTTTTTGTCCCTACAGTCTGATTTTCCAATTGCCATTACTGAAGAAGCATATGAATGTGCTACATACATGCGACTTTGTTATAACTTTGTCCATGGTTCTGCGAGTGACAATCTCCTTTGGATGACCAACCTGCAAGAGTCTCTTCCATTCACAGACCAAATTTCCGTCTCGTTGACCAATGTGTTGGCGTCCATATTTATCACACCTCAATGTAAACACTTGTCACGTAAAGCTTTAGAAAATTTGATTATTATTGCAAAAAAAGATGTCAGACAAGTAAGTCATTCTGATTTTTTTTTTCTCTTGATTTTTTTTTTCATCAAAGCTGAAAAATTGTTATAAAAAATATATAAATACTTGGTGTTTATACAGTATGACGCAAACGTGAAGATGGCATTTAAAGTAAAAACTCTTTGATATCCATATGTATCTTGCAAAAATAACCATCCTCACCAAAAATTAGGAAAAAAAATTATCAAGTAGGATTTTAATGTTCCTCTGGCAGTGACCGATAAATCACAGACGTCACTCCCTGATAGTAGTAGATATGGCAGGTAGGTTGCCATAAAGTTGTTGCTTCATGGGATGCTCTTGCCAAGATATATTTAACACTGTTCGTAGCATATGGGTGTAGGTGCCGTCTAGCTTTGTTTCCAATTTTTTGGTGAGTGTCCAAGTTGTAGCACCATAAATAAGGACAGATTCCACTACTGTTCTGAAGAACTGCCTTTTCAGTTTGTCAGTTAACCTTGAAGTCCATACTAACCGCAGCTTATCCAATGTAGTCGATGCTTTTGAGATGTGAATTTCTATATCTCTTTCCGTAGAACCTACGTTTCTGCCCAAATACATAAACTCTGTGACATCTTTCAATGTTGTTCCATCTAGAGATTTTATCCCCTCCCCACCCACCGCATTAAAGTTATAAACTTTGTCTTATCCACATTAACGTAAAGACCAATGTCATTTGCAAACTTTTCTAGCTTACATAACATTGTTTGCACATCAGCAGCGTTGTTCACGAACAGATTATTATCATCTGCATAATCTGTGCCAGAGGAGCAATCAAGAATTGGTGAGAAATGGATTGCTGTAAACTTCATGGCACAAGCACAAGAGCATAGGACGAGCAAGATCCACAAACATCCAGCAAATTGCACATGATACCAACGGTGATCCTGAATATCTGAGGCAGCTGATGGAAGATAGGGAAATCTGGGGAGAGAGAGTCACATTGGTTCGGGCAAGGAGCCCAACCAAATAGTTTTAATTAAAGATAAAACCGTTTTTGTATCCACCCTCCATTATTACTGATTTAAATAACGGACTGACTTATCTCCCCTTGCTTCACTCTAATAAATAGCTGATCAGCAAAATATGATGGAATTGATTTTTATTGTTAATTAAATTTTTATTTGATGATTGTTCCTAATTTTTGGCATAGAATCCTATTTTTTCATGATATATAAATATATCAAAGAGTTTTCCTATTAATTTATTTGCAACTGTGCCAATTCTTTTATTGATAATGATGAATATTTTTAACTTCCAAATAAAAAAATAGAGATTTTGTTACGATGCATTTATTCGATCTGTGTATTATGTCTTATGCTAATATTGAATCCATTATTAAGCATCATAGTTACAATCCATCAAATTTTTGTAACATTGCCATTATACTCAAGCCATATTCGTTATAGTTCAAACTTCTCTCGGAACCCCACGCTGTCCGGCATCATCAAAACTGAACAAACAAAAATAAATCTGGCTCGGCATCTTTTCCTTTTTTAACTCTTTGCTTTTGACAACGTGGTGTATTTTTCTAATTTTTTTTTTCTTTTTTCTTCTCACACACACTTCCTAATTTGCATATGCGCCTTTTTTCAGCTGCTGCTAATCTCTTTGCGAGCCAGCCATCCTTCGCTGCTGCTGATATTTTCCTATGTGTTCATATGCACTATGTTTAACTTGGTCAGGACACGTTTGTCTGTCACTTCAGTCACTGATGATGTATTCCGTTATCAGTCTTGGATTTCCACAAGGGCAGTTGTTTTCGTTGTGGATGTTTCTGGCTATCCTTCCAAACTTCGCTTTTGCTTGGTTTAGGGTAACTCAGTTCTTTCGTGGGTCATCCATTCCATGTGAGAAATGTTCTCTAGATTCTTGGATAGCTTTATTCAACTAGTCCTTTCAATCATTCTATATGTCAATACAGTAGTTCTGTGACTGTGCAGGGTCAAGGTTCACTTTGGAATATTTATTTGCACAAAATATAAAAAATATATAATGAACAAATTAGGCACAAGGTCATTCAAAAGTGTGGGGATAATGAGTGTTGTTGGTTATCCTTGATCTCAAATACTTAAAATTGTTGATCCTAGAAATATCTCAGTCGCCAAAATACCATATTCACTCCAGAAACTGCCCTACTTAAGATAAACCCAAATTTTAAAAAAGTTTTATTGAATTATTTACAGTAATAACATTTCATTGCCATGAAACTTGATTCATGGTTGTCTGTGACTAAATAGGGACAATGCCTTTTGTTGGTCTTAGATTCTCACATGAGCATCCCTTCAGATATGGGAAAGTACTATGCCAGACAAGCTGTACACCATTAGTAGTGGCAGTCGGTCTGAGTGTCACAGTGATTCTGCAGCATTATTTAGTTCGGGGTTGATTGATTTATACCAAACTTGACATCTTTAACAACTACTTTTCTAATAAATTTTTTTGTGAATTTTTACTTTCTATCTTAACACTCACCTTTAAAATTTTTACTTTCTATCTTAACACTCACCTTTAAAAATTTTTACTTTTTATCTTAACACTCACCTTTAAAATTTTTACTTTTTTATCTTAACACTCACCTTTAAAATATTTTGGGGGTATTTACTTTCTATCTTAACACTCACCTTTAAAATTTTTACTTTCTATCTTAACACTCACCTTTAAAATTTTTACTTTTTATCTTAACACTCACCTTTAAAATTTTTACTTTCTATCTTAACACTCACCTTTAAAATTTTTACTTTCTATCTTAACACTCACCTTTAAAAATTTTTACTTTCTATCTTAACACTCACCTTTAAAATTTTTACTTTCTATCTTAACACTCACCTTTAAAATTTTTACTTTTTATCTTAACACTCACCTTTAAAATTTTTACTTTCTATCTTAACACTCACCTTTAAAATTTTTACTTTCTATCTTAACACTCACCTTTAAAATTTTTACTTTTTATCTTAACACTCACCTTTAAAATTTTTACTTTCTATCTTAACACTCACCTTTAAAATTTTTACTTTCTATCTTAACACTCACCTTTAAAATTTTTACTTTCTATCTTAACACTCACCTTTAAAATTTTTACTTTCTATCTAAACACTCACCTTTAAAATTTTTACTTTTTATCTTAACACTCACCTTTAAAATTTTTACTTTTTATCTTAACACTCACCTTTAAAATTTTTACTTTCTATCTTAACACTCACCTTTAAAATTTTTACTTTCTATCTTAACACTCACCTTTAAAAATTTTTACTTTCTATCTTAACACTCACCTTTAAAATTTTTACTTTCTATCTAAACACTCACCTTTAAAATTTTTACTTTTTATCTTAACACTCACCTTTAAAATTTTTACTTTTTATCTTAACACTCACCTTTAAAATTTTTACTTTCTATCTTAACACTCACCTTTAAAATTTTTACTTTCTATCTTAACACTCACCTTTAAAATTTTTACTTTTTATCTTAACACTCACCTTTAAAATTTTTACTTTCTATCTTAACACTCACCTTTAAAATTTTTACTTTTTATCTTAACACTCACCTTTAAAATTTTTACTTTCTATCTTAACACTCACCTTTAAAATTTTTACTTTCTATCTTAACACTCACCTTTAAAATTTTTACTTTCTATCTTAACACTCACCTTTAAAATTTTTACTTTCTATCTAAACACTCACCTTTAAAATTTTTACTTTTTATCTTAACACTCACCTTTAAAATTTTTACTTTTTATCTTAACACTCACCTTTAAAATTTTTACTTTCTATCTTAACACTCACCTTTAAAATTTTTACTTTCTATCTTAACACTCACCTTTAAAATTTTTACTTTTTATCTTAACACTCACCTTTAAAATTTTTACTTTCTATCTTAACACTCACCTTTAAAATTTTTACTTTCTATCTTAACACTCACCTTTAAAATTTTTACTTTTTATCTTAACACTCACCTTTAAAATTTTTACTTTCTATCTAAACACTCACCTTTAAAATTTTTACTTTCTATCTTAACACTCACCTTTAAAATTTTTACTTTCTATCTTAACACTCACCTTTAAAATTTTTACTTTCTATCTAAACACTCACCTTTAAAATTTTTACTTTTTATCTTAACACTCACCTTTAAAATTTTTACTTTTTATCTTAACACTCACCTTTAAAATTTTTACTTTCTATCTTAACACTCACCTTTAAAATTTTTACTTTCTATCTTAACACTCACCTTTAAAATTTTTACTTTCTATCTTAACACTCACCTTTAAAATTTTTACTTTCTATCTTAACACTCACCTTTAAAATTTTTACTTTCTATCTTAACACTCACCTTTAAAATTTTTACTTTCTATCTTAACACTCACCTTTAAAATTTTTACTTTCTATCTTAACACTCACCTTTAAAATTTTTACTTTCTATCTTAACACTCACCTTTAAAATTTTTACTTTCTATCTTAACACTCACCTTTAAAATTTTTACTTTCTATCTTAACACTCACCTTTAAAATTTTTACTTTCTATCTTAACACTCACCTTTAAAATTTTTACTTTCTATCTTAACACTCACCTTTAAAATTTTTACTTTCTATCTTAACACTCACCTTTAAAATTTTTACTTTCTATCTTAACACTCACCTTTAAAATTTTTACTTTCTATCTTAACACTCACCTTTAAAATTTTTACTTTCTATCTTAACACTCACCTTTAAAATTTTTACTTTCTATCTTAACACTCACCTTTAAAATTTTTACTTTCTATCTTAACACTCACCTTTAAAATTTTTACTTTCTATCTTAACACTCACCTTTAAAATTTTTACTTTCTATCTTAACACTCACCTTTAAAATTTTTACTTTCTATCTTAACACTCACCTTTAAAATTTTTACTTTCTATCTTAACACTCACCTTTAAAATTTTTACTTTCTATCTTAACACTCACCTTTAAAATTTTTACTTTCTATCTTAACACTCACCTTTAAAATTTTTACTTTCTATCTTAACACTCACCTTTAAAATGATGACTTTTATAGATTTTCGCATATGCTGAAAACGAATATCACATATTTTGTGCAGACAAGTAGTTTTTTGAATATTAAAACATTTTTTCCAACAAATTATGGGTCAATTTATTTAATCTGTGCATTTAGCAATAGAAATGCGTTTTCAACCAAGCATGTGACAGATTGACGGACAGAATATCTTCTAGAGCTGCTTGCATCTTTTACTTCTTCATCAATTATCGGTGTCTTTTTTTGCATCCAATTTGAGTTGTATGTTCACCATGGTGGTAAAAAATGATTTTCACCATGAAATTCTATCATTTAGATCAGTTCCAACGTGCTATTATTTGAGGTAATTTTTGACTAAGTCACTCCAAGTCTTCTTCATCCTGCCTTTTTCCTAAGTTACCCACAACTGAGGTATGTGTACATTTATTCATCCATCCAAAGACTCATGAAACATGTCCATAACACTTCAAGCGGATGCAATGTGAAACTGACTCCAGTTTTGACAATATTAACCTCAACAGCAGGAAGTCAGATGCATGACTAACGAATGAAAATTTTATAGTAAGCCCCACTCTCCCCAATGGTTAACGTCAACTTGCGCAACTGCCATTGCTCAAAAGCAGCACGCATACCGCAGATTTAACTGACATAAGTCCAGTTCAAACAGACTGAAGTATATAGAAGCTAGAAATAACATTAAGAAAGAAATAGCGACAAATAAGAGAGAATTTGCGGAAATCACTAAAAAACGTATCGAAGCACAAAAACTAGGAACTCGAGACTTCTGGAAAATCTACAACAGTGTAGTAAATAATGGGCAATCAACAATTCCCCCACTAACCAACAATCATGAGGTTGTCTCCTCAGCAACCGACAAGGCTAACATGCTTGCCAGTCGGTTTGCCTCAAACTCCACACTGGACCTTTCCAACCACCCCCTACCTGACTTTCCTATGCAGACAGACGCCACGCTAGACGATCTGAAAATCACCCCTGCTCAGGTGCATGCCATCATAAAAAACCTTGACACTTCAAAAGCATGTGGACCCGATCTCATCCCAGCTGTGCTATTAAAAATGTGCTTAGCCGAAGTAGCTCCAGTTCTCTCCAAACTCTACAACAAATGCCTTAATGAAGTTTGCTTTCTGGGCTGTTGGAAAACTGCTACTGTTGTACCAGTATTCAAGAATTTTTAGCGAAAAGACTGACCCATCAAATTATCGCCCCATTAGCCTCCTCCCACTTTTTGCCAAAATATTTGAGACCTTAATTAACCATGCTCTAGTCCATCACCTTACAGATGCTAAGCTTCTGACTGACCAACAATATGGATCTAGACAAGCCTCTTCCACAGCAGACATCCTAACTGTAATCTTTGAACGTATATACCATTCACTGGACAAAGCGGGGGAGGGCAGAGCGGTAGCTCTAGATATATCTAAGGCTTTTGACAGGGTATGGCATGAGGGTCTCCTCAGGAAAATTAGATCATACGGTATCACTGGTAGAATACTTAACATAATTAAATCCTTCTTAGATAAGAGAAAAATCCAGGTTGTCCTCTACGGTCGTACATCTAAACAATATGATATAAATGCAGGAGTGCCCCAGGGTTCTATCCTTGGACCTCTATTGTTCCTGATATTCATAAATGACCTCCCCGACAAAATTGCCTCTGAGATATATGCTGATGACACTACACTCTATGGCAGGCACGACGGGAAGACGAATGAACACATTTCTAAAGAAATGGCAGAAACACTAGAGGAAGACTCCAATCTGTAGTGGAATAGGGGACAAAAATGGTTGGTCACGTTCAATGCTGCCAAGACTAAACTAGTTTCATTCAATAATTACAAGAAACCCTCTCTACCACCTATAGCAATGGTCAACAACTCTTTATCTGAGAGTACATCTTTCAAACTCCTTGGCCTAACGTTCACAGGAAACATGAGTTGGAACAATTACATTGAAGGCATTGCCAGGGCCGCTGCAAGAAAGGTGGGCTCTCTCTACCGTGCTAGAAAACTACTAACACCCGAAAGTATCCTGTACCTCTATAAGGCCACCATTCGCCCATGTATGGAGTATTGCTGTCACATTTGGGCTGGTGCATCTGCTACTAGTCTCTTGCTCCTTGACAAGGTTCAAAAGAGTCACAAACCTGATAGGCCTTGAACTGGCATCTAAGCTTCAGCCTCTGTCCCATCAACGAAATGTTGCATCCCTCTGCCTTTTCTACAAGTATTTTAGTGGCGAATGCTCTGACGAACTGCAATCACTTGTGCCCCCACGACGTGAGCACCCTCGACAAACCCGACAGGCTGCTAAATCCCACCCCCACACTGTAGAGATCCCTAGATTTAAAAGATCTTTCTACTCCAATAGTTTCTTCCCCAGAACCGCTAGACTTTAGAATTCCATTCCAGGTCCCTGCTTCCCCAACAGTACTGACGTGCAGAAGTTCAAGTGTAACGTGAACCGACATCTTGCTGCCCAAATCCCTACATAGTACCCCAGTAGATGTTGCCCCTGATAATAGCCTCCTACACCAAAGTGGATGGTCACATTCAGTGCTACCAGGACTAAACTTGTTTCCTTTAATAACTACAAGAAACCTTCTCTACCACCAATAGCAATGGCCAGAGACTCTTTATCTGAAAGTACATCATTTAAACTACTCAGCCTAACGTTCACAGGAAACATGAGTTGGAACAATTACATTGAGAGTATTGCCAGGACCGCTGCGAAAAAGGTAGGTTCTCTCTACTGTGCTAGAAAGCTACTAACACCCGAAAGTATCTTAGGCCACCATTCCCCCATGTATGGAGTATTGTTGTCATATTTGGGCTGTTGCATCTGCTACTAGTCTCTCACTCCTAGACAAGGTACAAAAGAGAGTTGCCAACCTGATAGGTCCTGAACTGTTATCTAAGCTTCAACCTCTGTCCCATCGATGAAATGTAGCATCCGTCTGCCTGTTCTACAAGCACTTTAACGGTGAATGCTCCAACGAACTGCAAGCACTTGTACCCCATCGACGTAAATACCCCCGACAAACCTGACCAGCAGCAAAACCCCACCCCTTCACAATTGAGATCCCTAGATGTAAGAGAGCCTTCTACTTCAGTAGTTTCTTCCCCAGGATCGCTAGACTTTGGAATTCCCTTCTGGGTTCCTGCTTCCCCAACTGTACTGACATGCAGAAGTTCAAGTGTAACGTGAACCAACATCTTGCTGCCCAACTCCCCACATAGTACTCCTGTAGCTTATGTCCCTGATAGTAGTCCCCTATATCAAAGTGGCAATGTGCCTTGTTTGGGGTGAAAATGTAATAAAAAAAAAAATCCTTGCTAAGTTGTCGTTTTAAAAAAAATAAAATTCTAACCAGTTTCAATCCTCATTACCAATCCTCAGTGTTGCGTCACTGTCCACTTGACAACCTCATTAGCCTTTAAGTGGCCTTTCAGCCTTGATAAATGATGACTCATTAGCAGATTTTCTTTCATTCCTGAAGGTTTGTTTTTATTTTTTCATAGGCCAGCTACTTTTTGCCGTTACTTCTCTATCAAATGGGACGAGAAGCTGACCCGATTCTCAAAAGTGAAATCCTCAAAACCTTACCACAATTGGCTCAACACAAAGTAAGTTTTACACGTTCAAATCAAACGAATATGATTAAAATAAATGCACATGCAACAGCATTGGTCTTCCATGAATCTGGATAAAAACACAAAACTTGATTATTTTGTTTTCATCGGATTAGTTTACTGTATGTACCACATGCCATCAATTTTTTTCTACTGCACCAGCTGGTAGTAGTCTCCCTTTATTTTGAGATTTTATTTTATTTTGAAATTTAACTCTAGTTATGTCTTTACAAGCAAATTTAGATTAATAAAAAGCATGTCAGTAATGATTTTTTTCATAAAACACATTTTAAATGTCTTTAAATATACTTACGTTTTAATGTTGGAAAATTTTCAGTCTTTCACTTGACTGCCATTTGATTTTTATTACTTGCCAAGCCATCTTTTATATATTTAGAAAGCAACAAGACATGGACAATCAAAATCAAAAGAAAATGTCTTCACACAAAGGTGAATTCATAAATTCATGTTTACTTAATTTAACTCAAGCCTTTGAAAATCTCTGAAACAAATTTTTTTTTTTTTTTTTTTTTTTTTTTTTCAAATTTTTTAGCCACAGGAAAATCTGTTGGATTAGAATCAAATATTAATTTGTAGCAAAAGGATACAATAATGTAGATATTAGATACAAATTATATAAGTTATATTTGATGAGAGTGTTTTTCCATCTCCAACTTTCAAGATTCTCTGTATATTTTTTTCAATAATTTTTCTTTGTATTAATTCTGAATAATGTTGAGCATTTGTTTTTCGATAGGCATGTGTTGGACCGATCCTTAAATCAATCCAAGACTTGGGGCGCTTCAATCAATTAAAACCAATTTCATTATGCCTCCTCACAAAATTGTGGACAATCCAAGACCGTTGCTTCCCCCAATTGCATAAAGCCTTGAATGAAGAACCGATCACAAGGCAAAGTACATCTCCAGAAAAGCTAGAACTTCTTTTTGCCCAAGCATCGACCATTAAAGAGATTTGCCTTTTACGGTAAGTGCATTAGAAAATGTTGTGATGAGAAGGTGAGCAGAAAAATTTTCATTACGTGATTATATGCACGTGTGTATATAATGGACTTTCCCATCGATTTCAACGTATGAGCTTCCGCCACAACAATTTATCTCGATTCAATATTTTGTTTCAATTGTAAAACTTTGTTATTGAATAAACATTTATTGAATAGAAGTCAGATTAAATATGCAAAATATTTACAAGTGGTAGTGGAAGAGAAATGAGGTTGGAAGTATGCATCAAGAAATGATTGTTAGGAGATGTGATCTAGTGGGAAGAGAAAAATAGCGGATTGGGAAAATCAGTTAGAAATAGTTGAAGAATAAATAAATGTAAAGGAAGAGACGTTTAGGCAGCAGGTGAAAGAGTAAATATGGAAAATTTATAGTGGGAAGAGAAAAATAGTGGATTGGTGCGAACCTGTCTTTGTTTTATCGTTACTACCATTGCAGGTGCTCGTCTGAACGCCGATCTGTGGTCCCCCCTCGCCAATCTTCCACGATAAACAACCGCCTAGCTGAAACCACTGTCAAAAATTTCCCCCACTCCTTATCTCTGCCAAAATCAAAATGTAGATTCCATGAACAAAGCTTCTTTCTGTTCCGGTTGCCTGTTTCCCAACTGACTACAACCTGGATGTCTTCAAGTCCAATGTATACAAATTCCTGATGAACCGCTCCCTTAAGTAAGACACTTTATAAAATCTCCAACACTAACGTTCTGTACACACAATAACTCTTATCCCCGAGTAGCTTCTGGGTCTTGATAAGTGGTGACTACCTTGTAAAAAAAAAAACAGTTGAAAATAATGGAAGAATAAGGGATTTTGGAAGCTTCTAAGGAATTATGAATCAATGGAAGCATCTTTTATTTTTCATATTCTTTGTTTATTCCTATATATGGACTGTAAGTACCTCCAGCATGCGCCAAAGTTTTACCCACCCTCTGTATGTGACACGATGTAACTAATTTAATATTATCATTCTAATTTTTTTACCATTTAAAACAAGAAGCTTCAAATAAACTAATATTTTTTAAATTTTTTACAGCATACAAAAATAATGCAAATATGAGACAAAAATCGTGTTTACATTATCGACGCTCTAAAACAACATTCCTATATAGTGATGTTTTTGAAGCCGTAGACATACCCATGCTTTAAAAATCTAGCAAAAATCAAATAATTGTCATATTTTCCTGAAATCTTCAATATTTATTAATTCTGAAATAAACTTACATAATAAAAGTAGGCTTCATTAAATATATTAGAGGAAATATTTTTTTAGGTGTTCAACCCCCCCCCCCCCCCCATATTTTATATTACGGAAATTAAACAAAATAAATGTAGGTCGATAAAAATTTCAACATTTTTTAAAGCTGAAAAGATCAAATAATTTTTTTTAAAAAGTTATTTTTATATATATATAAAATCCCATTATTTATTTCACTTACCTTCAAGTTATAATTAAAATTGGATATAAAATCAGTATTATGTTAAAAAAAAATAAACACTTTTTCTTGATAATTTTTTTTCTCGATAATATAATTATTTGAATAAGAACAGAAAAACATAATTCTAAAATATAATTATTTTTAAAAAACTTTAAATGATATTAAATTCAAATATTGCACGATATGAAGTTTAAACAAAGATTTTTTTATAACAGTTTTCCAATAATAAAAAAATATATTCATATAATAGAATATATGACTCTTGAGATAATAAAAATTGCAAAAGCAAAATCGACTAAAAAAAATTCGTTTGGATTTGATTATTTAAAATGATAGAGGGTATTAATCAATTTTTGCGCCTTTTTTCCAAAAAAGTACAGAGGCCTGTAAGCAACATTATCTTCAGATACATAAGTGTCAACAGAAGACATTAAAATTAATTTTCTGTCCGTGTAGTTTGTTAATAAAAAAATCTATTTGTTTTAAAAGGTAAGTCTTATATTGTTTTTATCCAATTTTTATTGTAAATGTTATTTATTCATTGTAACATCAATGCTCTTCCATAGAAATTGACTCAGACTATAGTAAACACGAATTGATGATGTTACTACTAATGTGTACAATGGTGACGTTTTACACAACAGTTTAGAGATGCCTAATGGACTGCAAAACATAAATATGTAAAAGATGTTCTTATTAAATATTGTAAAATTACCTTTTCATTAAATAAAAATGGCTAAGATACGAAGCAGATAAACAAAAATTGTTATCAAAACCAAATAAAATTTTAGTCGACAATTTAAGATATTAGTATAAATTCAAGCTTAACTGTTTACCTCTCTAGTTGAACAATTAATACGTTCTTCGACTGATCTTTTCTAAACACAAATGTGAATCTAGGTTTCTTATTTTATTTATTGTTTTTCAATATTTATCTTGTGTTTCTGAAAGTAAGATTTATAATTTAGATTATTACCGGTCTACAATCTACCGCTATGAGATGAAGTAAAAATTATAGACAGAGAAGAACAATGGAGAGTGAGATGACTCAGAAGCATCAACTGCTAAGAAAACCTAGTATACAATTTAGTACAATCGATGCTTCCGTTCAGTCTCGTAAGACAATGGATATGTCCTGTAAACGTAGCTGCATATGTAATTGTGAGGCAAAGGTTGCGCAACCTCCAACCACCACACCTCTCCTGAATCAGCATTATTTGAGTTCAGTAGCAAGGAGCAGTTCAGAAAAATTGGAAACAATGCTGAGGTAAGCAGAGAGCACATACAACACCTGGAAGTCCCAAATGGTCACCCATTTTAGTACTGACCAGGCTCAGCATTGCTTAACTTCAGTGATCTAACGAGAACATGCTGTATATTTAGTACAATATTAAAACCATTAATTATAAATAATAGATATGGTGACCATTAAAAACACACACACACATAACATGTAGTAAAAAATATTGATCTATAGTGCTAAGTAATAAGATTGTCCTTTTAAAACCAAGATTAGGTCTAAGGCTCTCAAAATTCATACTGGAATTGTCCACAAGGATCCGGGGTGTAATGGATAAAGTAATAGGTCAAATTCGGTTGTAAATGACACTCTTTTGGAGGTTGAAGGTTCGATCTGTAATACAGGTGATATGAAGAATACAATTGTGAATGACTTAAGATTTCAATTCAATCATGGCTGACTGAACGAGAGCATGCTACCCCCGTGGATTAAATAAAGGGTTTCTCTTAAGATTCTGTGCAGAGTTTTAAAATTGATACAACACACCTGAAGGTGATCAAAGATTACATTTGATTTTCCTGATTGCAGTTTGTAGCGTTAATGTTGATAATAAATTGATTGACATTTTGTTGTTCCATCTCTCTCTCTCTACAGACCTGTACAACATGGAGCAGATATGTTACGTCTCCTATCAAATATTCTCAACGTATGCACGACCGAACCATGTACAGCCGCAGTTTGTTTAGCATTGGAAGGTCTCTCCGGCTTGTGTGAAGCAGAGGTAAATTTGATTTGGAAAATAATCCCTTTTATTACTCCTGTTGTGATTGTTTATTTCCTAATGTGTAGAATCCTACATCATATGGCTATGGGCCAGTAAACTGTTGGTTAATTTACCATACCAAAGTGACACTCACCTTAGGCAAGTTGACCATATTTCCTCCAAAGGAGGAAGTTTGATGGGAATATCAAATTCACAAGAAGTTCTCAATCACATGTATATCCCCATCAGATGACAACATCATGTTTTTATCGCTTATCAAGGCCCGAAGGCCACTCAAGAATAAGGGTTAATGAATGTAAGGTGGTAATCCTTAATGATGTAAATTGGGTGGAATTCATTTATTTATGAGCACGACCTAACAGGAACTTGTTTACATTAAATTTGAAGGCTACCATTTTGTATTCAGTCAGGAAGCATGCCAGTGGAACAGTGATCCAAAGGCAGGCAATTCTAGAAAGAAGCTCTGTTCATGGAATCTGCATTTACATTTAGGCACAGATAAAGAGTGGGAAAAATCATATATAGTGGTTTTAGCTAGTCCAGTGATTTTTGTGAAAGTTTGGTATGCAGGGACCATAGATTGGAGTTCAGATGAGCACTTACCATGAAAATAGCGATAGAGCAGATACAGGCTTGCGACATTTCTTCTTTGGGAAAGAGATTACAAGGAAGAAAAAAGAGCATCACCTACTAAGTTTTGAAGCCAGTTATAAACTGAATCAAGGCAGGATAGGGTATGCCAAGCAGCTCCTGCCCAGATATCGCAACAGTACTCCATTGTAGGGTGCACCTGGCTCTTATACATCATCAGGAATAATATACTTACTGGAACGGTAGAGTGATCCAACAATCTTTCCAACGATTTTGGCAACAGATTTGATGCATGTGTTTCATTACAGATCAGGAGTGAATGTCAGTCTCAGAAGCTTAAGACATGGTGTTTCCCCAAGACTAGATCCATTTATTTCAATTGGGGCATGGTGGAGATCAGAGCGATTATGATGAAAAGAAAGAGGCTTGGTTTTCGATGCATTAAAATTGACCAAAAACAATTTCCCCATTGCACCACGTTCTCAAGATCAGAAGAGAGAGAATCAGAAAGATCTTTATCATTGCTCACCTTTGAAGTGTCGCCATTGGGATAACATGCATCCAAGTCATTACTATGTGGCTCACAATTTTTTATGCGCAGCTTTGAAATTTGTACATATTTTCTGTTATATTTTGATAAATTTTATGGTTTTATAGTTTATTTTTTGTGTATTTTATAAATAAGTTTTATAGTTTATATTTTGTGTATTTTGTAAATAAGTTTTATAGTTTATATTTTGTGTATTTTGTAAATAAGTTTTATAGTTTATTTTTTGTGTATTTTATAAATAAGTTTTATAGTTTATTTTTTGTGTATTTTGTAAATAAGTTTTATGGTTTACTTTTGTGCATTTTATTAATAAGTTTTATAGTTTATTTTTTGTGCATTTTATAAATAAGTTTTATAGTTTATCAATGAAAAATAAGCAAGAATTTAATAAAAAAAATAAAACTGATTTACTATTTACTAGGATTGAACCTTCAACCTCCAGAAGAGTGTAACTTTACAAATGAATTTTATCAAGTACTTTATCCACTGCACCATTCCATAATGGATAAAGTACTTAGTAAAATTCAGTGCATGCAGCACTCAAAGTAGAATTGCAAATTACTTAGAATTTCTACCCAGTCATGGTTGATGGAACAAGGGCATGCTACCCCCCCCCCCCCCCCCCCGTGGATTAAATAAAAGGTTCCATTAGAAATTCTGTACATGTTCCATAGTTTGACAAAAAGATTTCAGAGTTCAATACCTGAAGTAGTTCGGGGGTTACATCGGCTGAAACATTGTAAAAATAACACTCAAGATGAAAATAGTAGTCCAAAAAATCTAAATAATACATTCAAAAGTGATTATTTCCAGAAATTTTTTTTAACTTCTGCTCAAATACTAAAAATTTTTTCCTACTTTTCTTTTCCAACTCCAGGTCGTGAGTATTCAGAGTGTATGGAAATTACTCTCAACACAATTGGCCAATGACAAGAGGTAAATCTTTCATTTTCGATATCTTTTCCATCTTCCCAATGTTGCAGAATAGCACATCCAATGTATCGCCCAATTATCTGGGCAAGAAGATTATTATTATTGTGTAGATTGAATTCAACTTGTTTTAAAGAGAAAAATGTAATTCAACGACAATTTTTTTTTTTTTACACAGTGATCACCACTTATCAAGGCCCGGAAGCCACTCAGGGATAAGGGTTATTGCAAGTACATATCGTTAGTGTGGAGATTTGATGAAGTGTTTACTTAAGGGGTGGTTTATTAGGAATCAAATATGGTTAAATGACATTTTAGGAATTTAACTTGACTAGATTCTATAAACAAGAACAAGAAAGAATTTATAATAAATACAAAGAAATATTTTTTCCAAAAAAAGAGTGCGTTAACAATGATAATACCTAGATATGTGATACAGATCTCAGCTGATAGGATTCTTTGTGGACATGCAAATGAGGTCATCACAAAGAAATAGTTTTTAATTTTTTTACGCAGACATCAGTTAAGAGACAAGAGAAGTCAAAGAGATCAGTTTAATAAGACCAAGTCGAGAAGGTGACTGCTATTATTATATACACTCCTCTTCTTCTCCACCAGAAAACAACTCTCCATCAATGGAATATTGTCTCCTCTCATCGTTTGAAACCCCCTCGTGTACAATTATTTGTTATCTCTCAAAATAACATGTTGAAATGTTTACGTCATCGTTTCTAGTCCAGCTCAAGCAAAACATTGTTCATCAATAATTTGATGCCCTGCTATCCAACACCAGAATCACTTTAATAGGTTTTTTAAATATAAATTAGATGTACACATTTTATACATTTCCTGTAAAACAAAACAAAAAACTTGATTGCGACCGCTGTCAATAAAGAGAAAAGTCTATAAGGTAACTGATCAGAGGGAGATGGTCAAGAAAAATATTTTAATTGTTTTTATTTTGGAATTTATTCAGATTTCTGTTTTTAATATACATTTCTCTTTCCTCTTCAGACCTGCAGTGACTGTGAAGATTTGTGAAATGTTTTCTTTGGTGCCACAATTGGCTGTTGAAAATGAAGCTTTTCAGGTAAAAAGAAAATATTTTGTTGTTTATAAAATTATTTTTTGGATTATTGTTGGATAATCCAGGTGCCCAGGAATGACGTCAAAGGAAAGTCTCTCAGTGACTCCATTGTAAAAAAAAAAAAAAAATTGAAACATGCAGTTAATTTAGAAGTTGGTCTGAGTTCAGTTATGGATTGGGGTAAGAAATGGCTCGTTTCATTTAATCCTGTTAAGACTCAGCTATTGTCTTTCAATCGCAGGCGTGTCATTTTTCTTCCTGCTCTGCTCTCAATGGAAAATTTATTCTAAGATTTTTTGGTTTTTCTTTCTCATCAAATCTTTCTTGGGACCCATATATTGAATCCATTGCTCTTTCTATGTCTCGTAAAACCAGTTCTTTCAATCAATCTAAACACTTTCTGACACTCGAGGCTATTCTCTATCAGACCATGCATAGAGTATTGTTGTCATATTTGGCCTGATGAATCTGTGTCCTTGAAGGCAGAAACGTAATTTGATTGGCCATACTCTTTCTTTCTCACTGCAACCTCTCTCTCACAGACGTGATGTTGCTGATCTCAGTTTTTCCTACAAATCCTATAATGGCATGTCGTCTTCAGAATTGTCTGATCTATTCCCTGCTTCCTTTGTTCCAGCTCGTCCAACTCATTAGTCTAATGGTTTCCATCAATTCGCTGTTTTAATACTTCATTGTAATACGGCTTCCTAATCCAGTAGTTTCTTTACAAGGACTGCATAGTTTTGAAACTATCTTCCTGCTGACTGTTTTCCTTCTAACTACATTCAGTTACAACGGCTATTCATTTAATGATTTGATGTTTAATGCATCTGCAAAAATTTGATTCTTTCTAATTTTTCTTTTTTACATTCATTCACCATGGTATCATGTAAAACACATTGGATACCATCACAGACTATGGAAAATGTTAAAATTTTATTGGATTGATTCTTTTCAGCTGTATATTAATACCAGAGGGGAAGGTATTAATCCACAATTTCTTGCATTAACTATATTTCCTTTAATATTTTTTTATTTATCCAGAAATTCTATAACGATGTTGTCAGTATGCTATGGATACTCAGCCAGCGTTTTGGGACGGTCATGGCTAAACGTACTGATACTGATGTCAGTGCTGCATCATTCAAAGCTCTTTCAGCATTCAAGGCGGAGGATTTTAATATTAACCACTTTCCATTAAAGGTGAACTCTCATACCATTTTTTATTTTTTGCTTTCTTTCATTTTTTTTTTCTTTCTTTTCTTGGCTATAATGTGCATAATTATTATCATTATTATTATTATTATTATTATTATTATTATTATTATTTTTATTATTATTATTATTATTATTTTTATTATTATTATTATTATTATTATTATTTTATTATTATTATTATTATTATTTTATTATTATTATTATTATTTTATTATTATTATTATTATTATTTTATTATTATTATTATTATTATTTTATTATTATTATTTTTATTATTATTATTATTATTTTATTATTATTATTATTATTTTTATTATTATTATTATTATTTTTATTATTATTTTTATTATTATTATTATTTTTATTATTATTATTATTATTATTATTATTATTTTATTATTATTATTATTTTTATTATTATTATTATTATTATTATTATTATTATTATTGCTGTGATTGCTTCCCTGAGACCTACAACATGGTCATCTTTAAATCCAATGTAAACAAACTGTTTTCATATGTAATAAAATTTTATTCAATTTATTATTTTTAATCCTCTCGTATTATTCTTCATCATTCGACTGACAATCTGTCTTAACCCTTGTCCTCAAGTGGCATTTAGTCTCTATTAATGGTAATGCATTAGTAAATAAAAAAGTACAGAACTCGCATCCTCATATAATAGAGATTGTGTGTCGGCTGACACAGTTGCGAGTTATGGATAAGATACCAATTTGTATTCAATGAATCGTTTAGAATACATAGTATTTTGTTTTGGCATTAATAACCCAAAAAGGGTTGATATGCTGTAAAGTAGACTGACGTACATCAAATCTGTTGCCAAGGTCACTGGAAAAAAATGGTTGGATCACTCTATCACTCCAGTAGGTATCTATGCAATCCTTTGTCTGTATAAGAGCCTGGTACACCCTAAAAAAGTAAAAGTTGCTCGGCACTCTATTCAGCCTTGACACAGTTCAAAACCAGTTTCAAAACCTACGAGGAGATACCCTTTTCTCTTCCTTGCAACCTCTTTCCCACAAAAGAAACGTTGCGGCCATGTCTCTGCTCTATCGTTATTTTTATGGCAAGTGCTCGACTGAACTCCAATCTATAGTTCTCCCTTGCCAAATTTTCACAAAAAACACTCGATTAGCTACAATCACTGTGCTTAAATCTAAACACAGATTCCATAAACAAAGGTTCTTTCCCATTACCATCTTACGTTCATTAACCCTTATCCTCGAGTGGCCTTTGGGCCTTGATAAGTGGTGATTCCCAAGTAGAAAAAAAAGGCAGGCCTTAAATTCTTTTGTCTCAGTGTTACATTTTTTTCTTTTTCTAAGGTAACTGAAGATTTTCGTTTGCAAGCCGAAGCCATGGTTAAACTAAAGAAAGAAGAAAACCCAGACATCACAGTAGAAAGTCTTTTGCCTGTTGTTCCTGGTGTTTGTTATGTACGCATCATTCGAACTATCCAATCGGAGATACAACTCAATGGTAAGATGGTCTCATTAATTCTTAACAGCACACTGATCGGAATTGATGTTCATATTCCCACAGTGCACAAGTAAACCCTGAAAAAATATTCAACATCACACAGTATTCCAAATAAAATCTCCTCGGTATGGCTAATCCACACTTGCTTTTACGAGGAATGGTACACCTTCTCCAAGTGATGTTACCTCAAGTAACAATATGAAGCTAGATACTCCACTAGACCAGATAAATTCATGCCCTTAAATCTGGTAAGACCAAGCGATCACCAGAAGAAAAATATATACTATAACATATTTAAATGGTCAGTTGAGGGAGAAGAAAATTATGTTCCCAACTTCTTTTCTAACTCAGTGTTTGAGATGTAAATGAGAACTTTAATGGAACATTCGAATATCTATGTGTCTTCTTGTTCAAGTGTTAGTCCCCAGAAAAGGGCCCCTTGATTTCTGAGAACTTTGACTGAAATACAGTAGGACCCTGGGATATGGCATTAAAAATTAGTAACAAAATACAGTATAGTATATAATTCACATGTATATAATCAAATAACATTATAAATTACACTGTAAGGCAGGGCAAATACCATAACCACGGACTGGAAAAACACTGTATTCCACATCGTAATGTGAAAAAAAATGTATCCTAGGGCCACCGTATCCCGGGGTTCTACTGTATAATGAAACAAAAAAAGATAACCTTTTGTTTCAATCTACTTTTATATTTTAGAAGTTTTTTTTGTTTTTTTTTTCACTGTCATTTCACCCCAAACAAGACACAATATCACTTTTGATGTAAGGAGCTACTAATTGGGATCAAATTCACAGGGATACTATGTAGGGAGTTGAGTAGTGAGGCCTCTGTTCACATTACACTTGAACTTCTGCATGTCAGTACAATCAGAGAAATGAAACCAGGAGAAAATTCCAAAGTTTAGAAGTCTGGGGGAAAAAAAACTATTTGAGAAGATCATCTATGGCATGTAGAGATCTCTACAAAATAGGGGTGGGATTTTGCTAATTGTCAGATTAGTCGTGGGTATTTTTGTCAAGAGGGTACAAGGGCTTTCAGTTTGCCGAAGCACATCTCTTTAAAATACTTGTAAAACAATCACATCTCTTTAAAATCCTTGTAAAACAATCACATCTCTTTAAAATATTGTGAAACAATCACATCTCTTTAAAATACTCGTGAAACAATCACATCTCTTTAAAATACTCGTGAAACAATCACATCTCTTTAAAATACTTGTAAAACAATCACATCTCTTTAAAATACTTGTGAAACAATCACATCTCTTTAAAATACTTGTGAAACAATCACATCTCTTTAAAATACTCGTGAAACAATCACATCTCTTTAAAATACTTATAAAACAATCACATCTCTTTAAAATACTTATAAAACAATCACATCTCTTTAAAATACTTGTGAAACAATCACATCTCTTTAAAATACTCGTGAAACAATCACATCTCTTTAAAATACTTATAAAACAATCACATCTCTTTAAAATACTCGGGAAACAATCACATCTCTTTAAAATACTTGTGAAACAATCACATCTCTTTAAAATACTTATAAAACAATCACATCTCTTTAAAATACTTGTGAAACAATCACATCTCTTTAAAATACTCGTGAAACAATCACATCTCTTTAAAATACTTATAAAACAATCACATCTCTTTAAAATACTCGTGAAACAATCACATCTCTTTAAAATACTTGTGAAACAATCACATCTCTTTAAAATACTTATAAAACAATCACATCTCTTTAAAATACTTGTGAAACAATCACATCTCTTTAAAATACTTGTGAAACAATCACATCTCTTTAAAATACTCGTGAAACAATCACATCTCTTTAAAATACTTATAAAACAATCACATCTCTTTAAAATACTTATAAAACAATCACATCTCTTTAAAATACTCGTGAAACAATCACATCTCTTTAAAATCCTTGTAAAACAATCACATCTCTTTAAAATACTTATAAAACAATCACATCTCTTTAAAATACTCGTGAAACAATCACATCTCTTTAAAATCCTTGTAAAACAATCACATCTCTTTAAAATACTCGTGAAACAATCACATCTCTTTAAAATCCTTGTAAAACAATCACATCTCTTTAAAATACTCGTGAAACAATCACATCTCTTTAAAATACTCGTGAAACAATCACATCTCTTTAAAATACTTATAAAACAATCACATCTCTTTAAAATCCTTGTAAAACAATCACATCTCTTTAAAATACTCGTGAAACAATCACATCTCTTTAAAATACTTGTGAAACAATCACATCTCTTTAAAATACTTATAAAACAATCACATCTCTTTAAAATACTCGTGAAACAATCACATCTCTTTAAAATACTCGTGAAACAATCACATCTCTTTAAAATACTCGTGAAACAATCACATCTCTTTAAAATACTCGTAAAACAATCACATCTCTTTAAAATACTTGTAAAACAATCACATCTCTTTAAAATACTTGTAAAACAATCACATCTCTTTAAAATACTTGTAAAACAATCACATCTCTTTAAAATACTTGTGAAACAATCACATCTCTTTAAAATACTTGTGAAACAATCACATCTCTTTAAAATACTTGTGAAACAATCACATCTCTTTAAAATACTTGTGAAACAATAACATCTCTTTAAAATACTTGTGAAACAATCACATCTCTTTAAAATACTTGTGAAACAATCACATCTCTTTAAAATACTTGTAAAACAATCACATCTCTTTAAAATACTTGTAAAACAATCACATCTCTTTAAAATACTTGTAAAACAATCACATCTCTTTAAAATACTTGTAAAACAATCACATCTCTTGAAAATACTTGTAAAACAATCACATCTCTTTAAAATACTTGTAAAACAATCACATCTCTTTAAAATACTTGTGAAACAATCACATCTCTTTAAAATACTTGTAAAACAATCACATCTCTTGAAAATACTTGTGAAACAATCACATCTCTTTAAAATACTTGTGAAACAATCACATCTCTTGAAAATACTTGTAAAACAATCACATCTCTTTAAAATACTTGTAAAACAATCACATCTCTTTAAAATACTTGTGAAACAATCACATCTCTTTAAAATACTTGTGAAACAATCACATCTCTTTAAAATACTTGTGAAACAATCACATCTCTTTAAAATACTTGTGAAACAATCACATCTCTTTAAAATACTTGTGAAACAATCACATCTCTTTAAAATACTTGTGAAACAATCACATCTCTTTAAAATCCTTGTAAAACAATCACATCTCTTTAAAATACTTGTGAAACAATCACATCTCTTTAAAATACTTGTAAAACAATCACATCTCTTTAAAATACTTGTGAAACAATCACATCTCTTTAAAATACTTGTAAAACAATCACATCTCTTTAAAATACTTGTAAAACAATCACATCTCTTTAAAATACTTGTGAAACAATCACATCTCTTTAAAATACTTGTGAAACAATCACATCTCTTTAAAATACTTGTGAAACAATCACATCTCTTTAAAATACTTGTGAAACAATCACATCTCTTTAAAATACTTGTGAAACAATCACATCTCTTTAAAATACTTATAAAACAATCACATCTCTTTAAAATACTTGTGAAACAATCACATCTCTTGAAAATACTTGTAAAACAATCACATCTCTTTAAAATACTTGTGAAACAATCACATCTCTTTAAAATACTTGTGAAACAATCACATCTCTTTAAAATACTTGTGAAACAATCACATCTCTTTAAAATACTTGTGAAACAATCACATCTCTTTAAAATACTTGTGAAACAATCACATCTCTTTAAAATACTTGTGAAACAATCACATCTCTTGAAAATACTTGTAAAACAATCACATCTCTTTAAAATACTTGTGAAACAATCACATCTCTTTAAAATACTTGTGAAACAATCACATCTCTTGAAAATACTTGTAAAACAATCACATCTCTTGAAAATACTTGTAAAACAATCACAAAGAGTCAATGTTTCGGCAATGGGACAGAGACTGGAGTTTATTTGCTAGTGTGGGATCTATTAGAATGGCGACTTTATTTTAACCTTGTCTAAGAGTGAGAGACTAGTGGCAGATGCACCAGTCAGATGTGACATCAATGCCCCATGCATGGACAAATAATGGCTTTGTGAAGGTACTGGTATAAGTAATCTTCTAGCACGGTAGAGAGAGTCCACCTTCTTCACAGCGGCCTTGGCAATGACCTCACTGTATTTGTTCCAATTCATGTTGCCTGTGAATGTTAAGTCGAGGAGTTTGAACAAAGAGCTTTTAAATAGTGTATCATTAGCCATGACAATCAGTGGTTGAGAAGGTTTCTTGTAATTATTAAAGGAAAGAAGCTTAGTTCTAGCAACATTGAACGTTACCATCTATTTATGTCCCCATTCCACTACAGAATGGAGGGCTTCATCTAGGGTTTCAGCCATTTCTTTAGGTATGTGTTCATTCGTTTTCTGTTTGAGTCATTTATAGTCTGTGATGTTATCAGCAAATATATCCATCTCTGAGACAATTTTTTTAGGGAGGTTATTTATGAATATCAGGAATAATAAAGGTCACAGGATCGACCTCTGTGGTACACCTGCCTTATCTAGTGCATGGTATTATATGTTTGGAGATTACAGTTAGGATATCTGCAGTAGAACAAGCTTGTCTAAATCCATAGTATCAGTCAGAAAGAACTTTATCTATGAAGTGGTGGACTAGCGCTTGATCGATTATAGGACTCAGATTTTGGTGAACAGAAGGAAGAGGCTAATGGAGTGAGTGGGTGAATTCTTTCACCAGAATTCTTGAAAACTGGTACAACAGAAGCAATTTTTCAGCAGTTAGGAAGATTCAGTAAGCAATGTTTCTGACAAAAGAGGAAGAATTGCTGTTTTCTGACTCAGACTCTATCTAATACTTATCAACATTCATTTACCACGTTTAAATTTAAAATGAAATGTTTTGGCAATGACCCAAAATTTCTCTTGCATGACATTTCGTTCTGAAAACTTAATATTAATTTTGCTATGAAAGTTAAGATTTCATGCCATTCATGGAGAGGGTATAGAAGTTAGATGACTAATTTCATCAAAGAATGGCTACCTGTCTTTGACTTTCTTAGTAGAAATTGGAAGATGACAGTGGTTCAGTGATTAACAACACAGACTGAAAACCTGGATGTTCCAGGTTCGAATCTAGTTCGTTCCACAAAAAACTCATTTTTACTTATGATGTTGGCAACCTTCACATGGTTCCTCCTATTAGTACATGACGTCTTTCTAGAAAGAATTCCAACTAGAAAAATATCAGGGAAACCAGTACCAACAATAGAATCTTCGGATTCATACAATGATGAGTTGAAAATAATTGGAGTTGTTTAGGAAAAACATTTCTCTTTTCCACACATCGTGTTTCAGCTTTTTTTATTTGCCACTAGTAGCTGTGCCTGGTATTAAACTTAACATTAAATTCCTTTAAAAAAAAATGAAGTAAAAAAAAAACAGAAAGAAACTGAAGCATATGCATGCGGGTATTATGTTTTTTTTTCTAAATAATTCACTTCTTGTAATTTAAAAAAAAAATACTCTATGGAAACGAAAACCTAAATCCAGTGAGTGAAGTACAATAACCATTAGGCTAGCTTGCTACGATCTTTACAAAGTGTTTTCAAACCTATTTATTCTTAACATGAGGAAGCTGTCATGTAAACAATTCATATGTTCACATTCGTGAAACAGTTAACAAACAGATAAAAATCCAATCCCCCCCCCAGTACCAATTTTTTGATTTTGACCCCTTAGCAGCTCTCTGTTTTTTTTTTCAAATGAAAACCAATTAAAGTTTTCCACATGTCTGAATAACCTATATATTAAATTTCAAGTCTGTAGATCAAAAATTTGTGGAGTATATAGGTTGAAAAATATCCTCACACACACACACACACACATTCTCACTTGTATATTAATTACTCACATGATTGAGTTTTGTAATTCAGATGTTAGCATCAATAAAATTAAATATTAATCTAATTGGTAGCAAAATCGATACAGCAAAAATGTCAATACACACATAATCACCATCATATGCAGATTAATGTCCATTTTATATTCTGACATGTGTTGGACAAATTTAAATTGGCTTCCAAACTAACCGTATCCCTGGCCAGGTCTTTATTTGTCCCTCTTTCACTCAAGTCCATTTTATCACTTCAATGTTTTTATTTTTGGTCTTCTCCTGTGAACTGAATCTGCTCCCTTAATTCTACTAATCCAACAACTCATCTATTCTATCAACGTGGCCATACCATCAAAGTCTCCTGTTCTGCATGCATCTCCCTGTACTGTTAAGATTTCATCTTCCTCTGAGCTCATCAAATCTAAACATGTTTTTAAGACTCACATTACACATCCATTATAACATTCTCATATCATTTCTTTCCATGCAACGCATGTCCTCAAGGCTTACTGGCCACATTTCCATGCATCATTACACTGTGTACCCTTTTCTTAGTTGGTAATGCTCTGAATGGCAGAAGTTCCCTCAACTTTTTTTTTACTTGTGGGTCACTGCTTATCAAGGCTCACTCTTCCATAATAGTTAATGAGTGTTAGGTAGATGGTGAGATAATGTTGTAATTGTCATGATGGAACTTTTGGTATCGTTTACTTAAATTATATAAGAGACCTGGCATTACCCGGGTGCTTGAAGGTGTGTATTGAGCACAAAAAAAAAAAATAAGTGATAGTAGGCAGGCAGGCTCGAATCCGTAATGAACCCGAAGGCGGAAAAGAAAGTGAAAGAAAACGTGGCATCTTATCGCTACGCTACGAAGTCATAGGAAGTGAAAAGCGTTCAAATTTAGCGATGTCAATCGAAAAGTTGACTTGCAGCTAAGTGAAGTGCAGAAATGAACCTTGGTTTAAGGCCAGTTCAGCTTTCCGCCGTTTCATTTTTTTGTTTCCCCACGATGTTGGGGAAACCAAGCTCCCCCTAAAAAGGGGAATTCTCAAATGAATAGCAATTGTCTGATGTGAAGGGTTTCCCTAACATTGATCAAAGCTAATTGCTTCAAGACGTCCCGGAACGAAAGGCCACTGATGGCTTTCCTTCGATGAGTTTCGCTCTATTTATACGAAAAAAAAATGAACAAACACGCAAAAGGATAGAATAGAGAGAATTTGTTAAAAGTCGATGTAAATAAATGTAGATACGACTTCCGTTTGCAAATCGTAGATATTATGATCTAGGGAGTACACAAAGCAGTTGTAAAAAAATAGTAACCCCCACCCCCCACCCCACCCCCACCCCCCAGGGAGAACCCGACCCTCCCCCCCTCCCCGGAAAAAGCCTTTCTTGGACATACAAAAATGCACACACCACTTTTGCCTTTTATGTGTATAGATGACTCAACAAGAACTTAATTACATCAGTCGAAAACGCATTATAGTCAGTTGGGAAGCATTCCCACTGTAGTTTATTCCACAAATGGATGGTTCTAGGGAAGAAATTCTGCTTATGGAATTTTCATTTAGTTTTAGGCACAGATAGAGAATAAGGGAAATTGTAGGCAGTTCTTGTAGCTAGACAAGTATTTGTTACAAAAATTTTACAGCAGGGGGGGGGCATAGATTAAAGCTCAGTCGAGTACTTAGCATAAAATAACGTTAAAGCAACGTCTCTTTGGTGGGACATTGCAAGTCACACTAGCATCTATAATCCATGTGCAGGTAATTATTGATGTTTTTTTTAGTAATAGAATCGTCCAATGTTTTCAAACTCTTATTTCTTTACAAGAATAAGAGAACAGAGTGTTTAGAATGTCATAGTATCTGAACATATATATATATATATATATATATATATATATATATATGTTCACTTTTTTACTAAAACATTGTCTCAAAACCATTCATTTATAAATCTACATTTTTACTTAACTTCATTTCGATATTCCGTTTATTTTATTTTCTTGCTCTCTTTTGCAGCTTATGAGCACTTTTTAAATTCGCTAGTCCGTCAAGAAGTTGAAAAGCTACCACGAGGCATTTACCATTCCTCTTACCGGAAAACCCATGTTGGTTCTTTCAACCAGGAGAAAGCTGTCAATGAGATTCCCCCTTTATTGCTGAATCAATATGAAGGCATCAAACAACCCGGACTTCGACCGGGACTTGCAGGTAATCGATTGCACACGTTCACTTTTGCAACGTTTACAAGATTTCCAAGTTAACACCAAAATTGAATTCATGAATGTATTTTTATTGAATTTATGAATACATTTTTATTGTATTATGAATACATTTTTATTGTATTTATGAATACATTTTTATTGAATTTATGAATACATTTTAATTGTATTTATGAATACATTTTGATTGTATTTATGAATACATTTTTATTGTATTTATGAATACATTTTTATTGTATTTATGAATACATTTTAATTGTATTATGAATACATTTTAATTGTATTATGAATACATTTTTATTGTATTTATGAATGTATTTTTATTGAATTTATGAATGTATTTTTATTGAATTTATGAATACATTTTTATTGTATTTATGAATACATTTTTATTGTATTATGAATACATTTTTATTGAATTTGTGAATACATTTTTATTGTATTTATGAATGTATTTTTATTGAATTTATGAATACATTTTTATTGAAATTATGAATACATTTTTATTGAAATTATGAATACATTTTTATTGAATTTATTAATGTATTTTTATTGTATTTATGAATACATTTTTATTGTATTTATGAATACATTTTTATTGTATTTATGAATACATTTTTATTGTATTTATGAATGTATTTTTATTGAAATTATGAATACATTTTTATTGAATTTATGAATGTATTTTTATTGAATTTATGAATACATTTTTATTGAAATTATGAATACATTTTTATTGTATTTATGAATACATTTTATTGTATTTATGAATACATTTTTATTGAAATTATGAATACATTTTTATTGAATTTATGAATGTATTTTTATTGAATTTATGAATACATTTTTATTGAAATTATGAATACATTTTTATTGAAATTATGAATACATTTTTATTGAAATTATGAATACATTTTTATTGAATTTATTAATGTATTTTTATTGTATTTATGAATACATTTTTATTGAATTTATGAATACATTTTTATTGTATTTATGAATACATTTTTATTGAATTTATGAATGCATTTTATTGTATTTATAAATATATTTTTATTGTATTATGAATACATTTTAATTGTATTATGAATACATTTTTATTGTATTTATGAATGTATTTTTATTGAATTTATAAATGTATTTTTATTGAATTTATGAATGTATTTTTATTGAATTTATGAATACATTTTTATTGAATTTATGAATACATTTTAATTGTATTTATGAATACATTTTTATTGTATTATGAATACATTTTTATTGAATTTGTGAATACATTTTTATTGTATTTATGAATGCATTTTTATTGAAATTATGAATACATTTTTATTGAAATAATGAATACATTTTTATTGAAATTATGAATACATTTTTATTGAATTTATTAATGTATTTTTATTGTATTTATGAATACATTTTTATTGAATTTATGAATACATTTTTATTGTATTTATGAATACATTTTTATTGAATTTATGAATACATTTTATTGTATTTATAAATATATTTTTATTGTATTTATAAATATATTTTTATTGTATTTATGAATGTATTTTTATTCAATTTATGAATACATTTTTATTGAATTTGTGAATACATTTTTATTGTATTCATGAATGTATTTTTATTGAATTTATGAATGTATTTTTATTGAATTTATGAATACATTTTTATTGTATTTATGAATGTATTTTTATTGAATTTATGAATGTATTTTTATTGAATTTATGAATACATTTTTATTGTATTTATGAATGTATTTTTATTGAATTTATGAATGTATTTTTATTGTATTTATGAATACATTTTTATTGAATTTATGAATACATTTTTATTGAATTTATGAATACATTTCTATTGAAAATATGAATGCATTTTTATTGTATTTATGAATGCATTTTTATTGTATTTATGAATGTATTTTTATTGAATTTATGAATGCATATGTAATAATCGTATGTAAACGACTTGTAGTTTTTAGACTCAAACGCCAAATAAATATTTGAAAAAATGTCCCAAAATTAACTACTTTAATGGACAAAGTTGGTTTTGCTATTCAGCCATAGATGATAAGCAATTCAGCAAAGCTAAGTTTCATGGCATGACTCCACTACGCTTCTCGCCTTCAAAGTATGGCTGCTCATTATTTAATGTACCTGGTAGAAAGCAAAACAGATCTTCATATTAAATCCAATGTTGTACCTTATTTCAAAACATTTTATTAAATAAAAAATGTTTAATCTGTTAATCCATAAAAATGTTAATCCGTGCGGTAATCTCTGACTTTGTATATTTCAGCTGGTCTGTTATTTGCATATAATCCTGTCATGAATACAAGCAAAGGTGGTCAACCAAAACCTCATCATGTTGTGAGCCACGGGAAAAATTATCAACAAATGTTTAGTACACTTCTCCACGAGGTACAAAGATTATCATTTTTATTTCTCGCATTCTCTCTAATGAATCTGCATATATGTATGTATACTGATGAAAAACGTGTTTTATCTTTGGCATAATGTTATTGGATATCATCGCAAAAATTTGATTGATAAGAACTAATTAAATGTTATTGGATATGATCACAAAAATTTGATAAGAACTAATTAAATGTTATTGGATATGATCACAAAAATTTGATTGATAAGAACTAATTAAATGTTACTGGATATGATCACAAAAAATTGATTGATAAGAACTAATTAAATGTTATTGGATATGATCGCAAAGATTTGGACGATGAATAATATGAACAAACTAATCAGCTATCTAAATCACTGTATAAAAATATACTGAATCTCTTTGAATTTTACATAGCTTTTTATCTTGAAACTAAAGGAGGATCATTACTGACTTTGACTGGATTAATACTACCATTCTTTTCTTTACCTGGAATTCTTAACAATTCAAAACTTTTCTGACTGGATTGATACCAATAATCTTTGCTTAAGACAATTACATTTAATATTTGAAATCGAATAATTTTCTTTCTTTTTTTTTTTGTATCATTTTTTGATTTGTTTCTCACAAGTGAATGTGTATATGTATGTTAATAAAAAATGCCTGAATAGATATGGTTTTGCCAGGTCGTAAAATACGGTTAAATACAATATTTTAATTTGTCCAGATTTCATATACATTATTATAGAGTTGTAATTTCAAAAGTAAAAAAAAGGTATTTGGGTGTCATCAGATAAAATCAAAATCAAAAGCAAAATCCTGTAGCATTCAAAGTTGGTGACGTTACCACTTGCACCAACGTGACACGCGTATGAGCTGATTAAAAATAAACTAAGATGAATATACAAAATGTATAACGATTTTTTTTTTTCAATTTTGACCCTTTAAAAATTATTTTAATTGGCTAAACACCTATAAAAGAATAGTCCATAAAAAATCTAAATATTTGTGGGCCCCTAGCGCCGCTTTGCAATTTTTAGTTTCAGAAGAGATAATTTGAGAATATGGAGACAGACAGATAGACATAGTGAGTTTTATAAATTAGATTATTGATTGATGAGTATTGCATCACAATTTGTTTGTTTTTTTTTTTTTACGGACAGTTATCCTCATCTTTATGGTTGTTGTTGTTTCGTTTTTGCTTTGTTTCTCAGAGTGTAAAAATGTTTGGTGTCAAACTTTGATCTGATCCTCAATTCTGTTTACAACTTCTGTTTCATTTGAAAATCGGGAAGATTGAAATAAATATTATCCCATTTCACAGATCTCATAAAATAGAACAAAGACTATATATAAGACAGTTATATTTAAAAATATTAAATTAACACCATGTTACATGGTGTTTGCTATTTGTAACTTTTCATCTCTGCCGCCATACTAAGAACTTGGCCTGAAAAGGTTCAGCTGATTCCTAACTAGAGCTGAAACATGACTTAAAATGTGTTTATAAATAAAAATTTATACTAAATGTAGCTACAGCTGTACTTATTATTCAGCACTACATTTCATTGGAATAATAATAATTATTATAAGTTAATATTAATATTTATTCATGCAGACACTAGTGGGGGGGGGGGAGCACCCGGTGTTGTCCGGTCGTGAACTAAAAAAAAACAGGACTTGGGTGCCACCAGCCAGAAGCGAAACTGGAAGCAAAAGAAAAAAAGAAAAAAATGGATGCGTGCTGGGCACAAACTCGCATAACTTAAGTCAGTAAACAGCGCATTATTGATGGGACCACGAGGACACAGATGTTATCACATCGCAAATTTAGCTTTTCAAAATGGAAGAACATAATGACAGTTCGTGCATGCGCGGTTTGCAAACCGTGTCGAAAACAGGTTTTTATCTACCCCCTCCCCTTCAAACAAAACAACATTTCTACACAAAATAATTGACAATTTTTTTCCAATTCTTCAATATTTTTGTTTGGAAGATCACTCTTTCTAATGATACGACATTCATACCTGTGCGATGCGGATGACAAAAGTGTTTAATGGACACACAAACACACATGTTTGAGATTTATTTAATAGAAGATGTACAGGCTTTTGTTACATTGGCTTGTCAATGTTTCAATCTATAGTTATTGATAACTAAGATCTCATCATCTACTTATATATAAAAGGAACTTTATCTGTGCATGTGTATATGTGTGAGTTCATTCTTTATGGACTTGAAAACAGCTGGGCCGATTTTTATGAAATTTCACGCAAATGTACTTTATATATCTGACAGTGTTCTTAGATAGGTTTTGTATTGGAATGTCTTCGATAAGTATCGATAATCGAAAAAAAATTCAATGGAAAAAGGAATAGTGATTTTTACTAAAGTTAACACCTTATACGGTCTAACATCACTAGTGCATTTGAGAAGTTTTATTACCACATCGAAAGGCGCGGCATATAAAATCAACAGTTTGTATATGTAACAAATAAATATTGGCTTTTAAAATGGGTTTAAATTGCTCAATGTCATCTCACGCAAAGCCTTGCAGTAAAACTGCTTTGTATGCTGAGCTACTTATAAGAAAGAGTGTTCAGATCAACGAGAGAAACCAATAAAAATGAGAGTACAGAAGATGGCAAGCAAAGAGAGGAAGTTAGTTGGCGGTTTGTTTTGTTGTATGTGGCACACGTGATGATGCAGAACTTGTATTGAGTAGTGCAAATAGTCTTTATTTATTGCTGCCATAAAACGACTCGTCTCTGCCGGTCATGCATAGAATGTGGATGTTATCACATCCACATTCTATGCATGGCTGTTTTATGGCAAGTGTATGATGGAATGAGACTATTGACACTTATCAATCATGTGTTCCTTAAATTAGTATTAAAAATGTTGTTGGAAAAAAATTGCCACTCTGAAATCAACAAGCTCATCTTCCACAGTTCAACGTAAATAAAAAAAAAAAAATACAAACAAATCTTTATGCTTTTCTTTTCTTTTTTTTATCAAGGTCCAGAAGCCACTCGGGGATAAGGGTCATTGCGTATATCATAGTTATCATTAGTATTGGAAATTTGATAGAGTGTCTTACTTAAGGGGGGGGGCGGTTCATCAAGAATTTGTTTATGTTGGACTTGAAGACATCCAAGTTGTAGTCAGGTGGGAAACAGGCAAACGGCAGAAAGTTCCACAGGCATGCACTTCTAAGAAAGAAGCTCTGTTCATGGAATCTGTTTTGATTTAGGCACAGATAAAGAGTGGGGAAAATTATTGACAGTGGTTTCAGCTAGATGGGTGTTTATCATGAAAGATTGGCGTGGGGGTACCAGAGATTGGAACTCAGACGAGCACTTGCCATGAAAATAATGATAAAACAAAGACAGGCTCACAACGTCTCTTCTGTGGGAGAGAGGTTGCAGGGAAGAGAAAAGGGCATCCCCCACTAAGCCACGAAGTCTATTTTGTACTCTGTCAAGGCATGATAGGCTGTTTTTAGCAGCTCCTGCCCAGATGTGGCAGCAGTACTCCATCCTTGGACGTACTTGGCTTTTATATAGATAGAGAATTGCATTAGTAGTGAAATATCTTCTGGAACAGTAGAAGGGCCCCACCATTTCCCAGCGACCTTGGCAACAGACTTGATGTACATGTTCCACTTTAGATCAGGAGGAATATGCTGTCATATTTCAAAAAATCAAGCAAATTGACCAAGTAGTTTTTTTTTTTGTATAAATAAAATCATTTTTAAACAATTTTAAGCAATTAATGTGAAATCATTAGCATTATAAGGCTAATCTCACATCTTGAAAAAAAATATAATTCCAACTTATGAGATTAGCCTTGTAATGCTATTAATTCACATTGCTTAAAAATGATTTTCTTTATAAAAAAACAACTTGATTAATTTGTGATTTTTGGAATAGGACATTTTCGTTCTGTGACAAGTATGTACATCATAAAGATTGTTTTGTACGTTTTTTTTTCTTATTTAGATTGAACTGGATTAGCACCCGTTATCTTCAAGTTCTGGTGTATTTTTCTTTTACAGTGTTCTTCTTTTTACATGTGGTTGGAGTTTTTGTGTACATTGATGTTTCCGTTCTACTTATATCCAATTTATCCTACATTCGATTTAAATATGGCAGAAAAGCTAGCATTGTATTGTACATGAATTGAAATGCTTGAAATATACAAAATCAACGATGAAGACAAAAGGTAAAAAACAAGACAAAAAAAAATAAATAAAACAACTAAAATAATCAAGTGTAAAATTTTTTTTTAGTTTTTGAAAGGTGAAAATTGTGTTCGTTTATAAAATATCACCTATGCTTAATCATTTTGAGGGAAGATCAGTGTCGTATAAGTTTGCTCATCAATATAACACTTTCCCAGTTTATCAAATATTTGCTTTTTTTTTTTGTACATAGCTTATGTATTTTTCCTCATTTCAATATGTTTGGTTTGTTTCCTCTCGTATCAGGTTCCAGTCCAACCTTCAGAATGGCATCGAACTGTTCTCATGCCACAGGCCTGGGTCTCTTTTCTGGATCGGTTATTTTCTGCAATGATTGAGGTAAGTTATTGTTTGATTCAAATCAAATCCTAATAATAACAACTATCATCATCATAATAATAATAATAATCATCATCGTCATAACAATCATTATTATAATAACAATTATCATAACAACGATCATCATAATAATAATGATCATCATATTTTGTCAATTGTGTAATAAAAATGGTTGGTTCATGATTAGAAATGTTCATTTCAAGAGATTCAAATTACAAAAAAAATTATTATTTAGAATTAAACTTAATTTAAAAAAAAAACAAATACAAAAATATCTTTCTGATGTACGTAACCATCACGGAACGATGATGTCATATTCCAAAAATCACATAAATTGATCAAGTAGTTTGTTTTTAAACTAAGGAAATAAGATTTTGTGGTTCGTGAGATGAGAGTCAGGAGATGCCATGTTGTTTTAGAATATGTTAAAGTTCAAGGGCAACAACTCAATTCGACTATTGAAATTTTGTTTGTATTCAAAATAATTTATACTTTTTAACATAAATTTGGATTTTCTTAATTTAAAAAAAAAAAACTATCAATTTATATGATTTTTAGAATATGACTTCTTTTTTCCGCAAGGACCCATAGCATAACTGATAAGGTACTTGGTAAAATTAAGTTGTAAGTTACACTCCTGGAAATTGAAAGTTTAATCCTCAGTACAGGCAACACTCAAAATTTAGAATTTAGAGCTTCTGCCCAGTCATGACTAACAGAACGAGAGAATACTGGATTAAATAAAGATTTCTATTCAAAATTCTGCGCAGATTCCAGAGTTTGGCGGAAAGATTCTAGAATTGAACAAGATATACATGAAGAAGATCAGGGGTTATATTGACCGTTGTGAAAATAACATTCAAGATGAAAACGGCCGTCTGAAAAATGCAAATAATACGAATCTGGTCACCATTTTGTATGCTGTGTAATTGTAGATGACACAATATGTCAAACGAAAGATATGAGGGCAATATTAAAGAAACATTTTTATTTACAAAATAAATGAATAAATAAAGTTTTGAACAAAACATTTTATCCGCACAATTATGCTTATACTTTGTTGATTGCAAAAATATTTAAGTGAAATTTTAATAGAAAAAAAAACAACTTATAATCCAAATAAAAATGTGATGTTTCACTCTTCGGTGAAATTCCAATAGAAAAAAAAATCCCCCCAAAAAATGTGATGTTACTCTTCAGTGAAATTTCAATAGAAAAAAACAACTTGTAATCAAAAGAAAAAGATGTCTTGCTCTTCAGTGAAATTTCAATAGAAAAAAACAACTTGTAATCAAAAGAAAAAGATGTCTTGCTCTTCAGTGAAATTTCAATAGAAAAAAACAACTTGTAATCAAAAGAAAAAGATGTCTTGCTCTTCAGTGAAATTTCAATAGAAAAAAACAACTTGTAATCAAAAGAAAAAGATGTCTTGCTCTTCAGTGAAATTTCAATAGAAAAAAAACAACTTGAAAGCAAAAAAAATAGGAAGCTGATAAAATAAAATTGATATTATCAATATTGACGTTAAAAACAATTTAAAAGATTATGCAAATTTATGAGTCTTAAGGTAGCAAGATGGTTCTTTTGCTTGACAGGAGTTTTTTGCAGGTTTTCTCTGCTTTCATTGATTTCATTGTTGGTTAGTGAGAAAAGAAAAACATTGCCGCTGTTTACGTGAAAAAGTGAACAGCTTCAACATGGGAAAAAGATAGAACACAAAATAATCCGATTTGAGTGTTTTTTTTTTTTTTTGTTTTTTTTTTTCAACTAAAAATAATTTAGGAATTAATTGCCTAAATACATCTTTCACTCATGTAAATTGTGATCTTTCAGAAAGTTATGAAAAAAGCGAATTTCAGCATTCTCTAGCATTCATACAAATCACTTTACAATTCAGTTGTCACAAAATGATTATTTTTTCTTTTTAATTGTTTTTAACGTTGATATTGAAAAGATTAATTTCATTTGATAAGCTTCCCATTTTTTTTGGGGGGGGGGGTTCAAGTTGCGATAGTAGCAATGTTGTCTTGATCTTCTATAATACAAACCTACACACACACAAATATATGTATATTTAGGCAGCATTTTTTCATTCAGACTGACATTGTTAAAGACAACTGAATTAAATGTTAATAACAAAATTCCTTTCCTCAACGTCCTTATTGACACTTCCAATAACACTTTCAGCATTTCTAACTACAAAAAAACCTACCTGCTATAATTCTTGCCTTCTAAATTTCAAGAGCAAATGCCCCTACTCTTACAAAATAGCCATCATCAAAAATCTCCTCAACTGAGCAAAACTTATCTCTTCCAATAAAAAAAATACTATTCATCGAACTAAAAAATATTAAACAAGTCCTCACCAAGATCCCAAATTATATTGTTGACCAACACAAACTTCATGCTCCAGAAGATAAACACTCCCCCCCCACTACAGTGTGATACTATGAAGGTGACCCATGAGCCACTAAGTGCTGAAGGGAGGAACAATAGATAGGAAGTGTCATACAAATGTACAGTGAAATAGGAAGTAGCAAACAATGAATCTGTAGGTATTTTTAGATCAAGCCTTTTTAGAGTTGACAGTGACAATAGAAACCTACAGATAAAACACGGAAGGGCAGCTTCCAGTAGTAGCGGGGGGAGGGGCGACTTAGATACCAACACAGAGAAGGGTTGACAACTAGATGCCCTTCGCGGAGGATGGGAGTTGATTGCGACGACGACTGAACAGTTTTAGAGTTGACTGCGAAACAGAAATAGATGAATTGCGACTGACAGACAAACGTAACATGTATAGAACGGGGGAGAAGACACACGCTCACAAGTCCAACCGTCAAATGTATGTGAAACATTGACGTTTGTGTTTTTCCTTTCTTTGTTCCACGATTTATTATATTTTCACAATTTATTATATTTTTACGATTTATTATATTTTCACGATTTATTATATTTTCACAATTTATTATATTATTATATTTTTATGATTTATTTATTTTATATTTTTACGATTTATTATATTTTCATGACTTATTATATTTCTACTTTGTGAAACCACGTGTGTTCCCATCCACAGTCGCAGCGAGAAAATGATGATCTGGCCATAAGAGGAATAGTCGAACGAAAAATCCACGGCACACAACGTTGGGAGTCGGCGATCTGTCGGGGCTGCACATGTCTAGTCACAACAGTAATACATCACAACTCTGATAAAATCAACGTATTCTACTGCAATCAAATGCATCCGGGCTTTAAGTTAGAAGAAATCGCTATAAAAAACATCATCCATAGATACATCTCCCTGTTGACAACAATGACAGTATATTCATCATTTACTATAAAAATTTAAAACCCAAAACTTAGTTATTAAAAACAATCCCTCCCCTCCGCTTAAACCACTTGAATGCACCAATGTCATCTATCAGGTTAAATGTCCCTTGGGAGAATATATATGCAAGCACATCTGATTGAACACTACAAAGTTATTCTTTTTTCCGATTTTTCTGGATATCTTTTCCATTCGCCAAGCGGTCTTTTTTGTGTCAGCTGGCATGTTGTATAAAATGGTGCCCAAAAGTTGTTGTTCAGCCATGTTCTTAAGCGCTTTCTATCGGTGCATCCAAAACTATAAAATAAGAAAATCAAAGTTAAAAATAAAATAATTCACCCCTAACCATCCTGCACCCATCTTTATAAACAATAAAAAAAAAATACACCAAGCATCAAAGGAAAAGAAAACGACAACAACAATCACTCCTGATGATAATCAGACACACCAATAGAAAGTGTTTGAGATATGGCCATATGTCACTAGTGACATATGGCCGAGTGGTCCTAGACGTTGTATCAAAGTTTACAGTTACCCAAAGGTGCTGAGTTCAATCCTGAACGAAGGCAGTGAAAAAGTAACATTCAAAACAGAAAATTATGCAAAATCTGTAATTTTAAAAAAAAGTAGAAATATTTTTCCTATTATAATTTTTTTTTATGTGAAAATATTAAATATGTAATGCTTAATTCAATGGTAATATCGGTAGTTTGAGAAATTCATTTTTCTTCGAGTTATATCGAATTCATTAATATGGACTTTAGGCGCTTTTTTCGTAATGTTTCTGTAAAAATTATTTTTTTTTTATTGTTACAAATTACGATGCTTTATTTATATAAAAAAAGCAAAAATAAATTCTTGCGTTTTTTATTTACTACTGAAAACAATAACTTTAATAAAGGTATTTTTTGTTTAAACAAAATAATACATTTCCACTAAGATTTAAATAAAAATAATTAGTTGATTATATTCCGCGATCATTATTTGATAAATATTGAAAAGTCATTAAAATTGGTTAATTTCCTGATTTTTGATGAATTTTTAAGTAAAGGGATGGGTCAAAATGCTTATACATTTTGAGCATCGGCATTCGTTTTGCCCGTACCTAATATATATATATATATATATATATATATATATATATATATATATATAATCTCTTTCATTTTATTTCTTCTCTAAAACATAACTTTTTATATCCAAATTTGCATTGTCAGTGTAGTTCTTGGCAATATTCAAAAACACTATCATGCCCAAAATGGCCTAACCAAAGTCAGGGATGATGCCACATATTGTTGCCCCGTCGCATGTGTTTTCTTGTGACAGTAAACTAGCAGTGTCAGAAAATGTCATTAAAAATACGTGATAAAAAATTGAATAATTCGGCCTCCTATCGTTCGAAGCTTATAACTACTTGAAAAATGTAATTCAACCCCTAATTTTTTTTTTCAATTAAAGGAGCAAAGACCAAATTTAAAAAAAAAAATAACAGGTTTAATAGCAAATTATTTGTTTTTTTTTTTAAATCGGTTTTCTTTAAAAAAAAGATTTAAAGAAAATCAACGAATTTTAACTTATTTCGATTAAAATATATGTATATATAAATTCCAAAAACTCACTTACCTATAAAAAATACTATTCAATGGGTACTTCCATTCTTCATTGTTAAGAATTTATCCATATTTATATTTTATGTCCTTTTTAAATAAAATACTTTTTTAAGCAAGTATTAAAAAATACAGTGACATGAGATATTTCACAACGGGAATAAAGGGAGACACACGCCACCTTTTCTTTGAGTTGAGAACTTTGGTGGCATTAAGCGCCAGAATTAATCTCCCTTTCTATTGCTACAAAATTGTAACAAAAGTTAATAAATATGGGCCACCGTAGGTCAAAAATAGTCCCATTTCACTTATCAGTTTTTGCCGATAAAAAAAAAAAGTCGACCGATTTTTTTTTTTTTTTTTTTTTTTTTTCTCTCTTAAAGAAATACATGAGTTTTTGATTTAATATATTTTATTTCTTCTTTTTTTTTTTTTAAATATCTAAAAAAAAAAAAAAAAAAACATTGAATGAAATAGAAAAAATGGTCATAATTCTACGAAATTACAAGTTTATAAGGTTTCACTTAAAAAAAAATTCAACGTGGTTTTTTAAAAAATAGTTTTTAACTTTTGACTTTACAGGTAAATTTGCAAATAACCGTTCTTTTTTTTGTTGTTGTTGTTTTAAATTTAGCTTATTTTATTTATTGATCTTTTATCTTCAATTTGTGATATATAAATTTGAGGTGAGAAAATTAATTATTTTCATTTTAAAAAACAGTTTAAAATTGGGTGGGGTGAATTTAAAAAAAAAATGCTTGTCTAGAATATTATATTCGGTTTATTGGAAAGAGCATAAAATTTCACATTGAACTTGAAAATATCTTTAAAAATTGAACCAATAGAAAAAATTTTATGTATTTTTAAAGTTTAAAAATTGAAAAAAAATTTAACTCGTAAAATTCAATTGATTTCATTACGTAAAAAAAAATGACTGCATGAACGCGCGCAGGCACTTTGTAAACACTGTTTTGTTTTGTTTTTTAATAAAAAAATAATATTTCTATTTTTTAAACAACTTTAATAGTTTATTTTGGAAGTATATTCCATAAAGAAAATAAACAAACCACTTTTAAAAAGAGAAATTACGAGTTTTTTTATATTTTATTCGCAGCCTTAACTTTACATCAAATTGTTTCGTCTGATGATGTGTGTTATCGGTTTAATCCCCTCACAAAAATGAGTAAAGGACGAATAACTTAACAGATTTATTCAACCAACCACATAGCAAAATCAAGAAGCCGCTTGATGCGTGATAATTGAAATCCGTGATGCAAACTTTATTTTTTGTTTACCTCTCAAACCGACATAAACCTCTCCAAGCGTGATAACTCTCCATTCTAAAGTCCAAGGGAAATAACTCTATAATGTTGTTTATTTATGTTAGTTGTAAACGAAGTTAAATTGTTTTGGAATAATTTCGCAACTATATTACTTTCAGAATGTTTTTTCTATCGGACACATTTGTGTTTATCATAAAAACTTATTTACATTTCAGTAAACAATGGGATTTGATGTCAGTCATCGAGGGTTTTATTTCAATGATTGTTTGGTTTGTAGATCACAGCGAGAAGGACACTTTGAAAAAGAGATAATCTATTATAATAAATTTGAAATCTTTTAATTTTGCCTCGAAACAATATCACGATTTTTATCAAATCCCTTCCAAATTTTACACGGTGGTTTTCTATCGTCTATACTAACATTTACCATTTTCATGAACGTCTTTCAGAGTCGGCATGCAGAAATCAACCTTCAAATTCAGCACGGTCACATCAGTGAATGGGATGCATCCGAGAAAAAACTGCTGGCTTGGCTGTGGTGAGATTTTCTTTGTTAAATACTGAACTATATACCTGTACATGTACTGTCTCAGGAACGATTTATGATATTGAGCCTCACCCCCCATCATAAGAAAAATGATTTTACTTCTTTTTCTCCCATAAAATTTTTTTTTGTCCACCCCCTCCTATTCTAAAAAAAAAAAAAATCCTGTTTGATTGGTGGAGATGATTTTCCTTGACTAATCATTGGACACCCAATTTTGTCGAGTTGAATGCGAAAAACCCTTATACTCTTTCATTTTCTGAATGGGATGCTGTCCAGTCATCAAGCAAGGAAGCCTCTCCTCAATTTGAATGCGACAACCTAACTATGAACATTCTAAAGACTGTCTATTTTCCTGGACGTAAAAAATCTTGTTTTATTATAGTTCGACTTCTAAATCTGTAAACATAATTAGTTTTGCGCAAACTTTTTAATAATAAAGGACAAATATTTGGAAACGAGTATCAGTGTCCTTGTAACGTGGTAAGAAATATTTGTAACTCTCGTATTATGCTATTGAGCTATCTAAATGTGAAACTTTGTGTTACTTATTTATATGTTATTACTACCTTAAGTAGTTTAATTACATATAAACACACACATGCATACACACATATATTTCATAGAAAAATGCGAGCATGAAAAGTAATATGGTTAAGATTTAAACATGAAAAAGTAAAAGGGCTAGTTGTTAAAACTGGAAAAGAATAAGACAAGATATTCTAGTAAAAAATATAATAAATTTATAACTTAAAATATTGCAGCATTAAGAATTATTTTTTAAATTAAATTTAACATTATATAATCAACTCTTAATTAATACTGCAATATTTTAAGTTATTAATTAGTGACGTATCTTTGCTTCTGACACACATCCATGACAGGAATTACTTTCTTAGTCTCACACCATCAATATCTGCAACAGAGAGATGAAATTTTCAGGTCATGAATGCATAAATTCAATCATCATAACAATGCAATTTGCAATCCCCTTTGATCCATTCGGGGAAGATTAAAAAAAATAGAGGGCATTATTTTTAGAACATCTTTCATATATTCAGATACCACTAACTTTTGTCAAATTTCAACAAGTATTAGTCATCAATCAATGAATATTCGCCAAGTCTCAGTTTCTTTGGAACATTTTAAAGGTTTTTAGAGGACATGGCACAACCTCTCGTTTGAAATTTCAAATATTTCAGATTTGCATTGTATTTGATGTTAGACACCAATTAAGCAAGTTTTTCCTGAATTTCAATTTCTTTTTAAAACCTTCTTAATCTTAAGACTTAAATTCTTATACATGTTCCAGACTCCAAATAATGCAATAGATTTTGATTAAGATTAGGAAAAGGATTCTAGATATAAGGTTTTGTGGCATTATATTTTGATTTTAATCATTGTAAAATAAAAAAAAAAAGTAGTTAAAAAATGTCCTGTTTGTAGAACAAATTTTACTCGTCCTGAGACAGGTATTCCTCTACTTCCCATATTAATATAAATTGCGTATTATTTTGATATCATCTTTTCATGTAATCTCTATGACATGTAAAATCTTATTGAAATAAATTGAAAGTTCTGATTTTTATTCTCTTCAGGGTTCGAGATACGTTGACTGATACGATCAAGAATGTATCAAGGTGAGAACGTTTATTTGTATCTTTTTTTGTTAATAATAAATTGTTCTAATGTTTTGAATGTAAATTAGTTGCACCTTTGGTAAACAGGTTAAGATTGGGCGAGTTTTACTTGGTATTTGGGAATATTTTTATTTTACAATAATATTAAAATCCAGCATTTTATGTTTAATTAGCGGGGGTGCCCGGCATTGCCTATGTGTTAAAGAAAAAAAAAAAGTTTTGGTAGGCAGGTACCAAAATTTAACAATTAAAACTTAAGTGACAGGTGTGTTTAATGAGGTCAAGCATCACGCTATAGACGGAATGAAATCCCGCACTTTTGCTGCGAGGCAGTTTTATTTTTTGGTTTTATTTCCCCAACTTTGGCTGAGCGGTAGTTTTTTTTTTTTTTTTTTGGTTTTGTTTCCCCAAGAGGGGGGGGGGCAAATGAATAGCAATTGTCTGATATAGGGTGTTTCCTCCACATTGATCAAACCTCATTGCTTTCTGGACGTTCCTGGCATGAAAGCCGGGAATAATACCTTCGCTTCAGATTAGTTTCGCTTTCATGCAAAAAAGCCAAACAAATACGAGAGGAGATGAAATAGCAAGAATTTATAAAAGTCGATGTAAATAAATCTAGACGCGACGTGCATTCAGAAATCGTAGATATTACAATATAGGGTGTATATAAAAAGTTCTAAAAAATAGTAACCCCTCCCCCAAGAAGCCCAGCGAAAAAAGCCTTTGGTGGACATACGAAAATGTGCGCACCACTTTTGCTTTTTATATATATATAGTTGATACATAGTGTCAGTTTAATTACCATTCCAAAATTATTTATTGATGAAATCTAACCTTTAACATATTTATTTAGCAAATTTACAGATTAAATGGTAATGTAGAAGCCACTGGATGCCTAATGATTACAATCTGTGATGGAGATGCATTTTTTTTTACTTCCCAATCTATTATAGCTGACTCTGCTCTCTTCAGTCCAAGATTTAATGTGTATTTTTTTATAATAACACATGTTGCGCATGTGAGCAATAACAAAATTTGCGTGCACTGATGAAAAAATATTGTTTGATCAAAATTATGATAAAGCTGACAACGAGACTAAACTGGTTTCCTTCAATAATTACAAGAAACCTTCTCTGCCAACTATAGCAATGGCCAGTGACTCCTTATCTGAGAGTACATCTTTCAAACTGCTTGGCCTAATGTTCACAGGAAACATGAGTTGGAACAATTATATTGAAAACATTGCCAGGGCCGCTGTGAACAAGGTAGGCTCTCTCTACCGTGCTAGAAAACTACTGACACCTGAAAGTATCCTGTACCTCTATAAGGCCACCATTCATCCATGTATGGAGTATTGCTGTCACATTTGGGCTGGTGCATCTGCTACTAGTCGCTCGCTCCTAGACAAGGTTCAAAAGAGAGTCGCCAATCTGATAGGCCCTGAACTGTCATCTAAGCTTCAGTCTTTGTCCCATCGACGAAACGTTGCATCCCTCTGCCTGTTCTACAAGTATTTTAATGGTGAATGCTCTGACGAACTGCAGACACTTGTGCCCCCACGACATAGACACCCTCAATAAACCCAACAGGCAGCTAAATCCCACCCCCCACACAGTACAGATCCCTAGATGTAGAAGATCTTTCTACTCCAGTAGTTTCTTCCCCAGAACCGCTAAACTCTGGAATTCCATTCCAGGTCCCTGCTTCCCCAACTGTACTGACATGCAGAAGTTCAAGTGTAACGTGAACTGACATCTTGCTGCCCAAATCCCAACATAGTGCCCCAGTAGTTGCTGCCTCTGATAGTAGCCCCCTACACCACAGTGGCAATGTGCCTTGTTTGGGGTGAAAATGTAATAATAAAAAATAAATAAATTAAAAAAAACAGCATTTTTTATTTTTAACTTTAAGATTCAATGTTTCTCATCACTTTGTAGAGAATGTTTGGGTGCATCAATGGCATAATGGATATTGATGTGGAAAATGAAATCAGATATGTTGAGTTCAAATCTTATTGGGGATAGTGTACTTGTTTACACATGCATATTATGTATGAAATACTTGAATGGAATGTGCTCCGACAAACTTGCTGCTATGGTGCCCTCTTAATGTAAATATTCGTGATCAACCTAACAAATAGCAAAATCATACCCCTTTCAATGTAAAGGCTCCCAGATGCCAGAAAGTTTTCTATTCTCATGGCTTCTTTTTTTTTTTTTTTTTTTTTTTTAAATACTTGCCTTTGGAAATCCCTCCTTTTTCTCTTTCTGTACCAACATGCAGAAATTTAAATATAATGTGAACAAACATCTCACTGCATAATTCTGCACTTAGGATGCCCTTATAAATCTAGCCCCTATATCACAGTAGCCCCTTACATCTTTGTGGCAATAGGCCTTATATTCAGTGGATAAAATTTTTTTTTTTTTAATGGTATAGCTTTTCAATCTTTCAATTGACTATAAAAGTTTGATTTTTATAAAATATTTGCTTGAATGATTTCTGTTTATCTGCTTCCCTACAAGGACACACTGATACAAAGTTGGTTTATAATGTCTGGAAAATTTATCTTCCTAAAAAAGGGCACTAAAGGTGATCAATCAAGTTTCATTTTGATGTAACAGAGTTCAAACTGTTGCTTAGTTTAAGTTAATAATTTAAATTTAACACTTGTTACGATCAAAATATAAATATTCTAGAAAAAAAAACGAAGTTATGAAGTTATAATTTGTACACAAAGCTAAAATATAGAAATACTAGAATTGTTCTATTTTCCAAAATTTTGTGGATGAGGATTGATAATTTGAATTATTCAGACAACTATTTTCATTTTGTGATTTATGAAGTGCCGTCAATAAGTTTCCAAGCTTTTTTTGTGGGAGCACTTTTATTGATAACAATAACCTCTAAGATTTTCTTTAAGTTTAGAGAATAACCAAAAGTCACAGGGAGCAAGGTCTGGACTATAGGGAGGATGAGGAACTGTCTTGATGCCCATCTTGGTGAAATAGTCGGTGACAAGGATGGAGTTGCAGACTGGTGCATTTGTGCAAATCTCCTGCATTTTCAGTTTCTCACAAATAATTGTGTCTACAGTTCCCACATTAACATCAAACTTTGCACTACTTGTCTCTATAGACACACGATGGTCTTTATTCATTAAATTCTTTATTTGGCCAATTAACTCTGGTGTTCTGACTCCCTTACTCCTCCTGCACCTCTCATCATTCCTCATTGATTCCTTGCTTTTCCTTGAATCTCTTATGCCACTCAAAAACTGATGCTCGATTCATGCAAGATGGTCCAAAAGTAGTCTTAATCATTCCATACGTTTCTGTGGCATTTTTCCAAATTTAAAACAGAATTTTATTGCATTTTTCGAAATTTACCAGCTGTGACAATCAGGCTTTAGTAGGGTGTATTCCAATTCCTGCTGTAGCTGTTCATTTGAACCTAAAATCATAAAAATTGGTCAATCATCTCATAAGATGTATAGTAATAATATACTGAATTTTAAAGAGTCTACGACAATTTTACATACCTGTACAAAATAGAAACTTATTGAATGCACCTCGTATGATGACACGATCATTTGCAGAGGAGTGTTACTTGGTTGAGAAACGTCCTGGGAATGGCAACGAGCTCCCCGGGGTGTTTAGACATGATTAAACGATAGACACATGGGTGATAAAAACATCAACGGGTCGATATGGCGTCGACTATAATTGGCTGACATGGGTCTTGTCTTGCCATCATTACGGGCAGGGTTTTATCATCATTGTTAATAACAAGAACTGTTGGGCTGAAATTAAACGTTGCATAGAATAAGCAAACAAGGCATCTTTTTTATATAAAAATAAAATTATTTTTAACAATGGAGGACCATATTGAACAGGTGATTGTCAACCCATGTCCGTCATCACTTGCAACAAGACCAAACTACTATATGTCTGCTTTTGACAGTCCAATGCCTTGACTGTTTAAAACAATACAATTATAATTTAGTTCTCTCTTTTTTTCATTGAAAGAGAGAGAAAAATATGTTTAAACATACATTTTTGGGGTTTTTTTTTTCAAATTCTGCATGCAAGGTTGACCTTTTAAGCACCTTGAGTCTTGGATGATTTTGACAACACCAAATTTTTATAAGCACTTGTCAGTCAAATCTGGTTGATATATTCCAACATTTTCAAATCATACAGCACCTGCATGACACGCACACTTCCCCACAAGTACAGAACTAGTTGTGTACAAAGTCAATTAATGTAGAAGCCCCAGCTCCCCCAAAAGAGAGCTTCTCCATTATACCACAGTTTTGGCTAATGTAACTTCTGACCTCCTTCAAATGTGTCAAACTTGGAAATATGCACAAAATTTCAAACAGCACTCTTTATTTAATCTAAGAGGGTAGGTTGTTCTTATTCCGACAGTCATGTTTGGTACTACCAGATCAGGCTGTTTGAAGATAATGTCAAAAACAAAAAAAAAACAATTAAACCAAACACCATGAATAAATATCTGAAGGTATAAATATAGAAATACTAGAATTGTTCTATTTTCCAAAATTTTGTGGATGAGGATTGATAATTTGAATTATTCCGACAACTATTTTCATTTTGTGATTTACGAAGTGCCGTCAATAAGTTTCCAAGCTTTTTTTGTGGAAGCACTTTTATTGATAACAATAGCCTCTAAGATTTTCCTTAAGCTTAGAGAATAACCAAAAGTCTGCAAAGAACTTTGCAACTAATTCTACCCTATGCGACGAAGGCCATCAACTCCCCATATTTCCTCCTATAACACAGAACAAGCTAGGTAACATACAAATATCCGTGCATGAGGTCGCCAAGCTAATCAAGAACCTAGATTCCAGTAAAGCAACTGGCCCTGATGGCATCCCAATTATAGTGTTAAAAAAGCTTCAACCAGAACTTGCTCCCATACTTACGAAACTGTTTAAGCGCTGCCTTAAGGAGAAGTGCTTTCCGACTCCCTGGAAGACCTCATCAGTTTGCCCTGTATTTAAGAATTCAGGTGATAAGTCATCTCCCTCTCAGTACAGACCAATAAGTCTCCTGTGTGTTATAAGTAAGTTGCTGGAATCCATATTAAATAGAGAAATAGTCAACCACCTCAGCAGGAATAACCTTCTTAGTGACACACAATATGGTTTCCCCTCTGCAAGATCTACCGCAGATGTGCTGACGGTTATATCCCACAGGATTAGTGAATCTCTTGACAAAGGCTTCCTTTCTAGGGCAATTGCTCTTGACATATCAAAGGCCTTCAACAAGGTATGGCATAAGGGCCTACTTCACAAGATTTCCAGCTACGGTATAACTGGAAATGTTTTCTCAATCATTAAATCATTTATCTCCGATAGGCTCATAAGAGTAGTGGTAGATGGACAAAAATCGGAGGCCTGCAATATAAATGCTGGAGTCCCTCAGGGGTCAATCCTAGGCCCAACTCTCTTCCTGATCTACATCAATGACCTCCCTAAACACATACTTAAATCATTCGTTGACATCTATGCTGATGACACGACCATCTACGGCAACACATCAAAGGCTGTAAATGACAAAGTTCTCTCTGATTCTCTCTCCTCTGATCTCGAGCGCGTGGTTCAGTGGGGGAAGATGTGGCTGGTTACCTTTAATGCATCCAAAACCAAACTCCTATCCTTACATCATCAACGCTCTGATCCCCATCTGGCATCAAGCTTCTGGGTTTGACCTTTACTCCTGATCTGAAATGGAACACGTACATCAAGTCTGTTGCCAAGGTCGCTGGAAAGATGATGGAATCCTTCTACCGCTCCAGAAGATATCTCACTACTGATGCAATTCTCTATCTATATAAAAGCCAAGTACATCCAAGGATGGAATACTGTTGCCATATCTGGGCAGGAGCTGCAAAAAACAGCCTATCCTGCCTTGACAGAGTACAAAATAGACTTCGTGGCTTAGTGGGGGATGCCCTTTTCTCTACCCTGCAACCTCTCTCTCTCACAGAAGAGACGTTGCGAGCCTATCCTTGTTTTATCGTTATTTCCATGGCAGGTGCTCGTCTGAACTCCAATCTCTGGTCCCCCCTCGCCAATCTTTCACGAAAAACACCCGTCTAGCCGAATCCACTGTGAAAAATTTCCCCCACTCTTTATCTGTGCCTAGATCAAAACATGGATTCCATGAACAAAGCTTCTTTCTTAGAACTGCACGCCTGTGGAACTCTGTTCCGTCTGCCTGCTTCCACCGGACTACAACTTGGATGTGTTCAAGCCCAATGTTAACAAATTCCTAATGAACCGCCCCCTTAAGTAAACACTTCATCAAATCTCCACACTAACGTAATGTACTTGCAATAACCCTTATCCCCGAGTGGCTTCCGGGCCTTGAAAAGTGGTGATCACTGTGTAAAAAAAAAATAAAAAAATAAAGAACTTGAAGTATAAAAGCTTTTTCCAAAATGACTGGATTTGGTATTAAATAACTTTGAAAAGGGTTGATATGCCATAAAACAAAACAATCAACTGGCAGCCATGACCATTTAGTTCTCAGTGCATCCAATCCAAGTGAAGCAAGGCATTCAGAGTGTGGCCGATCTATGATGCAAGGCATTCAGTTATTTGTACATCGTCGAATGCTTTTCAGATGGTTAATGTTGTGAGCAAGATCGGAGTTCTAGAATGATAAAACAAATTTTAAGAACGGTTACATGATAGTTTGAGAGCAGCTAATAAAAATGCTTATAGAGATGAGAAAACATGTAATTCCATGTTTATTTTCCATTTTTTTAATTATTTATTTACTTTACTTTTTTTTTTTTGTTAGAGGCAATCCCACAATGCAAGCAAATTCAATGTTAGCACTCTCAGGACTGGTGTGTGCCGTGGCAAAATATCGTTCTGGAGAGGATATGACCAAGGTCTTGGAAAGTGAGGCGTATCCTGCCCACATGAAATACAAACAATGGGTTTCCTTAATAACAGACTCGATCTTATCAATATGGAATGTCAAATATAAACCGACTGGAAACGCTTTGCTTGGACTTTGCCAACAGGTCAGTATTTTCATTTTTATCCGCAAATTTGTTTATCAATCCTAAATCATCATCATCCGTTTAACATCCATTTTACATGCTGGCATGTGTTGGTCAGCTTTTATTGACTTCCGAACTAACTTATCTCTTGCTAGGTCTTTATTCGTCCCTCCTTCTCTAAAGTGGATCCCCAGAGAGGCAAATGAAGAACTTCAAACAACATCCAATTAGCTCACAAGCCAAAAGAGATAAACCACATCTCATTTCTGATTTTCTGTCTGATATCATAGCCTAACACATATTCTTAACTTCTAACAAAACTTCTAATAGAATTTTCCACTCTCTGTTTAATTCTAACCTTATGTGGAAATACCAATTTTAACATTATTTTCACATAAAGTGAAAATTTTGCTACATTTTTTTTTTGTAAAGGAATTTTTGAAAATTTTATTTTGAGTTTTTTTTTTGTTTTTTTTGCATAAATTAACAACTGCATTCTGATAATCAGAAGGGAATTATGTTTTGGCTTTTTCCATTTATTTTTCATTGCATTTATTTTTCAAAGTTTTTAAAATTCCTTCATTAGTTTTCAACCAATATGCATAAAGCTATAGAAGCTATATAAGAGCCAGATACATCCAAGGATTGAGTACTGTTGCTACATCTGGGCAGGAGCTGCTAGAAAGACCTTATCCTGCTTTGACAAAGTTCAAAATAGACTTCATAGCGTACTAGAGGATGCCCTTTTCTCTTCTTTGCAATCTCTTTCTCACAGAAGAGACATCGCAAGCCTGTCTCTGCTTTATCGTTATTTTCATGGCAAGTGCTTGTCTGAGCTCCAACCTATGGTCCCACCCTGCCAAACTTTCACGAGAAACACATGTCTAGCTGAAAACATTATCAATAATTTCCCCCACTCTTTATCTGTGCCTAAATCTAAACGTAGATTCCATGAACAAAGCTTCTTTCCTAGAACTGCGCACATGTGGAACTGTCTTCCGTTTGCCTGCTTTTCAGCTGACTACAATATGGTCGTCTTCAAGTCCAATGTAAACAAGTTTTGATGAGCTGTCCCCCTTAAGTAATCCAATTAACCAAATTTACACTTCTAACAATTACTATAATATTGTCCCATCAACTACTGTACACTCTTTAACCCTTATCCTCGAGTGGCCTCTGGGCCTTGATAAGTGGTGACTCCTATGTCAAAAAAAAAAAAAAAGCCACGAACACAGGAAACTGATTGAATACAATTTTGGAGAGCTTGGATTCAACTTTGTGTCTAGACTAGCAGAGAGACCCGACATTGGTAGGAATTGAATGAAGATCAACAAATGTTCCATACTTCTAATATTTTTATTGAAATCATCCATTTTTCAATCAAATTGATTGTTTGCCTGCTCTAGTTGGGAACTCATCATCGTGCACCAAAAAGAAGCTTCACATGCCTCGCCGCAGTGATTTAGTCCACAATAAATTGTAGTCTACATTGCACTGTTGAGATTATACTGTTCATTTTATAAAATTATTTTTATATAAACTGGCTTGATTTAAAATTCAAAAGTCAAGTATCATGGTCCAGGTGTGTTTTAAACAGAAACATTCATGTCGAACACGCCACTGTCTTATCAAAGAACTTATTGTTGATTTTTATATCCTTGGGCCCTTCTGATTATGCAGTGATAAAATTTCTCAAATGCACTTGTGACGTTAGACTGTATAAGGGTGTTAACTTTTGTAAAAAATAAGACTATTCCTCCTTTAATCTGATTTTTTGAATTATTGATTTTCAATATTTATCAGAGGTATTCTAATGCAAACCCTATCTAAGAACACTCCCAGAAACATAAAGTACAGTTGTGTGAAATTTTTTAAAAAATCTGTCCAGCTGTATTGGAGTTCATAGGAATAAACTCACAGACACACACACACACACACACACAAAGTGCGTTTTATATATAAGTAAAGATAGAGATGTATAAGAGTTCAAATATATGACACTTTGTCTAAATATAAATCACTACTAAACTTTTAGAGTATATTTTCATTAATTAGAAAATTTTTTTAAAAATACTAGACAGCTGATAAAAGTCGCTTTTTATTTATGTTGGAAAAACTCCAGGCAGCTTTACACCTTTAGTTAATGTTTTTGGGGGTTTTTTTTTTTGGTTTTTTTTGTATTAATTAGAAGAGATCTCGGCTCTCGAATTAGTTAAAAAATATTTTAATATCATTTTGAATCTTGAGCCGATTATTGTATGCGAAATCTCACACAAATGGTGCTTACATGAAGTATGTAAATTTTTACTAAAATGACTGAATTCAATATTTAACAGGAGTTTTCAACTCCTTTCACATTTTATTTTATTTATATATATATATATATATATATATATATATATATATATATATATACACACACATGACATAATCATATTGACACACTGGTACATGTTAGATCACTGAAGTTAAACAATGTTGAGCCTGGTCAGTAATAGTTAAGTAGCCATTTGGGAATACCAGGTGCTGTATGTAGGAAGACACCAACACCAAGAACTGCAAGAACCTAAGATCATCATCTGACCAGGATATACATGCCACTGGGGACTGCTTGTAAATTTGATATTCCCTAGAAACTTCTTACTTCAGAGCAAGTTGGTTCAACCAACCTAGGGTGAATGCCGGTTGTTGTTATATAACATTGCATTATCCAGAAAACCAAAAATGAAGTAATAAAAACTAACATGTATTTTTGGTTCAGCAAAACAAAAACATTTTTCTGTCTGGCTTTGTGGCTGTCCAATTGTGACATTACTCAGATGTGATACGGCATAATCAGGGTATATCACTAAAGTTAAGCATCATTGAGCCTGGTCATTGCTAAAATGAGTGACCAATTGGAAATACCAAGTGCTCTATGTGCTCATCTCGGCATTGTTTCCTATCATTCTGGACGTCTTCGTGATACTAGATTCGGGCGATACCAACTCAGAAGACGTATTGTTAGGAGTTGCACAACTCTTGCTTCAAAATTCAGCACGTCCTCCATCATCCTTTCAGGATAATCAGATGGTTCTTGCCATTCTAATGGACGAACCTCCACTACTTGGTTATAACTTTATCTAGATATGAGGACTTTTACTGTACAATTTATTTGATTAATTAGAACTTTTAAAAGTTAAAATGAAATACGTATGTCATATGCTTATAAGTTAAAATACAATGCAAAGATTTTGTAAAATAAACAAAAATTGTTTTGTTTAAAATCAATATTTCGACATGATACGTCTTCTGAAAAATTTTTGTTTTTTCTTTTCCATACTATGATGTGAACACGAAAAGAATTTGATAGTAAAAAATCTTTTCTAATGCAAATAAAAGCAAGTTTTGAGTGAGACACTTTTTTTCTTCTTTTTTTTTTTAAATTTCACACAAATGTATTTCATGTGTCTGGGAGTGTTCTTAGATAGGTTTTGCATTGGAATGCCTCTGATAAGTATGGAAAATCGATATTTTTTTTAATGTCCGGGAGAGAACGCGTGACATGAAATAGTTAAGGTTGTGCTCTCCCTCCGTGATATAAGCATTGTTTTAATTTAAAAATGAAATATGTATGCTATCTATAAGCCAAGTTACAATGCAAAAATCTTTTGTAAAATAATTTTTTTTTTAATTTCCATCTTTATTAAGAGATTTTTTTCTTTTGTTTTTATTTTCATCTTGAATTTACTTTTGTGATTAAAATTTTCTAAAAATCTTTTTTGTTTTTATTTTGGCAGAGATCTGTATCAGACCGAGCAGCGGCAAGCATGTTGTGCCAAGCCTCGGCCTGTTTGGCCATTCCGAGGATGATTAGTTGCCAACTAACGACAGACACTTCTTTCAAACTATTTGAGATTCTTACCATGATGACCAGTAGTCTGCCTGGCCAACCGAACCAACCAGAATCCCCGGTGCTTCTCTTTCATAATGGTCTCTCTCTGGGAATGTTGTTGGCGCGACTGTTTGAAGAACATTTTAGTGAAATTGGTGGATCTAAAGTAAGTCAGATCTTTTTCGACAGTTTTACATTTTGTGTATCGAGTCTTGTCTTTGGCTGCTGCTGATTTTTTCCAATCTGTGCATATCATCATCATTATTATTGCCAAACCTGGTCGCAATTGATTGCTATAAGCTCAATCATAAATGATTGCTATAAGCTCAATCACAAACGATTGCTATAAGCTCAATCATAAACGATTGCTATAAGCTCAATCATAAACGATTGCTATAAGCTCAATCACAAACGATTGCTATAAGCTCAGTCACAAACGATTGCTATAAGCCCAGTCACAAACGATTGCTATAAGCCCAGTCGCAAACGATTGCTATAAGCCCAGTCACAAACGATTGCTATAAGCCCAGTCGCAAACGATTGCTATAAGCCCAGTCGCAAACGATTGCTATAAGCCCAGTCGCAAACGATTGCTATAAGCCCAGTCGCAAACGATTGCTATAAGCCCAGTCGTAAACGATTGCTATAAACCCAGTTATAACTGATTACTATAAATAGCTTACTTTGACAATTGTACAACATTATTTTATTAGTATTTCACTGGCACTAATTAAATATGTTCTGGTCTTAACTTTTTTGGTGCAAATCCAGAATTCAACCTAATTATAAAAAAAAGTACAGAAAAATATTTGCGATGTACATAATTGTCATGGAACAGAAATGTCATATTTCAAAAATCGTGTAAATTGATCAAGTTATTTTTTTTTTTTATCTATGACCTAAAATGCACTAAACATTGATGTTATTGTTTTTTCCTTTCCCTTTGCAAAACTTCAACATGCTTTGCAAAGTCAAAAAAAAAAACATTTTTCTGCAAAACAAACCAAACTCCATGAATAAATGTTTGAAGATATAAAATCTTTTCCAATTGTTTTATTTTTTGTTACAAGCTATATAATATTGATATAAGGAAAGATTTTTGTGGAATTGTTTGCCCTTCGGGGCCCATGGCACAATGGATAGAAGCATTGAGTCTCTACGGATTCAGGTGATCATTGTCTGAAGATAGCGGTTTCAATCCACCTAAGCAGGCCAGGGAATTAGTTGGCTAAAACGAGGTGAGACGACAACTATGGAAGGCAGTAATTGCTGGGGGTAAATTACAAGAATCAGCATTCCTATCCCATCGCGGTTAATCATCTGAAGATGGCTAGAGGATAAACATGGTGAAATACAGCAACTATGAGGATGAGGATAACAGTCCGCAAAAAAAATCATTACGCAAGGAAAGATTATTTTGAGAAAAAAAGAGAAGGATACTAAGTATTCATTTAATTTATTTTTACAAAATGTTTTTAATAAACAAATAAATCGTCCGTATTTGTAAAAATCAAAGATTTTATTTTTCTGATTGTACCACAACCAACATAAATTTACGTTGGTTGTGATTTTGTATGATTTAAGCATTATCTCATTTTCTCATTTCCTCATTATTCAATTTATATTTAAATTGTCATTTGAATAAATGATTTTTCTTGTAAATTATTGAACATTTTAATACTTATATTATTTTTGTAGCATTTTTAACTTTTTGTGTCTTAAATTCGCTTTTCATTATTCGATTTATAGTCAAGATTTTTAAAAACGTATCTTTTTTGCAAAGTAAATGTTTCTGTGTGTTAAAAATTGAGCTTTTGACAAAAAAATAAAACAACTGAGATTTATTATTGGTTTGTTATAATGTACGCAGGGTAACTGGAAGAAATTGGTGTACACTTAATGCTGTCTCTTTCATTTAACTGATTTTTTTTAAACTTAATTGATCTGAAAAAGAATAAGGGTTGAAGCCAAAGACAAGTGAAATAGTGCCAGACAACATTGGATGAGTCCATCTGAATAATTTTTAATCAAACATCTTGATTGTAATATCGACCTTATTAATCATATCTTTATTTCTTATCTCTAGGGAATGCAGCAGGTGTGGGAGTCACTGGATGCCCTCGAAAACTGTTGTTTGGATGAAGATTTACCCAACAGGTATGTGAAGCTCTATTTTTATTGGTTAATAGAAAACTATACAAAATCCTTACATTACATCAATCATGGACAACATACTTGTTCTTGTTGCATTCAATTTACAAGGCTACACAGCATATATTTCGTATGAAAACGTTTCTAAGTCACTCTTTGCCTATTTATGTAATATTCTTGTCGTCTGGGCTGGTACATTTATCACTTGTCTCTCACTCTTAGACAGCGTCCAAAAAAGTGTCACACTATCAACCAAGCTCCAACCTCTGTTCTATTGACGCAATGTTGCATCCTTGTGCCTGTTTTACAAGTACTTTAATAGAATGTGCTCTGACGACCTCGTAGCACTTATGTCCGTTTGACATACTTCCGACTAACCTAACTAGTAGCAAAATTTCATCCTTTCACTGTATAGGTCCATGGATGCCAGAAAGCCTTCTACTCGAATAATTTTTTCCCTCAAACTGCTAGACTTTGAAGTTCCCTACTTGTTTCTTGTTTTACTGACTGTACTAACAAGCAGAAATTTAAATGTCATGCAAACTGATATCTTACTGCTCACCGCCTTATATAGTGCCTCTGTAGACATAAAATAATAGCCTCTTATGTCAAAATGGATAAAATCCACCTGGAAATGTTCAGCCTTTTTTTTTTTTTTTTTTTTTTTTTTTACAGGGGGTCACCACTTATCAAGGCCCGAAGGCCACTCAGGGATAAGGATTATTGCGTGTACAGTAATCAATGAGATAGTATTGTAGTAATCGTTAGTATTGGGGGTTTTGATAGAGTGTCTTACTTAAGGGGGTGGTTTGTCAGGAGTTTGTTTATGTTGGACTTGAAGACGTCCAAGTTGTAGTCAGGTGGGAAACAGGCAAGCGCCAGAGAGTTCCACTGGCGTGCAGTTCTAAGCTCAATCTGATTTTGACAATGTTGCTCTACGCAGAGAAATGTCATCTCTTCCAGGGTGGGGCTATTATTACCTCTCTTTCTATTCTCTTGGGATCTCTTTACTTGAATGATCCTGGCTCTTTGTTAGTGGTCATTGTTCAGTCACCCAGAGGAGACATTCACTTCACTGAAGATCCAGCTGATCTCCAGACATTATTTCTCTCACAAATCTGATTGCATCAGGACTCTTCCTCCCCCCCATCCCCACCCCGTTTAACGAAGTACTTCTTTTCCAAACAAAGGGGTTACCTTTTTTGGGTGATCTGACTGGTCAGAGATACCTTCAGTCCTCTTTGAACCCCTCTTCCTCATCTATTCAGGCATCTGATAACCATCCTTGTGTTTTCTAAGCAGTTCACTTTGTTTTATTTATTTGCGGATTGTCATCCCCATCTTCATCGTTGTTGTTGTTTCACCACATTTCGGCCAACTCATCCTCTGGCCTTCTTCAGGTGGTTAACCACGACAGGATAGGAATGCTAAATCACATAACTGTATTCCTAATAATTACTAACAGAATAACAGTCCGCAAATAAATAAATATACAAATTATTCATCTGAAAGGATTCCAATAAAAAAAATTTAAAGTTCACTTCTTGTAAGTGAAAAAAAAGTATGATAACCATTAGGCCGGCTTGACACATTCCTTAAAAACTGTTGTTTTGAAACTACTTATTTTCAATGTAATGAACCTGTCATGAGAACTATTCACGCATGCATGGAGTAATTAGCAAATAAATAAAACTCTGACGACTCTCACATACCAATTTTTCAATTTTGAACCCTTGGCAGCCTGTTTTTTCTGGATGAAAACTGATAAAAAAGTTTCTACATGTCTGAATATCCTATATACCAAATTTCAAGTATGTAGATCAAAAATTCATGGAGTATATAGGTTGAGAAGTGTCCTCATACACACACACACACACACACACACACACACACATTCTCACTTATATCTATATATCTATAAAAGTGAAAATGTCTGTGTGTGTCTGTGTACATTTCCCTACCAAATAACGTCAATTTTCCGTCTAGAGACTCGAGATTTGACATAAGGAGTATTAAGATTTGGGAAAATCTTTTTAATCGGTTTTCGGCCAGAAATTTGGTTGCCAAGAGGGTCAAAGTTCAACGATTTAATTTGATTTGAGCCAAAAAAAATAAATGTTAAGGCATCAAAATTGAGGTCAAAGTTAATAAAAATTTGACCTCTGCAGTCTCTACCAAATTACTCAGCCAATTTCTGGTCTAAACATTTGAAATTTTACATAAAGGGTATTCAGATATAGGGCAAGCTTTTTAATCAGTTAGGGTTGAAAGTTTGAGCTGTCAAGGGGTCAAAATTCAAAAGATTTGACCTTTGCAGTGTCTAGCAAACTACTCAGCCAATTTTGAAATTTATACATAACGAGTATTTAGACGTGCAGCAAAACATTTGAAATTTATACATAACGGGTATTCAGTTTTGAGGCGAAAATTTGGCTGCCAAAAGGTCGTAGTTAAAAGAGTTGACCTTTGCAGATTCTACCAAATTCCTCCGCCAATTTTGGTTCAAGACTTGAAATTTTAGATGCATGTAACTTGGACATTGGAAATTACTTGGATTTGGAAATTACTCAGACAAATTTTGGTCTAAACATTTGAAATGTTACATAAAGTGTATTCACACATAAGGCAAGTTATGAACATAGGTCCCGATCAAAGCCGGGCTGAACTGCTAGTAGAGTAATAATAGCGATGTCTGACTCATCAGCATCAAAGGGAAGTAACTGTTTCATAAACACATGCAGGTTTTATAAATTAACTCTAAATTGATTTGTAATGTACAAATATATGTTCACTATAATAATAATCTAACAATTGTCCGTTTTCTACATCAGATCTGGCTCTGTGCTTGGTTTGGGTCTTGCCCTTAGTGCCCTTTGTGAAGATGGAAAACCTGAGTCTCGAGAACGTGCGGCAACAAGTCTTAACAAATTGTTTTCCCATCTGAAAGACTTGGACACAAGTTCTAACATCTTCCAGGTAAAATCTCATTTTACTTGTTCATCCGTGGAGTTTTAGAATTTTTATTTGTTAAAATAATTTTTTTTGTTTAAACAATTTTTTTGTTTGCAGAATTGTTTGTCCAGTTATTCTTCCTCTTTTAGAGACAATGAATAGCGCTATTAATTGGTTATTTTTATTAAAACAGTTTCTTTTCACCTTCCGTTTACTATTTAGTGGAAGTCTTGTCGGTATATATATTGTTTTTAGTCTTTGAATTTTTTTTAAATGGTTTTAAAAGATATATACTTTAAAAGTTTACATAAAAAATAGTCTTTATTTCAAAATTTAAAATAAAAAAGGAAATTCTAGTAAAAACTAAAAAAACATATTCTGAGTATAACATCTTTTATTAAAAATAAAACTATTTCAAAGTAAAGACTAGTTTATTTTATGTAGAGTTTTAAAATTAAAATGGAATTTACCTAAGTATTAATCAGAATAAATCCTTGGCATAACACTGCCAAGACTTTCACTGAATAGAAAGCAGAAGTCAAAAAGAAACTTTTAGTAGAAATAATAGATTAATTGGTTAATATTAACTTGAGAAGAATCCTAAAAATTTCACTTGGCATTATTTAGAAACAACATATTTTATCAAACCATTATATTTAATGTTTGGAGATAAAAAAAATATAACTTAATAAACAAAATAATTGTGATTCATTGTTTGTCATGCAAATGGAGACCATTTTCAAAATGACACCGTCTTGTTTATCTTCTGACTAATGCATCGTGGGATTTTTTTTATTTTGAGGAACAAAACAGATATGCTACTTTCATGCTAGTAAAGAGTTGTTTTTGTGTGTAAAAGGAATTTTAAACCATTTTTCTGTAAAATATTTTTGTGTGCATTGAGAACTTTGATGAAGAACATACATTTCTATTCATGTATAATTTTGACAATACAAACAGTAAAAATATCCTTGTAGACTGTGGTGCTACAGCACACGTTATCACCAAGGAATCTGATTTTATTAAGTTTGATTCAAACTTTAATCCACAAAGTCATTTTGTCGAACTTGCCGACAGTAGTCAAATAAATGATATAATCTTCAAAAGAGGTGATGCTAAAATATCCCTAAAAAATAATAATGGTGAAATTTGTAACTGTATTCTAAAAAAAATGCTCTTTTCATACCTACATTTAAGCAAGACATTTTCTGTGCGTGCTGCCATTAAACAGGGCACGAATATAAAGTTTGGCCAAAACAAGTCAAAACTGATATACCCTAATGGAACTGTACTTGACATTAAAGAAAATGGCCGACTATATTATTTTAAAAGTATGGTTCCCTCAAAAACTGCCTGTCACGACTTGGAAACCTGGCATAAAATTCTAGGACACTGCAATACAGTTGATATTAAAAAATTACCAAATACTTGCGAAGGCATGAAAATAATACCCTCAGACGATCTCCCAAATTGTGATGTTTGTGCACGGGGGAAAATGTCAAAGTATATAAGCAAAACACCAGACAAAAAAAAAACACAAAAATTCTCTCACTTGTGCACTGTGACTTGGCAGGTCAGATCAGCCCGATGCGAGAAATAATCTAAGGTACGTTTTGAACTTTGTTGATGATTTTTCCAGTTTAATTATAGTTTATTTTCTAAAAAACAAATCCAACACTATCCTTGCCACTAAGAAATATTTAGCTGATATTGTTGCGTATGGCTTGGTAAAATGTATTCGCTCAAACAATGGGACTGAATTTATTAGTAAAGACTTTGAACTTCTATTAATTAACCATCGTATTAAACACTAGAAATCTGCGTCGTATTCCTCATTTCAAAATCGCACCGCTGAAAAAGCATGACGGACCTTTTTTGAGATGGCAAGATGCCTACTTATTGAATTATAGTTTATGGACGTACGCTTTAATGGCAGCAGCATATATCAGAAATAGATCGTTCAATAGAAGATTAGGCAAAACACTGTATGAAGCGTTTTGCAGTATAAAATCAAAAATGAACCAAATGCATATATTTGGTTCAGATTGTTTTGCATTTATAGAAAATACCAGTAAACTAAATATTAAAAGCAAAAAAGGTATTTTCGTAGGTTATGATAAAAACAGTCGAGCATATTTAATCTACTTTCCAGACCAAAATGCCATAAAAAGAGTTAGATGTGTAAAATTCTATGATATATTAAATTTAAAAAATGGTGATCCAGTGGATGAAAAACATGAGGAAATATTACCTAGTATCTTACTCGATCATAATGAAAATATTAATAACGACGACAATTACAGTAAAACTACTGACGAAAATATTTACCAGATACGTCGATACCTGATAAGGGAGCAAAAAAGGTCAGACTTCTTAAAAATTGAAAAGATACAAGACTACGCAGTGGATTACTGTTACTCATTGAAAAGCGCACCAGAAAGTTGAGACGATTAATTTAGAAAATCACCAAGAATGGAAAAAAGCTATGGAACTGAATTGAAAGCTTTATCTGAAAATAACATGTATGAAATAGTGGCGAAACCAAAAGATAAGAATATAATTTCTTCATGCTGGGTTTTTTTTTCAAAAAAAATCACAGCTTCTGGCAGTGAAACTTTTAAAGCAAGATTAGTTGCAAAAGGTTTTTCGCAAATTTCTGGAGTGGAATATTTTGCAACATTTTCACCAATGACAAATTTAACAACAATTAGAATTTTATTACAATTTGTCGCTCAATACAATTTAAAAATACATCAAACGGATGTAAAAATGCTTATTTAAATGCTCTGATTGACTGTGAAATCTATATTTACTCTCCAGAGGGATTTAAAATGAAAAATAAAAATTACGTGTGTAAACTGAATAAATCGTTATATGGCCTAAGACAAAGTGCACACTATTGGTTTTTAACACTCCATAATTATTTAATAGAACAAGAATTCAAGCAATGTCCCATCGATGTGTGCATGTATACCAAAAATATAGGTAATAAATTGTTGATTTTGATTTTCTGGGTTGACGATATATTACGCCTCAAACTTTAAAAGATATTAAAAATAGATTAAATAAAAAATTTAAAATGGCCGATCTTGGACAATTGTCATGGTTCCTCAGTATAAAATTTACCTGTGAAAATGAAACTATAACAATGAACCAATCACGGTACATTGAAAAAATTCTGCTGAAGTTCGGAATGCAAGGCTGCAAACCACATACAACTCCCGTTGAGATGGATATAGATATAAATATAGAGACCGAAACAAAATTAATAGACGATCGATTATACAGAGAAATGATTGGAAGTTTCATCTATTTGATGACCATCTTTTACTAGGAATTACTTAATCGATCGAAACTGCACTGATTCTTCACCGCTATATTTTTTCAACATAATATCTCAACACTTAACAGGTTATGCACCAACCATCGTCTTTTCTCTGATGGTTCGAATTGTAACAGGTAAAATTTCTGGGGTATCTAAGGATTCGGAAACTACACAAAATGATACAATCTCCAACAGAGAATCCTAATGACCCCGAATTTCTCGAAAAGAATGTGACTGTTTTTGCAGAACTGATTCAATGCTTAGACGATAGAAGTCTGTCTCTGATTATAAGAGATGCCTTGGATGATGGACGGAAAACATTGAACATATTAAGAGAGCATTATTTATCAAAAGGGAAACTGAAAATTATATCACTGTATACAGAATTAACGTCTCTAAAATGTAACGAGGATGAAACTATTACTGACTACGTTATAAGGGCAGAAACAACTGCCAATGCCTTAAAACTCTCAGGTGAAATAATAAGTGATAGCTTGCTGATATCAATGACCCTCAAGGGACTTCCAACCAATTTTAAACCATTTACAACTGTTATAACACAAAAAGACAAACCCATAAATTTTAGTGAATTTAAAGTGGCATTGTGCAGTTACAAAGAGACAAATCGGATGCTCGTGGACAATAATAACTTCAGCAATATCATGAAGTTTAAAAATGCTTCTCGAAAACAGACACCACCAAATTACACATCTCGCTGCAATGTTTTCCCCAAAAGTAATTTTCCCAAGAAAAAGAATAAAATTATCTGCTATAATTGTGGACGACCCAATCACAAAAGTTTCCAATGTCGATATAAAACTAAAAAGTGGACTCCATAAAAAACGATCATCGAAATCATTGGTGTCATACCCCCCCCCCCATTACGAATCGAAAACATTTAACACTAATGCATTGTGGGATTTTTTTATTTTGAGAAACAAAACAGATGCTAGTAAAGAGTTGTTTTTGTGTGTAAAAGGAATTTTAAACCATTTTTCTGTAAAATATTTTTTGCGTCTTTTATGTAAAATATTTTTTGGATTTTTTTATGCAAAATATTTTTTGGATTTTTTTATGCAAAATATTTTTTGCATTTTTTTATGCAAAATATTTTTTGCATTTTTTCTGTAAAATATTTTTTGCATATTTTATGTAAAAAATCTTTTAAGAAAAATAAAAATATTAACCTTGCTCATAAACTAGAGGAGATATGAGATATGTTTTACTTAATTTCTGTTTACTAACCAGACATGTTTCTTTGATACCATCAAACATATTAAAGCAAAATCTTATTAAATATTGATTTTTCTGTTTTTCTTTTTGGTAGGTGCTCTGTTTTTCTGTGGCTTGTATAAGCGGCTCCACTTTTGCAGGAAACATCATCAAAGTTGAAACAGTCGACAATATTATGGCGCATCTAAAAGAACTCAGCTATATGAACCCTCAGGTAAGCACTACAAAGAAATCAACATCAACAGGGAGATGACGGTGGCTAAGTGGTTAATGACATGAACTGACAACCTGGGTATGTCAAGTTCAAATCCAATTCGTTGTACAGAAAAGTTTTCACTTAATGATGTTGGCAGCCTTCACTTGGTCCCTCCCGTAAGTACCTGATGTATTTCTAGAAAAGAATTCCAACTAGAAAGATGTCCAGGAAACAAATGCCAACAATAATCATCTGATTCGTTTCTAAATGAATGAACAGTGCTCAACAAAAACTAACATCACAATAATCATTTTATTAAGTTCTGTCTTTCCAGAGAATGCACTTAGCTATAAAAGCTGTCTGTGCTGAAACTTCTAGAGTTTTGATATTCACTTTACCATTTTACATGCTATTTAATGTCTGCTTTTAGAAATTGATTTCCAAACTAACATCTCTGACCAGGTCTTTATTTGTCCCTCTTTCTCTCAAATTCATCCTTATTACTTCTTTCAATGTTTTCCTAGCCTTCCAACTGTTCTACATCTAACTTATCTATTTTTCCAATGTGGCAAAACCAACACAGTCTCCTTCAAGAAAAAACATGCGAGGAAATTATATGCATGGGCTTGAAAGGGGGATAAATAAAGACCTGACCAGAGATGGGTTAGTTTGAAGATCAATTTCTAATAGCTATCTAACATAAAATAGCATTCGTATCACTTCCATTTTTCAGACTTTCGTTCTCATCTTGAATGTTATTCGCACAACAATTCGATTGATGTAATCTTCAATCCCTGCCATCAAATCCCTTGACTTTGAATATCGAAAACCAGATGAATAGCCTTTTTGTTGTTTGTTTTTTTTCTAATTAATAACATTTTTGTAAATTTCCTCAACATAATAAATAACACCATGCCAATCATTTTTTGGTTTTCACAAATTATCAAAATGGAAAATGAAAATTGTTTTTCCATAAAGAAGGATATAGCTCAATTAATTACTTCCTGGAAGGCAGGCAGTCTTTTGCATATACATACCTATTATAGTGCTGAAAAAGCTTCAACCAAAACTAGCTCCCATACTTACAAAACTGTTTAAGCATTGTCTTAAGGAGAATTGCTTCTCAACACTCTGGAAAATCTCATCAGTACCCCGATTTAAGAATTCAGGTGATCGGTCATCTCCCTCTCGATACAGGCCAATAAATCTCCTGTACATCATGAGTAAGTTGCTGGAATCTGTGTTAAGTAGAAAAGTAGTCAACCACCTTGGCAAAATCACCTTCTTAGAGACATGCAATATGGTTTCCGTTCTGCTAGATCTACAGCAGATGTGCTAACAGTTATGTCTCACAGGATTAGTGAATCTGTCGACGAAGGCTTCCTTTCTAGGGCAATTGCTCTTAACATATCAAAGGCCTTTGATAAGGTATGGCATAAAGGTCTACCCTACAAGATCTTCAGCTATAGTATAGCTGGAAATGTCTTCTCAATTATTAAATCATTAGCATGGATGCCCAGCATTGCCCGGGTATTAGGAGATGTATGTTGAGCAAAAAAAAAAAAAACTGGTCAATTTTTTTTAATTTTGACCCCTTAATTGTCGGAGGAGTTTGGTAGAGTTCTCAAAGGTCAAATCGTTGAACTTTGACTCCTTAATCACCAAATTTCTGGCCGAAAACAGATCACATTGATTTTCCCAATTCTCGGTACCCTGTATATCAAATTTCGAGTCTGTAGACTTAAAATTGACAGAGGTATTGGGTAGGGAAATGTACACACACACAGACACTTTCACTTTTATAGATATATACATTTCTTTCTGATAGGTTCATAAGAGAAGTGGTTGATGAGCAGAAATCAGAAGCTCACAGTATTAATGCTGGAGTCTCTTACGGGTCCATCCTGAGCCAAGCTGTCTTCCTGATCTACATCAATGATCTCCCAAATCACATCCTAAGATCATTTATAGGTATTTATGCTGACAACACTACCATTTATGGTAACACTTCAAAGGCCTAAATAACCAAGTTCTTTCTGATCCTAAGCACGTGGTACAATGGGGAAAGGGGTGGTTGGTTAATTTTAATGCATCTAAAATCAAGTTTCTATTTTTCCATCATCAATGCTCTGATCCCCGTCTGGCATCAATTGAAATGAATGGCTCTCGTCTTGAGGAGACTCCATATTTTGACAAGCTTCTAAGTGACTTTTACTCCTGATCTGAAATGGAACACGTACATCAAGTCAAATTGCTAAGGTTGCTGGAAAAAATGATGGGATCATTCTACCGCTCCAGTAGATATCTCACTGCTGATGCAATTCTCTACCTGTATGATGAGAAGCATTTGGCTTCTAAATGCCATGACCTAAAGAGGTTTACTTTCTTTTTTCCTTATTAATTTGATGTAATAAAGTTTTTAACTTTGAATTCTCATCCTTCATTTTTTTTATATTAATTGCCCCACTTATCTATGTAGAGCTTTTGGTAGCTTGATAAGTTTTTTGTATAAAGATTATTTTTTTTTTTATCTTTAACAATTTTATTTATTAGTGTATATACATCTCTTAATATATATATATATATATATATATATATATATACATTTATTATAATAAAGTTGTGTTTCTGTCTGTCTGTTTGTTCACAGTATATTTCATATATGACAACATAGCACACACATATTTATTTTTTATTTTTACTGTTTTAAAAATAATAAAAAAATAAAAATATTATATATGTCCAAATAAAATATGGGCGATTTTCTAAGTAAAACAAGCTTTGAAACAAAGACGATATTTAACCATATTTATTGTTAAAAAAAAATCAACAAGAAATATATACATATATTTCTCTGGAGAAAAATGTCATAAATATGAAAAGGAGTTGAAGAATGTTGAGTAGAATGTCAGGAGACAGTTACTCAGTAGCAACAGACACATTGCTAAATTTACTTGAGAATTGGTAGTTTGATAATCAAACTTATTCATAACTTATATCACAGAAATTATTGCCAAATTCAAACACACAGTCTGTCAAAAAAAATTTTTTTTTTCAAATTAATTTTAGCACAAAGATCATCATTAAAACATTATGTCGAACACATAAACCATATTTTTCCACATATTGCTTACTTTATCACCGCACCCCCACATTTCAATTTTTGTCCATACCAATAGAATAAGAGTCTTTGCCGTCTCCTCTATAATCTAAATATCAAGATATGCTTATATTGCACAAATAGAAACATCAGATTTTTTAGAATGTCATTACGCAAATTCAAATCTTGTGTGTTTGAAAGATTTGTAAGTGAATACTTGGTTAATAAATTTAATGTTATTTTTGTTGACTTTCAACTCATGTTCAGAATGATGCTTCCACCCAGTTCTCAGATTTCAAAAAAAAAATTGGTTCTTCAACCAAAAAGTTATATTTTTTGTCTTTTCAGATGAGTGGTGTGAACCTTGCATTGGGAACTTTGTGCTATTGTCTCAATATGGTCGGCCATAGTAGCATCAACCAACTTACACAAGACGTATGCACTGAATGGTCAAACACATACATAGATGCGGTAGGGTCATCTCGGTTTTATTTTATTTATTCTTGTTATTGATCAGTTTATATTTTACATGACCATAAAAAATTTAAAAACCTCGAACAACCGACAAACATTTCAATTTTCTTTGTTATATTCACGTTTTCTGTCGATTACACAGTTTTTAGCAGGAAAAAAAACTGAATTCTACCAACAACACTATTATTATTATTATTATTTCTATTTCAATTACTCTTGTCGTTGGTTAGATATGTGTCACCAAGGCATATAACATGACGCCCTGTTTGATTTTGTATTCTTTATATTCTAAGCGATTATATCACTTAGAATTGAAATCAATGAAAATAATTAACAGTGTAGTAAATAATGAGCAATCAACAATTCACCCACTATCCAACAATCATGATGTTGTTTGCACGCCATCTGAAAAGGCTAACATGCTTGCCAATCGGTTTACCTTAAACTCCACATTGGATCCAACAAACCATGCCCTTCCTGACTTTCCTTTGTGGACAGATGCCACACTAGACGATCTGAAAATTACCCCTTCTCAGGTGCAGGATATCATAAAAAACCTAGACACCTCAAAAGCATGTGGACCCGGTCTTATCCCGGCTGTGCTATTAAAAAAATGCTCCGCTGAGGTTGCTCCAGTCCTCTCAAAACTTTATAACAAATGCTTTAACGAATCTTGCTTTCCTGATTGCTGGAAAACTGCTTCTGTGGTACCAGTTTACAAACATTCTGGCGAAAGAACTGACCCACTAAATTATCGCCTCATTTACCTCCTCCGTCTTTTCACCAAAATATTTGAGTCCATAATTAACCAAGCTCTAGTCCATCACCTTACAGTTGCTAAACTTCTGTCCAACCCACAATATGGATTAAGGCAAGTACCTGTTCTACTGCAAATATCCTAACTGTAATCTCTGAACATATATACCATACACTGGACAAAGCAGGGGAGGGTAGAGCAGTAGCCTTAGATATATCTAAGATTTTTGACAAGGTATGGCATGATGGTCTTCTCAGGAAAATCAGATCATATGGTATTTCTGAACGAATACTTAACATAATTAAATTCTTCTTAAAGAAGAGAAGAATCCAGGTTGTCCTCGACAGTCATACATCTAAACAATATGATATAAACGCAGCTGTACCTCACGGGTCTATCCTTGGACCTTTATTATTCCTAATATTCATAAATGACGTCCCTGATAAAACTGAGATGGGTATATTTGCCGATGACACCACACTCTATAACAGGCACAAGGGGAAAACAATGAACACATATCTAAGGAAATGGCAGAAGACCTCCAATCTGTGGTGGAATGGGGACAAAAATGGATGGTCACATTCAAAGCTACCTAGACTAAGCTTGTTTCTTTCAATAATTACCAGAAACCTTCTCAACCACCAATAGCTATGGCTAAAGATGCATTACTTTAAAGTACTTCCTTCAAACTTCTTGGCTTAACGTTCACAGGGAACATGAGTTGGAACAGATACATTGAGAGCATTGCCACGGCTGCTGCAAGAAAGATGGGCTCTCTCTACCATGCTAGAAAATTACTTACGCCTGAAAGTATCCTGTATCTCTATTTGGCCACCATTCATATGAAGTATTGTTGTCACATTTGGGCTGGTGCACCTGCTACTAGTCTCTCACTCCTGGACAGAGTTCAAAAGAGAGTCGCCAACGTGACAGGTTCTGAACTCTTATCCAAGCTTCAACCACTGTCCCATCGACGAAATGTTGCATCCCTCTGCCTGTTTTACAATTATTTTAATGGTGGATGCTCTGATAAACTACAAGCCTTTGTATCCCCTCGACATAAATACGCCCCACAAACTCAACAAGCAACCAAGTCCCATTCCTACACAGTAGACATCCCTAGATGTAAGGTTTTCTACTCTAATAGTTTCTTCCCCAAAACTGCTAGACTGTGGAACTCCCTTCCAGGTTCATGTTTTCCCAACTGTACTGACATGCAGAAGTTCAAGTGTAATGTGAACAGACATCTTAGTATCCCTGCAACTACTGTCCTTGATAGTCATCCCCTACATCAAAGTGGCAATGTGCCTTGTTTGGGGTGAAAATGAATTTAAAAAAAAAACATGTAAAAAGGACAAAATCTTAAATATATCATAAATCTTTGCTATGAAAAATACTCAAGCCAATGTACAAGAATTATGTAAAACTTTATGATAAGAAACTTGTATATATTTTGAAAGCTAAATAACAATTTTATTTAAAAATAAAATTTGTCTAGTATATTTTTTTTATATTCTTCAAATTCTATGCTAGTTAGCAAAAATTCACTTTTTTTACAACAGAAAAAGCTGACTTTTACCAAAAATTGCATTTCGTTTTCTCTACTTTTTAAGGTCCGCTTTTTCTCTCTATTTTCACACAACTATTTCTTGCCAGTAACGTACATAACTTTGCTTTCTTTCAAGCAAAAAAATTTCACTTTATTTCAAATGATTACAATGTTTTCTTAGAGATAAATGCAGACAAGTTCAAAGAAGAATACAGTATCCAATAACTTTAGCTGATTAACATTTTTCTCTTTTCTCCTGCTCACCAATTGACTTTATCTTAATTTCTTTTACTCAAACTGCGCAAAACAAAATCATTTGAATAAAATAAATGATCTTTCATTTCTAGTCATGTATGAATACATCTGATGATTTAGTTTTTTGCGTAAATTTTTCTGTTTGTTTATTTTATTGATTTGGCAAAACTTTTGTTCAAATATGCATTTTATCTTGTCATTCACTTTTTTTATCAGTTTTATTAAAGGAATACAACATTAACAAAATAAAATGGTGTAAAAACCTTTTAGCAAAATGAGTGGATAGCAAATGTTGCTAAAGGAAACAAAAACGTTTTCCCATTTGGGAAATGTCCAACAAGAGTATTTCTTGTTTTTCTTCCAAATCCACTCAATTCCACAATTTTAGGCTCAGTCTTCATCTTCATAATTAATAGAACACTAAAAAATAAAATAATTATTACACCCTCTTGCACTCTCTCTCTCTCTCTCTCTCTCTCTCTCTCTCTCTCTCTCTCTCTCTCTCTCTCTCTTCAATAAGATGTTTGAATATTTACAGAGAAAGACCGTCTGAATGAAAAGAGAAAGAGTAATTTTTTGTTGCTGGAAAACCTTATTCATATTTTGCAAAATTTTAGAAATGTTTTCATGGTCTTAGTTATGTTCCAGATGGTTTTCTTGATCTTGGATGTTGCCATTTTCCACTGATTCGATTCCTGTACTTTCAAGGCTTCTTCAGAAATCTTTTGTCACAAACAAAAACAACAGCAACAAGTAAATAAAATGGCACCACTTCATCATCTGTTTGGAGTATTTTTTTTTTTCATTTTTATGGATTATAAATTTCTTTAAATCTTGTAAATGAATGTTTATATAATTGTTTTGTTTTGTTTTTTAGGAATCTCCGACTCTTCACCGTATTTCTGCTTTGGCAGGTCTAATGGCGCTGGTTGGATCAGAAAGAAGCCTTATCACTGTAAGTAGATGAACAGCAATCACACCAAAATCTTGCTATGTCAATCACTTTTTTTATCAATTTTATTAAAGGAATACAACATTAAAAAAAACGGTGTAAAAACCTTTTAGCAAAATGAGTGGATAGCAAATGCTGCTAAAGGAAGCAAAAACGTTTTCCCATTTGGGAAATGTCCAACAAGAGTATTTCTTGCTTTTCTTTTTTCTTCCAGATTCACTCAATTCCTTCGTTGTCTGGAAATGTTGTCAATCCAGTTGCCGTTCTTCAATTGGCAAAAACAGTTTTGAAAAGCCAAGAAGACATTGGCATCCAGAGCGCGTCTGCCTGGATGTTGGGTCATGTTCACCTGTCAACATCAACTGTGTCAGAAGCTAAAACTAGTGGTAACTCACATTCCTTTTTTTTTTTCATTTTTATTGATAATTGAAAAATGCCACATTAGTGTTGATGTGCCATAATATAGACAAACCAAACAAGAAAAAAAGCATTTCCATTGATTAAACAGGAAAAAAAATGAGTTACTTTTTTATCTTATTTTCTTATTTTTATTATTAGTTTTATTTTTAGTATTTTTTGTGTGTGTGGAACGGGTGGGGGGGATTGATATTAGTCATGTAATGATTCTGAAAACAAACTCTGCAATAAACAGGTCAAAGTTCAAATTCTATCAGATTCATCACATTCATGTATGCAGTAAAACGGAGAGGGTGGATATAAAATATTCGTTCAGCTATCTTCTCTTCTTCATTCAGTTTTGGTATTTAGGGTAGAACGAATGTCCCACATATCACAGGATGGGCAATATCAGGCCACATCTAACAACTTTTTTAAATTTTTACACTCAAGGATAAGGTTAATTAGTGAATACTGTAATAAATTATAATGGTGGAAATTGGGTAAAAATTAAAATTGCCCATGTTATAGTCAGCTGGGAAGCAGCCCCATGGTATTGTGTTCCACATGGGCAGCTCTAGGAAGGAAACTTTGCTCGTGAAATTTTCATTTAGTTTTATGCTATACATGTCATCTATTCAAAAGAATTAACATCAACCAGGTTACATGCAGTATTTGAACCATATCTGTTGCTCCTCGCTAGTGCATGGGCTGTCACAATACATTATGGATACCAGAGGTAGCATGCCGTACATCGCTGAACCACCTGAGATATCAAGTGCATTAGGCATTCATGAAGGAGTTATATGGGAATATCTCAAGCAGTCGCCAACCTCAAATATACACACTTTAAGGAGTCGCAGAAATACCTGGATTAGGACCCAGGCGCAGGGTGAACCCTCTCGGTGCTGATGGACTCGTAGATCTTCCCAGGTCATCCGTTTAGGAGAAGGAAAACTCTGAAGCTAAACCTAAGGGGAGGGAGGCCTCTCCATTCTTGGATGACATCCTTCCTAGAGCTGGTGACTCGAACAAATTACCGGGTTCAAACCTAAACTGCTTAAGGAGTAGATGGGCACTGTCTATCGCCCGGCTTCCATAATCCTTCTTTGCCTATTAGCCAGGCGTAGAGGTCGAAGCACAGGGATTCGACAGAAATACTCGGTGGTCGATCTTGTTTCCTGACTAGGGCAATGAACGCCGATTTCCCCCTCTTCCGACATCCCATCCACCTCTAAACTGGGCAGTTGGGAGTGCTTGAACATCATAATGCCATTACAAGTAGATTGGGTTGACTATCGTCTGATGGGTTGAGGGTACCAGATTGACAGTTCCTGGCTGCTGTTCCCGGCTGGTAGTACAGAAGTCCTAACTATTTGGTAGCGCTTAGAGCGGCTGCTCCATCAACGGTTGAATAATATTGGGATGTTTGTAGTGTCATGTCGTGCATGGAAAGGGACCCTACACTCATCCCCGGTGGGCTTTCATGAGGCCACAGTCCTAGTAAATGGAAGGTCAGCTGATGGTCTACTTGTGTTGCATGCCTGGTGTTCTGCATAATTTTAAGATTGGCGAAGATGCTTGGGAGGCCAGCTGAAGACATGGTTACATACCACCAACGCCAATGTTAAACCTTTCTCCGGTCCACAGGTCTACATTGTTTGCCGCTTGCTATGTAACTGGTTGCTCAAAACTATTTTGGCCGCTGATTCTTATATTGATCAGGTCTCAGTTGGTGGTGCAACAAAAGAATCATCAAATACAAAAAAAAAAAAGATTTCAGTACAAAACAAGCAACAAAGTTTTATTTTTGCAAAAGTTTTCAACGATACTAATTTTTTAAACAAAATGAGAATTCTTAGGCAAAAAAAACACAACTCTATCAGCTAAGAACCTAACAACACATCTGTCTGTGGGAGGCACACAAACCTCAACTAACCACCCATCTTCCGAAATATATATGAATATTCTAGTCCTCTGTCGCAGATCATCCAGATATCCATTTCAAAATAATGGCCAGCCTTGTCTTTGAACATAAAATAATCTACTACCCAGGGGTTCCATATCTGGGCAGCTTTTAAATTTAGGAAGACTGAGTAGGTTATAACAGAAGAGAATATATGTAGAACTATCATTTTTTTTAAGTGGACAAATCGAATTCTGACATTTTTACAATTTTTTTTTTGTTTTTTTTCTCTTGGTTCTCTATCAAGTGTAACAATCCAGTTATTTGCATGCAATGCAAACATGCAACAATACTAAACATACAACACATGAAACATGCAATGCATGAAACTCAAAATGTACGAAACATGAAACATGCAATGCATAAAACACAAAATGTACAAAACATGAAACATGCAATGCATGAAACACAAAATGTACGAAACATGAAACATGCAATGCATGAAACACAAAATGTACGAAACATGAAACATGCAATGCATGAAACACAAAATGTACGAAACATGAAACATGCAATGCATGAAACACAAAATGTACGAAACATGAAACATGCAATGCATGAAACACAAAATGTACGAAACATGAAACATGCAATGCATGAAACACAAAATGTACGAAACATGAAACATGCAATGCATGAAACACAAAATGTACGAAACATGAAACATGCAATGCATGAAACACAAAATGTACGAAACATGAAACATGCAATGCATGAAACACAAAATGTACGAAACATGAAACATGCAATGCATGAAACACAAAATGTACGAAACATGAAACATGCAATGCATGAAACACAAAATGTACGAAACATGAAACATGCAATGCATGAAACACAAAATGTACGAAACATGAAACATGCAATGCATGAAACACAAAATGTACGAAACATGAAACATGCAATGCATGAAACACAAAGTGAAAATATACAATCACTTCATGCACAAAGTCTCAGAAAAAAAGAAATGTTTTTTTCTGTTAATTTGTAATTTTATTTTAAAATTCTTTCATTAAAACATTTTTGCTTCCATTTTTCAGTTCCAAACAACTATCGTTATTTGGATAATAACTTGATTATTCGAGCTTTGATCGATTTCCTTATTGATGCTGGGAAATTAGGTAAGAAATAAAAGATGAATTCCTTTCATCCTGAAAACGTTTCTCTACAAGTTACACCAAAAAATATTTATATATACTAGCTGTTCCTTGCTAGTGTTACCTGATCATGTACTTACTGGCAATTTGGTTCGTTTTTTTTATGTTTAAACTTCCCCCCCCCCCCAATATTTTATTTTTTGTTCCAATCAAAGGAGAGTAACTCTGTATAAACAAATACTGAGTTATGTACGTTTTTTTAAAGATTACAAACATATGAAACTAATTCTCACCCAGACAAAGCATTTTCTCAACGGAGTAAATCGAATTACATTTTATTCTTTTAAACATACTGCCATGATCTACAAGTAAAACTGAAAAACCAGAATTATTGATTTTGTAGGAAGAAAGCTATCGATGACAAAGAAATAATAATAAAAAAACTAACTTTACTTTATGATATAATGTATGTCATGTAATACCACTTAAATAATGTTATATAGTAATTCAATTAATACTATATTGTATACTTACCTAACACCATATTGTCTGAAAAAATGAAGATATTTTCTTGATCTTAGAAATAGTACTGATACAGCTCTCTTTATACATTTGTATAAAAAAGAAGCAGACGATAAATGATTTTTTTCTAAATTCATTTAGTTAACAAATTTTAGATAATCAAAATTTATAGAAAAATGTATTTAAAAAAAAAACGAAAGAATGCTATTCTATAAATTTAACATTTTCTTAACTGAAATATTTTTTCTTGAAAAGTATCACTACACCTCACTTTATTTAAAACTAGCAGACCCTGTTGTCGGGGGAATTTTTAAAAAATGCTAACTAGAAAATATTATTTCAATTTTATTAATATAGCGATAAAGCTGAAAATGAATAGTTTTTCTATAAAATTCAACTCTCATCTAAAATTCTTACTTTTATGATACTTGAACCCCCTTCCAAAAATTTAATTTCAATGAAGAAAGCAAGTGTTTTGCTAGTAAATGTTATTATTTGTACTCACTAGGAGATCTCCCACAGACCATCATCAGAGATTACTCACTGACAAGCTTTAGTACTTTCCAGCCCTTTCAATAACCTTTGCAAATGATTTTTTGTTATCACAACAGCCAGTTGCCATTGACTTCTTGCATGCAATGACCATTGTTCTTCACTGGAATTTGGGCAACCATAAGTCTCTGAAAGGTCTCAGCCCTCTTCACACTCAAATAGTGGAGGTTTAGTTAATGCTTTCTCTCCTCAGTCTTTTCTCCAAGTTCTTCAAGATTATTATTATTATTTGTACTCTCTAAAAGTTTTCAGGCATACTATCATCAGAGATTACTCACTGATAATGATCAATGATATTCCCTGGAATCTGGGTGACAATAAGTTTCTCCAAATTACACTATTCTTCACCTGTTTTGATAACTTTTGGAGATTAATTTTAAATATGCATATTATTATTAGGCAACATTTGGCATTTTGTTAACATTAATATTTCATCCAGAGAGCAAGACGCACACTTCAAATGATACGGTGCATACGAGCTAGCACAAATACATGAGATTAAAATTTGTTCCAGATTCATCGATTCCTTTTTTTTTTTTTAACGAATGTTTCTGTTTATCATTTTATTTTTTTTAATCAAAATTGAATCTTCTTTTTGTTTTTTTGTTTTCAGGTCCTGATAAGATTTCCAGCTCTGAATTGAAACTGTCATTAACAGCCATTTACAAAGGCATCACCCGACCCCTGCCCCCACTCAATTGGGCTGCTGTTCTCGCTCCACTTCTGAGACAACCTTTTAGTAAGTTACCCCAACCCTTTTCCTTTTTTCAATCTAACATCAAAAAGAAACTCACATTTTCTTAATCATTTTCGTCTGGTTTACATACATGTGTTGGATGGCTTTTAGAAATTGATTTCTTCATTTGGCTTTCCTCTCCTAACTGACCTTGCTGCCTCAACTGTTCTATGTTTACTAACTCAAGAACTTTCATTCATTCTTTCAATGTGACCAAACCAACAAAGTCTCCTTTTCTGCTCATATCTTTCTCTGCCATGACTCAAATCCCATATCTGATCACTTTGATGCCTAATCTCAGTTGATGCTAGAATTATGGTTTATATTGCTTATATCCATCCTCTGTCATTGACTCTCAGCACGTTGGCAAATTAAATAAGTCATGTAGAAATACTGGATGAGAGTTGAGAACAGTTGAGGAAACAGGGTCGGTTGGCATGAGACGGTCAAGGAAAACTTGGTAGAAAGTAATAAGGATTGATTTTAGAGAAAGAGAGATAAATAAAGACTTGGTCAGAGATAGGTTAGTTTTGAAGTCACTTTCTGAAAGCTGTTCAACACATGCCAATGAATGTAATGATGATGATTTTCAAAGGAAGAAATGATTTTTTTTAATGCTTTTCATATTTGATCAATGTTTGTAATTCCCTTATTTTGTCCTTCAGTCCTCACATTCCATGAGCGATGTTTCTGACAAGGGGGAAAAATTGCTGTTTTCTGGGTTAGAATCTTTTCCATATAACATTTACCATTGACTATTTTTTGACCTTGAAGTGGTATTTTTAAGCTTCTCACATTAAGTGGCTTCATGCCTTGTCTAGAAAGATTTCCATAAAAAAGCTTCCAGTTAGTCGAAAGCATGTGTAATAAAGGAAATTCAAGACAGCAATATGACCATTACGTGATATGTTTCTGAATTTTTGAAATGACCATAATTTGTATCATTCGCATTCTTCAAACTATTGTTCTCATCTGGAGTTTTATCATCACAGCAATTCAACCAATGTAACCTCTGACCTTCTGCAGGTGTATCTTGTTGAACTCTGGAATATGTACGGGATTTTTAACGGAATCCCTTATTTAATCCACAGGGTTCACCTTCACCTGCTCCATGGTGGTTGCCGGTGGGGCACTACAGATGACCTGTCAACCAGTCCTCTTCATCTTTTCCTGTCCTCCGCACATTTGACCACCTCCCTGTGTAGGGGGTTCTGGATAGAGGTAGTATCTTATTTGTTCGATAGCTGCTCTTGCCTGGTTAGGACAGGCTTTACTGGTTTTCATCCAACTTCTGAATCTCTCCAAGCGCCACACCCAGGTTCACTGCTTCAGCTGGCGAGTTAAACTACATAAGTTAAACTACATAAAGGGGTGGTGTTGATATTGCATCACCGAGCAAAAGATTTCTTAGGAGTAGATCACCAGCCAGGGCGGAAGGAGGTCTTAAGAGCTTTAATAGCTGTGCCCGTCGCCAGAGTGAGCATCCAAGTTGTGGGAAGTCGATCATGGCCTTCATTGCCTAAGATTCGCTACATGATTAATACAACAATAGGGTTAGCACGCTCTTATTCTATCAACCATGACCAGGTAGAAGTCTTAAGTAATTCATAAATGTATTCTTAGTATTGTCCGCACTGAGGATTGAACCATCAACCTCTAGAAGAGTGTGATTTAGAACTGAATTTAACTTAGTACTTTATCTGTTACGACATGGATCCTTGCAATACTCCAAATAATACAAATCACATTATTTAACTTATTGAATAAATTTAAAATTCCTTTCTTTTCAGATTCGGAAGTAAAATACATCAGTCTGAAGGTGGCCATTTCCCAGTGTACATCGTCCTCAACAGCTGCCGTCTTCTTATCATCTTGGCTCAATTCGTCACTTTTTAATTCCCTTGATGTATGTCTAGCATATTTTTTAATACAAAATTAGAACAAAAAAGTATACTCTTTTCATCTTTTATTAAATAACTAGCCTGGGTGCCTAGCATTGCCCGGGTGTGTCAAGATGTGTGTAAGTTGAGCAATCAAAGCCCTAAAAAAAATTAATTAAAATACTTCAAAATAGCGATTACCCGTGCCTAATAAGTAAATATATCGAAGAATTTTTTCTTGGAATGCGATTTTCATACGAATCCTATACTGATTAAGTACCAGACTACTTTTAGATTGACTCAAGCTTTTCTGTGATAATTCTAATGATTCTTTTGCCTATGTCATATTAAATGTCATACTTAAATGTCATATTTAAATGTCATACTTAAATGTCATATTAAATGTCATACTTAAATGTCATGCTTAAATGTCATATTAAATGTCATATTAAATGTCATATTAAATGTCATATTAAGTGTCATATTAAATGGTCATATAATGATAGATATGTTGATATTTGAAACCCAAAATAAATGTCAGTTCATATAAAATATTGATGTCTTAAACCTTTACTGCTGCTTTGAATGGCTCCAAGTGCTGGTCATCAACAAAGAAAGCAGAAAGAAGACGATCAGTCATGGCAACAAAGATGAATTATTTCTTGTGGAATGTCTATTTACTCCTGTCATATCTGTGTATCTGTGCCAGATGATGACTAAATGTGTGTGTGTTTACGTAGTTTTTCTTTTTTTTCCTTTTTTTTTCTTTTTTTTTTATTCAATATTCACCCCAAACAAGGCAAGTGACACTTTGAAGTAGGGGGCTACTATCGGGGACCATTAGCGGAGACTTTATGAAGGGAGATGAGTAGAAAGATGTTTGTTCACATTACACTTGAACTTCTGCATATCAGTATACTTGGGAAAGCAGTATCCCAGAAGGGAGTTCTAAAGACTTGCAGTTCTGGGGAAGAAACTATTAGAGTAAAAGGCTTTCTTACACCTAGGGATCTCTACTGTAAAGGGGTGGGACTTAGCTGCTTGTCGGGTCCGTCGGGGGTAGTCACGTTGAGGAGGTACAAGTGCTCACAGTTCGTTAGAGCAGCCACCATAAAAGTATTTGTAGAACAGACAGAGGGATGCAACATTTCGTCGATGGGATAGGGGATGAAGCCTAGATGACAGTTCAGGACCGATCAGGTTGGCGACTCTCTCTTGAACCCTGTCCAGGAGTGAGAGACAAGCAGCAGATGCACCAGCCCAAATGTGACAGCAATTCTCCATACATGGGTGAATGGTGGCCTTATAGAGGTACAGGATACTTTCAGGCGTAAGTAGTTTTCTAGCACAGTAGAGAGAGCCCACCTTCTTTGCAGCAGTCTTGGCAATGCTCTCAATGTATATATTCCAGTTCATGTTCCCTGTATACGTTAGGCCAAGGAGTTTAAAGGAAGTACTTTCAGGCAGTGTATTCTTAGCCATTGCTATTGGTGGTAGAAAAGGTTTCTTGTAGTTATTGAAGGAAACAAGTTTAGTCTTGGCAGCATTGAATGTAACCATCCATTTTTATCCCCATTCCACTACATCCTCTAGTTATTCTGCCATTTCCTTAGATATGTGTTTATTTGTTTTCCCCTCATACCTGTTATAGAGAGTGGCGTCATCGGCAAATATAACCATCTCCAAAACAATTTTATCAGGGAGGTCATTTATGAATATCAGGAACAATAAAGGTCCAAGGATAGACCCTTGGGGTACCCGCATTTATATCATATTGTTTAGATGTACGACCGTAGAGGGCAACTCGGATTTTTATCTTACTTAAGAATTTAATTATATTGTGTATTCTTCCAGTGATTTAATTATATTGTGTATTCTTCCAGTGATACCATATGATTTAATTTTCCTTAGAAGACTAACATGCCATACCATGTCAAAAACCTTAGATATATCAAGGGCTACCGCTTTACCTTCCCCGGTTTTGTCCAGTGAACAGTATATACATTCAAAGACTACAGTTAAGATATCTGCCGTTGAACGAGCTTGCCTGAATCCACATTTTTTGTTGGTCAGGAGTTCAGCAGCTGTTAGGTGTTGGACTAGGGCTTGATTAACTAAGGACTCAAATATTTTGGCGAAAAGTGGGAGGAGACTAATGGGGCGATAATTAGTGGGTCAGTTCTTTCACCAGAATTCTTGAAAACTGGTACCACAGAACCGGTTTTCTAGCAGTCGGGAAAGCAAGATTCGTTAAGGCATTTATTGTAAAGTTTAGAGAGAACTGGAGCAATCTCAGCAGAACATTTTTTTATTAGCACAGCCGGGATGAGATCTGGTCCACATGCTTTTGAGGTGTCTAGGTTTTTATGATACCATGCACCTGAGAAGGGGTGATTTTCAAATCTAGTGTGGCATCTGTCCGCAAAGGAAAGTCGGGGAGGGAGTGGTGTGCCGGGTCCAGTGTGGAGTTTGAGGTAAATCGACTGGCAAGCAGATTTGCCTTGTCGGTTGCCGTGCAAGCAACCTCATGATTGTTTGATAGTGGAGGGAATTGTCAACTGCCCATTATTTACTACACTGTTGTAGATTTTCCAAAAATCACGGGTTCCTAATTTCTGTGCTTCGATGCATTTTCTGGTGGTTTCAGAGTAATCTGTCTTAGCTGTCGCTATCACTCTCTTACAATTATTTCTAGCTTCTATATACTTCTGTCTGTTTGCACTGGACATGTCGGTTGAATCTGCGAAACGCATGCTGCCTTTGAGCAATGGCAGCTGCACAAGCAGAGGTAGTATTTGATATGTGTGTGTGTGTTTATGTAGTATTTGATGTGTGTGTGTGTATGTGCTTATGACATATAGACTAAATTGGGAGTGAGTCAGTAATCATGCTAGCCAGCTGAATAATATATTTTGACTGACTGAAAACTTGCTTTATTTAGTTTTGCACCTTTTTTCAACAGCTCCCTTAGTGGGGGGAGCACATAGATATTCAGTACATAGAGATTTGAGACCACTTCCATTGTTTTCCCTGGATAATTTTATACATAAAACATTTCTGTTGGGTTAATTAATAACCTGTAATAATGTAATAATAATCTGTTGTCTTGATTAATAACATTTGTTAGTCAATTGTGAAGTAAATAAAGAAAATGTACCTTTCTTCCTTTCATGACTTCATATGGGAAGTTATACCAACAGCTGACAAAAGAAAACAAATCAATTAACAACGTAACATTTTCTTAGTCTTTACACACAGACACAAAAGAACACATCTGTTTATTCACTGTTACATACACAAAGAGAAAAACATGGTTACACACACAAAGAGAGAAAAACACGTCACACACGCATTTTTATATACAGTCAAAAAGTAGACAACTCAAAGCCACCCAACGCCAAAAGCACACATCAGCACAAAACAGACAAGGGTAGGCAACTTCAAGTTACCTAAGCCCTTCATCACTGAAAAATAATTTAAATCACTGAAAAGTAAGCAGAATCTGGAACTGTCAAAGGGAGACAACTCACACAGCACTAAAACCCGACTTAGCGGTGATAAATTTCCAATAATTTCAATTTCATCAAAAAAGAATATATTCAAAGTTTTATGATAGTTTCTGCATTCATAGCTCCCTTAGGGGTGGGTACACTTAGAAATTCAAAACCACTTGTATTGTCTCCCCCACCCCATCCCGAAAAATTTTACATATAAACACACATAGTTTTTAATCTAGTACCTCTAACTTTTCTATAGAGAACACACACACGCACTGACATTTATATATAAGAGTTGGATAAAATAATGGAATATTTTGTGGTTAGTGGTTTTTTGATGGCAACCCTCCCATGAAATTCAGCCTTGTGAAGCTCTTGGCGAAAAGTTTTTTTTTGAAACAGGATTATTCAAATGATTGTTAAGCTCTTAATTTTGAGTGCCGTAATTTTGTGCCCTTTCTTCACAATAAAAGCCTCTATGATCTTTTTCAAACAACTCTGATTTTCTTCCAGAATTTTGTTTAGAATATGTTTTTTTTATCCTTTTTCATAGTCTGTCATCATCTTTGAGATAGTTCCTCTCAATATGGCCACCATCTCAGCCTCCTACATTACAGTAGCACCTGCCATACAGGCACCAACAATCTGTCCTCTTTGAGAAATCTTATAGATTTGTCATTTTAATTTTTTTTCTGACTGATATTCACTATCTTAAAATTAAAAAAATAACTTTAACCAATTAATTCAGGGCAATAATAACCATAAATAAAAAAAATAAAAAAATGAAACTGACATTTTGATATCTTTCTTCAATTTTTATAGGCGTTTTAAAATGAATACAAAATTCACAAGGTGTTTCTATTATTTTGTCCAACCTCTGTATATAGATGAATTTTTTTAAATACCTGGGAAACTTGTTTTAAAATCTAGGTCATAATTTGAGGTTAGGATTATCTTCAATTTACTATTGTTAATATAAATTATTATTGTAATAAAGATATAAAAAATGAAATCCTAGTTACCGACGTCATTTTTTCTTTTTTCTTTTCAGATGGAATGCCAAAACATAATATTTGATAATCTGGAGCATCTCATAAAATGTATCCCTATCAAAACTCTACAAGATTTCATGGAATATGACTGCATGAACCCTTTTCTCCATGAAGGGAAACAGTCACAGTGTCCAGTAATTCTGCGAGGCCTCCATAAAGCCCTTCTCGTAAATGACCCTCCAGAATTTGTGACAGAACTACTTTACAAAACAACAGAGAATCTTTACAGATCTCTAACACCAACTTATCAGGTATGTATGCGGTTAAGACAAAACGTTGTGCTGCATCGTGTTCCATTAATGACTTAATAGAAACCGTGGACAATCCACTATTTATGTTTTTGTTTTTTTACTCTTCTTAACCCAAAACAAGGCACATACTATTTGGAATTATATCTACAGGGACATTATGTAGGGAGTTGAGCATCGAGATGTCTGTTCACATTCCATTTAAACTTCTGTATGTGAATACAGTAAAGGAAGCAGGAAACTGGGAGGGAACTCCGAAGTCTAGCAGTTTGCGGAAAGAAGTTATTTAAAATAGAGGGCTTTCCGACATCTAGGGATCTCTACAATGTAGAGGTGGGATTTTGCTGCTTGTCGAGTTAGTTGGGGTATTTACATCGGGAGGGGGGGGGGGTTACGTGCTAAAAGTTCATCAGAGCATATCTCGATCCCGTTAGAATACTTGTAAAATAGGCACAGGGATGCAATATTTGTGATGATGGAACAAGGTTGAAGTTGACAGTGCGGCACCTATGAAGTTGGAGACTCTTTTCTGTACCCTGTCTAAAAGAAAGAGACTAGTGAATCTTTTTATAAACATGCACTAGGTTTAGCCATGCATGTGAATGTCGGACATTACAGGTGACAAATGTTTGGCCAAAGTGGGTGGTGGGGGGCATAGAGAATTGAAAATATCTCTGGTTGGAATCTGGATATCTAAGAAATGTTTTTCGTTTCCCGATTTATCGGAGAGGGACCTATGTTTTCAGTGGCGTCGGTATGTCTGTCCGGGCGTCCATTAGTCCAGACAATTGCCAGATAACTGTCGATTAGTTTTTCCTGAAATTTTGCCACAAATTGTATTTCATTAAATAGATGTGCACAGTAAAAAAAATGTTTTGCGAAAATTCTCGTTGCATCCCCAGGGGCTCAAAAGAGGTAAAAAATGGCCCAAAATGGACAAAAATGACACATTTTGCCCCATAACTTTGGATCCATCCATTAGATTTTTCTGAAACTTGACTAAATGTGGAATCCCATTGTTCTTAATATAAATCCAATATTGCTGACACTGGCAAAATTCTGGTTTGCATCCCTCTGGGACTTTTAGGGCTAAAAAAACATGCCTCTTTGGAGCTCTTTTTTGCGTATTACTCAAAAACTTGATGTGTATGTCTATATAGTGGTTTTCCATGGTGCTTAATTCAAATATACATGTCTTAAGGTGTGAAACTGCACCGTTTGTCCATTTTCACTGAGATTTGGCATTCCCAGGAGCTCAAAAGGGAGTCATAAATGCCCCAAAATTGTAAAAACTGACACTTTTTACCTCATAACTTTTGCTCCATTCATTAGATTTTTCTTAAACTTGGCAAAAATGTGAAAGCAACGTTGGCCCTTCACACTTCTCACATTCATCATTTCTTCACTATTTTTTGTGACGTCATCTCACATGCAGTACCAGAGGAGGACCATGCACGTGCGTCTTGTTTTGTATGAAATAAAATAAGTCCCTCTTTAAACAAGATTCCGACTGAAAGCAACTCGCTTGAGAAAAATGATGTCTAAGATTATATGCACATGTCCTTTGAATGGACATTGTCTAACCATTATCTCTACTAAATATCTCAAGCAGTTAGCTTCTGTGTGGTTGAGTGGTGATCACTAGCAAATGCTAAAATTTAAGATTTTCAGTCAGGGGTAAAAAGATTCTAGAAGATAGGAAAGAAGAGGAGGCAGTTAGAGCCAACCCTTTGAACATAACACATGCAGTCAGTTTTTCTGAGGGCTGGTGTCTAGTTGAACCAGTATGCCTCTTCAGGCAAGGTGAACTCTTAGTTAAAGAATTGGGTTGATTGAATTTTAAATTTTAATTATTTAGACAAAGGTCTCATTTTGCCAGTCTAAGAAAATGAGTAGCATTTTAACCGTGATAGAAAAATAAATATCTGTTTTTTAGAACTGGAGGTGTGGTTTTTGTTTGAAAGGAGAGTTCTTTTAATGTTCTGAATTTTTTAGATGAGGGCTGATTGTTTATATTACTTGTATTGATCGAACTATTGTGTTATTTATGCAACGTTTCGGTTGGATTGGCCTTCAACTGTTTTCAGTAATGTTGGTTGTTGCTGGAATAGAAAAGAGGAAAGTTACTGGCTCCATAGATATTTTCATATTCTTTGAGGTAGTGTCTATGATTATTGTTTCATATTTGTGAAAAGTTGGATGACAAAGTTCTTTTGTCGCAACACTGATTGAAGTGAACGACTAGTATGAACTGACACAACGAACGGGACAGTCATAGCCTGTGTAGTACATGCAGATTCCTACTTCATCTGTTGTATATTGTTGTTGTGTTTAAAAATATTTTCATTCTATCTTCATTGAGTGCTAACACAAATCTCACAAATGCCACCTCTGTTCAAAGTGACATATACTTATCAAACTATATAATAGTTAATGTAGTTTCAAGATATATCTCGTTGTGGTAATCTATTTCCAAAATGATCATAGGAGTTTATGACATATTTCAATTCGATAAACGTCAAACACAAACTTGGATCCCATCATATTATAGTACCATTTTTGGAAGGAACAAATACTACACTTTGATTCCAGGCAAAAAATATTATTTAAAATTTTATCTAATGTCATTAAATAGAACATAAAAATCAAGCTAAAATATACTTAATTCATCTTCAGGATAAAATGAAAGTGTCCAATGATGATACAGTAAAAATATTGTGCAGTCTGTATTCCTGCCAGACGGTTGTAAAATGGAAGAAAGTTTGATTCTAGTTTTAAGATTCACATTTGATTCAACAACATTTAATGAAATTTATAAAACTACTTTTTTTTTCAATGCATCTTTGGCAATCCGACGATCTCATCTTTTAAAAAGGAGGTGAAGGTTAATAACATGGATCTGATATAACTTGACATTGATGGTGTATTTACGACAATAGTACCTGCCTAGTTGAGTTCAAGTAGATGCCACTGCACATTTATCACTGAGGTAAACACAATATTGAACATAATGGAATATAACTTTAATTGCAAATGAAAAAAAAATAATTCATGAAATTGTTGTCACTTTTTCTCTTTTTTTTTCTTTTTTTTTTAAATAATCAACAAAATTGTTTCCACTTTTTTTTTTCAAGAAAATAATCTTAGAATTATTTAAAAAATAAACCTGAAATTGCTTTCACTTTTTTTTAAAGAAGATAATGTTAGAATTATTTGAAAATAAAAAAGAAAAAAACTGCAAAATGAAATGTTTATATTAAGTTAAACACTGTTTCTATGCTTGACAAGGATCTTTACCATCAAAATCAAGTTAATTTTTAAGTAAATAAATCTTTATATAGATATACTAGACGCTGTATGTATTGTGCTGTGATGTTAGTATCTGGGACGCATTAAAAAAACAGTGGGAGAGATGCATCCTTGGCCTTCACTAAGACATGCTTCTAGGAAAAGGAAAATTTTGATATAAAAACCTGATGCTTATGTCTGCTTCATTTTGTATTAATTATTTGCACCGACTCGCTACATAATGTCCCCTTGTAGGCCTGGTTTCCAACTGGCAATATGTCTTGTTTGGGGTGAATAACAGTTTTAAAAAAATGGTTATAATGTTAAGTAACTTCCACATGTTCTGTTCAATTGAGACCATCACATACACATCAACACAGAAAATGACAGCCAACTTTTTGAACACGTGATTACTATGAAATATTCCTATTTTTATCAATAATAGAAGATAATTGTAATCAAGTGTTTTTTTTGGGGGGGGTCAACTTTCTAAGTTTTTTGTATTTTTATTTTCAATATTTTACCTTTTCTCTGTTTTATTTTGTTTTTTATTCATTTTTATTTCAGTATTTCACTTTTTCTGTTTTATTGTTTTTTAATTATTTATTTTTTCAATATTTCGTCTTTTCTCTGTTTATTTTGTTTTATTTTTTTTTCCAATATTTCACCTTTTCTGTTTCATTGTTTTTTAATTTTTTTTGTTTTCAATATTTCCTATTTTCTGTTTTATTTTGTTTTTTATTTATTCATTTTGTATGTTTTTAATATTTCATTCTTTCTCAGTTTTATTTTTTAGTATTTTTTTTTTCAACTAGCAGTCTAGCCCGGCTGTGCTCTGGCCCTATGTATTGTTCATAACTTTATATGTATATATATATATATATTAAAAAGTTTGACTCATGTCCAGGTAACCTACATCTAAAATTTCAAGTGTTAAACCTCAAAATTGGCGGAGGAGTTTGGTAGAGTCTGCAAAGGTCAACTCTTAACTTTGAGCTCTTGGCAGCCAAATTTTCACCTAAAAACTGATTAAAAAGCTTGCTGCACATCTAAATATCCTTTATATATAAAATTTCAAATGTTTAAAACCAAAATTGGCTGCAAAGGTCAAATCTTTTGTACTTTAACCCCTTGGCAGCCAAATTTTCGGCCAAAAAACGATTAAAACGGTTGCCCTATGTCTGAATACACTTTATGTAAAATTTCAAATTTTTAGACCAAAAATTGGCTGAGAAGTCAATTTTTTGAAAAAATTGACCCTAGTTTTGACCCCTTAACATTTATTGTTTTGGGTTTAATCAAGTTAAATAGTTCGATCCATGTCCAATGAACCTACATCTAAAATTTCAAGTGTCGGAGGAGTTTAGTAGTGTTTTCAAAAGTTAAATCATTGAACTTTGACCCCTTGACAGCCAATTTTCTGTCCAAAAACCAATTAAAAAGATTTTCCCAAATCTCAATACTCCTTATCTCAAATCTCAAGTCTGTAGACTGAAAATTGACAGAATAATTTGGGAAATGTACACACACAGACAGACACACACACAATTTTACTTTTATAGATATACTATCAATTCTGTCCGGCTTTGCTCGGGCCCTATGTATTGTTCATAAATTTATGTGGATATGTATATATTAAAGTGTGAATATGTACGATAATGTCTTTCTATATAATAGGCTTCATTAACTACTATAGAGAAAAGAGAGCACAGACGTCAAATTTTTTTTAACTTTGACCCCAATTTTGACCACTTCACATTTATAGTTTTGCGCTCAAATTAAATTAAAATGTTTGACTCATGTCCAAGTAGCCTACATCTAAAATTTCAAGTGTTTAGACCCAAAATTTGTGGAGGAGTTTGGTAGCGACTGCAAAGATCAACTCTGTAAACTTTGCCTCTTGTCAGCCAAATTTTCGCCCAAAAACTGACCCCAATTATGACCCTTAACATTTATTGTTTTGGGCTGAAATGAAATTATAAAGTTAGATCAATGTACAAGTAACCTATATCTAAAATTTCAAGTGTTTTGACCCAAAATTGGCAGAAGAGTTTGGTAGAGTTCTCAAAGGTCAAATCTTTGAACTTTGACCCCTTGACAGCCAAATTTCTGTCCTAAAACCGATTAAAAATCTTGAGTCTGTAGCCCAATAATTGACAGTTATTTGGTAGGAAAGTGTACACACACACACAGACACGTTCACTTTTATAGATATACTAGCATGGGTGCCCGGCATTGCCCGCATATTTGGAGGTGTATGTTGAGCAAAAAAAAAAAGCGGCCAATTTTTTTTTAACTTTGACCCCTATTATTACCCCTTAAAATTTATTGTTTTGGGCTCAAATCGAGTTATTAAGTTGGATCCATGTCCAAGGAACGTATATCTAAAATTTAAAGTGTGTAGACCCAAAATTGTCAGAGGAGTTTTATAGAGTTCTCAAAGGTCAAATCGTTGAACTTTGACCCCTTAATCGCCAAGTTTCTGGCCAAAAACCGATTACATCGATTTTCCCAAATCTCTGTACCCTGTATATCAAATTTCGAGTCTGTAGACTAAAAATTGACAGAATTATTGCGTAGGGAAATGTACACAGACACACACACACGCACAGACAGACGCTTTCACTTTTATAGATATATAGATAAGTATTTCATCTTTTCTCTGTTGTATTTTGTTTTTTATTTATTTCTTTATTTTTTAATATTTCACTCTTTCTGTTTTATTTTGTTTTTTGTTTTTTTTTCAATATTTCACTTTCTCTTTTTTTTTGTTTTTTCATTTATTGTTTTATTTTTGTCAATATTTCACCTTTTCCCTGTTTTATTTTGTTTTCTTTATTTGTTTCTTATTTTTTCAATATTACACTTTCTAACATTTGTTTTTTTTTTTTAAATTATTTTTATTTTTCCAATATTTCATTGTTTCATTTATTTTATTTTTTAAATATTTCACTTTCTCTCTGCAGCCTGACACATACAATACAATGTGCGAATGTTTATCTGCTTTACCTGACAACAGATTTGATGCTTTAATTGAAGATGACTTCTCCGACACGCAACTTTTTTTGAAAGGAACCTACACCCGTTGCTTCTTGATAGCCAATGGCAAACAACCAATTGCTTTATTGAATTATTGCATCGATGCCATCATCAACGCTGGATTTGTGTAAGATTTTTCTTCTCTCTTCTTTGCAATTTTAAACTGTTTTCTTTTCTATTCAACAGAGCTCGATGGTTCCAGTAGCCACACTGTTCATCAGATTTAATTTAACATGATGGCATGTGTTGGACGGTTTCAAGAAATTGACTCCCAAGCTAACCTATCTCTGTCCGGTCTTTAGTCATCCCTCTTTCTCTCACATCCGTTCTTATTACTTCCTCCAATGTTTTCCTTGGCTTTTCCTGTTATCTCAACTGTTCTACATATATTAACCCAAAAACTCTCGTCCATTCTTTCAATGGGTCTATATTATCAAAGTCCATGCAACACATGTCCTCAACCCTCACTGGCCAGGTTTCACTTTCATACATCATCCCACTGCATACTCATGCCTGATAAACTCTTCTCTTAGTTGACAGTGGTAATTCTCTGCTGGTTAGTGATGACAGAAATTCTTATCAATTTTTTGCTTCTGCACTTCAGTTGTGTTAACAGCTGAAAGTGTGATGTCGCATATGAATCAAACAAAAAAAAAAAAGTCTGGGTCGACATTTTTTCAACAAAAGCATTTATTACTCTCCCATCTCGACACAACTTAAAAAGTCTCTCACTGCCACATGTCCATTTCACGGCTTGTGTTTCTCTTTCTTCCGACCGCACACTGGCCATATCCAGCCCATTCTTTTTTTATTATATTTTCACCCCAAACAAGGCACATTGCCACTTTGATGTAGGGGGCTACTATCAAGGACATAAGCAACAGGGGTACTATGTAGGGAGTTGGGCAGCAAGATGTCAGTTCACATTACACTTGAACTTCTGCATGTCAGTACAGTTGGGGAAGCAGCGACCCGGAAGGGAACTCCAAAGTTTAGCAGTTCTGAGGAAGAAACTACTGGAGTAGAAAGCTCTCTTAAATCTAGGGATCTCTGCTGTGAAGGGGTGGGATTTAGCTGCTTGTCGGGTTTATTTACGTCGAGGGGGTACAAATGATTGCAGTTCATCAGAGCATTCACCATTAAAATACTTGTAGAACAGGCAAAGGGATGCAACGTTTCGTCGATGGGACAGAGGCTGAAGCTTAGATGACAGTTCAGGACCTATCAGATTGGCAACTCTCTTTTGAACCTTGTCTAGGGGCGAGAGACTAGTAGCAGATGCACAAGCTATATGCTCAGTCTGTTAAATCCAAAGTAGCTGAGCAGCGGCTTGGTTCCCAGCAGTTCTGGCAAATAGCAAACAGGATCTTGAACAGAAGTGTGCGTTCTATCCCAACTATCATCAATGGACCTGAGGTCATCTCGTCAGCATCAGACAAGGCCAGACTATTTGCCAAGAACTTTGCAGCTAATTCTACCCTATGCGACAATGACCATCAACTCCCTGTATTTTCTCCTATAACAGACAACACGCTATGCAACATACAAATATGTGCGTGAGGTCGCCAAGCTAATCAAGAACCTTGATTCCAGTAAAGCAACTGACCCTGATGGCATTCCAGTTATAGTGCTGAAAAAGCTCCAACCAGAACTTGCCCCCATACTTACAAAACTGTTTAAGCATTGCCTTAACGAGAAGTGCTTTCCAACACCCTGGAAAACCTCATCAGTATGCCCTGTATTTAAGAATTCAGGTGAAAAGTCATCTCCCTCTCAGTACAGACTAATAAGTCTCCTGTGTGTCATGAGTAAGTTGTTGGAATCTTTATTAAATAAAGAAGTAGTCAATCACCTCAACAGAAACAGCCTTCTTAGTGACACGCAATATGGTTTCCGCTCTGCAAGATCTACCGCAGATGTGCTAACGGTTATATCACACAGGATTAGTGAATCTCTTGACAAAGGTTTCCTTTCTAGGGCAATTGCTCTTGACGTATCGAAGGAATTCGATAAGGTATGGCATAAGGGCCTACTTAACAAGATTTCCAGCTACGGTATTACTGGAAATGTTTTCTCAATATCATTTCTCTCCGATAGGTTTGTAAGAGTAGTGGTTGATGGGCAGAAATCAGAGGCCCACAGTATTAATGCTGGAGTCCCTCAGGAGTCCATCCTGGGTCCAACTCTCTTCCTGATCTACATCAATGATCTCCCAAAACACATACTTAAATCATTCGTTGACATCTATGCTAATGACACGACCATCTACGGCAACACATCAAAGGCCTTAAATGACAAAGTTCTCTCTAATTCTCTCTCCTCTGATCTTGAGCACATGGTACAATGGGGGAAGAGGTGGCTGGTCACTTTTAATGCATCCAAAACCAAGCTTCTATCCTTACATCATCAACGCACTGATCCTCATCTGGCATCAATTGAAATGGATGGCTCTCGTCTTGGAGAGGCTCCATGTTTTGACCAGCTTCTGGGTTTGACCTTTACTCCTGATCTAAAATGGAACACGTACATCAAATCTGTTGCCAGGGACGCTGGGAAAATGGTGGGATCCTTCTACCGCTCCAGGAGATATCTCACTACTGATGCAATTCTCTATCTTTATAAAAGCCAAGTACGTCCAAGGATGGAGTACTGCTGCCACATCTGGGCAGGAGCTGCTAAAAACAGCCTATCCCGTAGATTCCATGAGCAAAGCTTCTTTTTATAACTTTATTCTCTGTTTTTCGTTTCACTCTCGGTCCTGGATATGACCTTAAACTATATCCAGTGGTGAGGCCCCATCTTGCCGGCTTTGGGGAGTGTGAAGCCACCCTTTAATTGCCATTGCTCCCAGGTCCCCTCTGACCCGGAGTGGTAGTACCTGTTAGGGTTCCAACTATGGGTTAAATAGAAACCGACTTGAAAACAACAAATATATTCTATCAAAAAAATTGTTCTTCAAAATCTTTGGATTCGGCATTAAATAACCTGAAAAGAGTTGAAATGCCGTAAAACAAAATCAACCAACCAACCAACCTTTTCACTTTTTTTTTTTATTTAAATAATATGTTGCTGTGAACACCTCTAGACACACAAACACGTAACATATATATTATTTTGGGGGTTCGTCATAACTCATAGTAAACAAAAAAAAATTTATATATTATTGCAGGCTTTGTCCGATCCATAAATATATATATTATTTAAAGGGCTCGGACCAGTCTGTATATATTATTTGAGGGCGTGTACTAAAAGGAAAAAAATATATATTATTTGGCGGGCTCAGTCTGGTCCGTAAATATATATTATTAAGGGCTTGTTAAAATTCAACAAATTTTTCAGGGGCTTCGTCTGATCTGTAAAATATATTATTATGGGCTCGTAAAACTTAAAAAAATCTTTTGGAGGCTTCGTCTAACCCGTAAATAGCATCTATATATAGGGGGCATTGTCCATGCGACCCGTACATATTTTTTTTTTTTAAATAAAACAAAATACTTAAATATATTTTGGAGGCTCGATCCATCCATAAAAGAAATACTAAACAACTTAAACTCATATCAAAAACAAAAACAAACTTTTTAAATAATTTCTCTAAATCTGGCTATTACACAAAAATTTTCAAATTGAAAAAATTAATAAAATGAATGACAAATAAGAATTTTTAGTTCGTTCGTTTAATATAGTAAAAATATAAAACATAAAAAATAAAATTAAAATGTAACAAGAGTGCTCGTCTAAAAAAAAAACAGTTTTATAGAAATCGAGCATAAAACAAAATAATAAATAATAAAAACTAAATAAATCATTAGTGAAAATAAATAAAAGATAATTTAAATATTTGTTTTTATTTTATCTTATTAATAAAAAAATAAATAAAATACACACGTATTCAAAATAGTCAAAGGGAGATAACCTTATCCTTCAAATTCCGACATTCAAAAAACCAAATAAAAACAAAAAAGCGTTCGTTAACAGTATAAATAAATAAATAAAACCTAATAATAAATAAATCATTATTAAATAGAAATAAGATAAAATTAAAACAAATATTTAAATTATTTTATTAAAAAATAAATAAAAAATCCCAACACCTTCCCTGCAACCTTTTCGCTTTCATACTTGCAAAATTTAATGTAAAAAAATCCTCAGTTTCTGAGCCACTCCTAAGAACAGTTAACCAAATATTTTTTTGCTGTGAGAGATAAATTTTGTGGGTTTTTTGGTTTTTTGTTGTTTTTTTTTTTTTCTGGGGATGCTTATGCTTAAAGGTCAGTAAGCAAAATAATTACTTAACCTACGACTAACCCTAGGTCCGAGTTATTAGTCCCCATAAAAATTTTTTCCTTGACTCTATCACTTATCCTTAGTTCAAGTGACAACCACCTCTCAAACAAAGTATCTTTATAAAGCCTCACATAATTGCCAAAAAAAAAGTAGAACCTCTACCGAAAGAAATGCAGAGAAATTTGTCTTATATAGCAAAAATAAAAACTTGGTTAACTGCCCTAAAACGCTAGAATTACCTGGAAATGGGGAATTATTTTATGGTAAATTTATATGGTAACCTGATTCCTTTTTTTACCAAGTTTTTTCAGGGTGTTCTACATAATCGCCTTAAACAAGTAAAATCTCATTATTTTTTAAGGAGCAAAGAGTGTTAATCTGTGAACGTTAGGAATGTTATAGATTGGATTTATTGGCAGACTGTTATCCTTATCTTCAGAATTGTTGTTTCACCACATTTCGGCAAACTATTCCTCTGGCTTTCTTCAGGTGGTTAGAGGAATAGTTGGCCGAAACGTGGTGAAAGAACAACAAAAACTATGAAGATGAGAATAACACTTCGCAAATAAATAAATACACAAATTACTCATCTCAAAGGATTCCAATATAAAATATGTTATATACTGTGTATCAATGCATATTTTATATGTGTATTTACATGTGGTTCTTTTTGGATCATATGTTTTGTTCTTATTATTGTGAGCAATCAAGATGCAACAGCCCAACATTCAATGTTAAGATCACATACAGTTCTTCTTTTTTTTTTTTTACACAGTGGTCACCACTTATCAAGGTCCGAAGCCACTCAGGGATAAGAGTTATTGCAAGTACAGTATGTTAGTGTGGAAATTTAATGAAGTGTTTACTTAAGGGGGCGGTTCATTAGGAATTTATTAACATTGGACTTGAAGACATCCAGGTTGTAGTCAGGTAGGAAACAGGCACATGGAACAGAGTTCCACAGGCGTGCAGTTTAACACAATAAATAGGACATACAACATTTTAAACATGTTTATCCTTTGACTGCTAACTGCAGTCCAAATATTCTATCAGTAACAGCAATAAAATTTCAGGTGTGTGTTGTGCAGATAGATGGACATACTTTTAGTCTGTTGTTTTTTGGTTGCTTCTTCTTGCTGTGGTCCACACCTGACTTATGAACACTGGAATAGATATTTTTCCGAAATAGCATGCGAATGGAACAAAATTACAACTCGTTACACAAAATCCTTAATAAAACAAATTTTGTAAATATGATTTTTGGAAAGATGTTTTCTTTTTAAGTGGAAAATTTCTGAATAGTTATTTAATTTAAGAATTTTTGTTACATTCGATAATGAAATTATTAATGAACGAAAAAGTTTGACAGCAAAAATATCCGTCTGTAAATTGGTTTAAAAATATTTGTGTTTGCATTTGAGAAAACATTGAGTTTTGAGTGTAGTGTTATGTTAAACTCATTATTTTCAGCTATCAACATAATTTGCAATAATGAAAATCTGATTGATCCAAAGTGAATGTGATTATCAAGATTATCATTAATTAAAAAAAGCTTTAAAGTTAGTCTATTTTCACACCATCTTAGTTGAATAAATAATTTTCATAATTCCTGAAATTCTGTTTAATTATTCTGTGATACTGTCGATGATCCCCTCTTCCCTACTAAGTGTTGGGAAATAAAAAAGAAAGAGGAAATAAGTTTATCAACAGAACAAAGGTATAGGAAGTTACCCACCAAATAACACAGAAGAAAGCTAAAATAGGATTTTTAATCAAAGTGTGACAGTAATGGAAATAAAAGATTGGTATTACCCCTTTATGACCTGGTTGAACTAATTCGTTCAGTCATAAATAAATGAATATAACGGCATAAATAAAGTGGGAATTGATTCAAACATGCTTTGTACATATTAGTTCAGTATCTGGGTAGATGTTAGATACCTCCAGATTGCAACTATCCATTGCTTACATTCAGTATGCTGCCATCTAAAATTAACAAATATTTTTTAAATCATCTCCATCATAATTTATATCGTAAAGGGCTAATCATGGAGTGAACGTGTGTATTTGCTAACATGATTGGAAAAGAGAGTAAAAAGTTAGAAACAAATTCAAGATTTCAGTAACAAATTTGGGAAGAGCAATAAATAGATTGGACTGGAAAAGAAATAATGAAGTCATTTATTATTATGAACTATTTGCCGTGATTTTTGTTGAAGAAATCTTTTTTTTTTTATTCAAATTTTTTTTAACACGTTTTCATTTTTATCATTCTACTGTTGTATTTGTATGAACACGATGTCTTAACAGTTTTTTTGTATATCATTAAGAAATTCATCACTGTTAAGGTGATATTCAAATTAAAATTGATTCAAACACATCTTGTACGTATTAGTTCAGTATCTGAGTAGATGCCAGATATCTCCAGATTGCAGCTGTCCATTGCTTACGTTCAGTATTTTTTTTTAATCATCTCCATCATAATTCAGGTCATAAACGGTTAATATATGTTAGAATTATTTTTAGAAGTGGCAATGAAATTTACAAGAGTAGGGACAGTTTATAGACAGTTTTGGGTTTGTGACAGTTGAAGATAGTTGAGGAGTTGTGAGTTTGATACAGTTGAAGGCAGGTCATTATTTGGAACAGATCGAGAGTACTTTAGGGAATTGAAATTAGCTTACATGAACTGATGAATACGGCCTCGATAGAACATACATGTAGACGTTAGCGTGTAGCATGTCAATGATATCACACACACACACACACACCCAGAGTGTAACTAATATTTTTTTTTTTTTTTTTTTTTTACACAGTGATCACCACTTATCAAGGCCCGGAAGCCACTCAGGGATAAGGGTTATTGCAAGTACATTAATTTAGTGAGGAGATTTGCTGAAGTGTTTACTTAAGGGGGCGGTTCATTAGGAATTTGTTAACATTGGACTTGAAGACATCCAAGTTGTAGTCCGGAGGGAAGCAGGCAGACGGAACAGAGTTCCACAGACGTGCAGTTCTAGGAAAGAAGCTTTGTTCATGGAATCCGCGTTTTGATTTAGGCCCAGATAAAGAGTGGGGGAAATTTTTCACAGTGGATTCAGCTAGACGGGTGTTTTTCGTGAAAGATTGGCGAGGGGGGACCAGAGATTGGAGTTCAGACGAGCACCTGCCATGGAAATAACGATAAAACAAGGATAGGCTTGCAACGTCTCTTCTGTGGGAGAGAGGTTGCAGGGTAGAGAAAAGGGCATCCCCCACTAAGCCACGAAGTCTATTTTGTACTCTGTCAAGGCAGGATAGGCTGTTTTTAGCAGCTCCTGCCCAGATATGGCAACAGTATTCCATCCTTGGACGTACTTGGCTTTTATATAGATAGAGAATTGCATCAGTAGTGAGATATCTTCTGGAGCGGTAGAAGGATCCCACCATCTTTCCAGCGACCTTGGCAACAGACTTGATGTACGTGTTCCATTTCAGATCAGGAGTAAAGGTCAAACCCAGAAGCTTGTCAAAACACGGAGCCTCACCCAGACGAGAGCCATCCATCACAATTGATGCCAGCTGGGGATCAGAGCGTTGATGATGTAAGGATAGGAGTTTGGTTTTGGATGCATTAAAGGTAACCAGCCACATCTTCCTCCACTGAACCACGCGCTCGAGATCAGAGGATAGAGAATCAGAGAGAACTTTGTCATTTACAGCCTTTGATGTGTTGCCGTAGATGGTTGTGTCATCAGCATAGATGTCAACGAATGATTTAAGTATGTGTTTAGGGAGGTCATTGATGTAGATCAGGAAGAGAGTTGGGCTCAGGATTGACCCTGGGGGACTCCAGCATTTATATTGCAGGCCTCCGATTTTTGTCCATCGACCACTACTCTTATGAGCCTATCGGAGAGAAATGATTTAATGATTGAGAAAACATTTCCCGTTATACCGTAGCTGGAAATCTTGTGAAGTAGACCCTTATGCCATACCTTGTCAAAGGCCTTTGATATGTCAAGAGCAATTGCCCTAGAAAGGAAGCCTTTGTCAAGAGATTCACTTATCCTGTGGGATATAACTGTCAGCACATCTGCGGTAGATCTTGCAGAGCGGAAACCATATTGAGTGTCACTAAGAAGGTTATTCCTGCTGAGATGGTTGACTATTTCTCTATTTAATATGGATTCCAGCAACTTACTCATAACACAGAGGAGACTTATAGGTCTGTATTGAGAGGGAGATGACTTATCACCTGAATTCTTAAATATAGGGCAAACTGAAGAGGTCTTCCAAGGAGTCGGAAAGCACTTCTCCTTAAGGCAGCGCTTAAATAGTTTCGTAAGTATGGGAGCAAGTTCTGGTTGAAGCTTTTTTAACACTATAATTGGGATGCCATCAGGGCCAGTTGCTTTACTGGAATCTAGGTTCTTTATTAGTTTGGCGACCTCCTGCACGGATATTTGTATGTTACCTAGCTTGTTCTGTGTTATAGGAGGAAATATGGGGAGTTGATGGCCTTCGTCGCATAGGGTAGAATTAGCTGCAAAGTTCTTTGCAAATAGTTTGGCCTTGTCTGACGCTGACAAGATGACCTCTGGTCCATTGATAATGGTTGGTATAGAACGCACACTTCTGTTCAGGATTTTATTTGTTATTTGCCAAAACTGGTGGGATCCAAGTCGCTGATCAGCTACCTTGGATTTAACAGACTGGGCATATTTGCAGAACGTGTTTTTGCGTTTGTGTTTTTTGTGCTTTTTTGTTTTATTTTATGTTTTTATACTTGTGAACCCATGCGCACCCTCCTCAGTTGCTGCCAATGTGAGAGACAACAACATGGCCAGAACCAGAATAGAAGATGAAGAAGAAGATCATAGAAACAATGTTGGGTTTGGCATTTGTTGTTGAGTGGGGATGGTTGCACAATTCAAAGACATTTTCCAAAATATGTTTTTAATCTATTTTTAGATCGGAATCCTTGTACAATTTGTCGTTGATGTTTTTGGCACAAACTTTCTATCGATGTGCTCTACGTGGAACTGAAAACATGGAGTGTCTTCAGTGGTTCCTAGAACTCCTTGGACACACTCGGAATTTGGCAATAGGCGTCATCAAGTTATCGGATGATGTTACTGATCCATCTGCCGTAAGTAAAGAAATCCATTTTCTTCTAATCGTGCACTGAAATCTTTTTCATCAACGTAAATACCCTCAACAGGCAGCAAAATCCCACCGCTTTACAGTAGAGATCCCCAGATGCCAGAAAGTCTTCTAGTCTAATAGTTTCTTCCCTAGAACTGCTAGACTTTGGAATTTATTTCTCTGACTGTACTGACATGCAGAAGTTCAAGTGTAATGTAAGCAGACATCTTGCTGCTCAACTCCCTACATAGTATCCCTGTAAATTATATCCCAGATATCAAAGTGGCACTGTGCCTGGTTTGGAGTGAAAATGCAATAAAAACACAAACTTTTGTCTGAGACAGAATGCAGCGTTAATTTGAGAGAAAGACGGATAAAGACCAGAGAAAATTTCATGAGTAGAGTTTTTCCCTAGAACTGCTCTTCTGTGGAACACAATGCTGTGGAGCTACTTCCCAGTTGACTATAATATTGTCATTTTCAAGTCCAATGTAAGGTAGTTTTTGTTGAGCTATCCTCTTTAATAATTAATTTCTACCATTATTGATCATCCTTGAGTGGCCTCCAGGCCTTAATAAACAATGACTCTATAGTAGTTAAAAAAACAGTTAGTTTGGAAGTTAATTTCTAAAAGCTGTTCAACACTTGCCAGCATGTAAAATGGACATTGAGCTGAATAATAATATTGTTTATATTATTATTATTATTATTATTATTAAGAGGAATTAATAATAATATTGTTAATATTATTATGATTATTATTAAGAAGAATTAATAATAATATTGTTATTATTATTATTATTATTATTATTATTAAGAGGAATTAATAATAATATTGTTAATATTATTATTATTATTATTAAGAGGAATTAATAATAATATTGTTAATATTATTATGATTATTAAGAAGAATTAATAATAATATTGTTAATATTATTATGATTATTATTAAGAAGAATTAATAATAATATTGTTAATATTATTATGATTATTATTAAGAAGAATTAATAATAATATTGTTAATATTATTATGATTATTATTAAGAAGAATTAATAATAATATTATTATGATTATTATGAAAAAGAATTAATAATAATATTGTTAATACTATTATGATTATTATTAAGAAGAATTGCTCTAAGCTTACAGTAATATTACATTTTTAGTATCCCCCCTAGTCTACAAAACATGTTTGTTCTCAGTTTCAAACAGAAGCCAATATACTACATCCAACTTTTTGCTATATTTTTTACCTTGATTTCGTGTTTGTGATATCACTTCCTTGAACACATTAACATAATTTCTAGTGGAAATTTTTTTTTTTCAATAGAATCTAATTTTGAATTGGAAATGTTCTTTTCACTAACAAATCTCACATGCCATATTATTGAAAAAAAAAGAAACAGCCTAACAAAATGAATGCAGCAATGCTAATTCACAATGCTAATCTATGCAAAGAATCCAATTTATATGTTATATTTTAGGGGTTTCATTAAAAGAGATTCTTAGAGATAATGAGATGTTGTTGTAAGAGACTTAGAGAGATTGTTCATGTTATTAGAGATTCCTATTTTTTAAATGTTCATTCCTTAGACGTGTAGAAGAAGAAAGCTCTTAGAATGATGAGATAGTGTTCACTGTTCAGACATTGTGTAGACATGAGATGTCGAGACGTGTATGTAATGACATTTTATAACACAGATATAAAGACATATAATACAATTCAATTTACCTTTTTGTAGAATCATAAGACAACGTTTTATAAAACACATGATAGGTTTATTTCGTCACGACCGGCCGTGGTTTTCATCATCAAGAATACAAAGCTTCACATTTTAGTTTCAAAGTGATCGTCTCGCTTCCTAGACGGTCGAATTCCCAGACCCTCTCTGAGTTTCTCACTGACTGTCTCTAACTAACTAACTCTCACTTCCTATATTGAGAAATTCATGCATGTCCGGCCAACGTGAGCAAAATTCACGTGCCCTCACATGCGCGAGTCGCACGTTTCCGATATTATGATTTCCCAATAAGCTATTTTTTCTTTGATGTTTTTACAAAGGAATTCAACCTACATATCTAATTTATTTAACCCATATTTTATTATCCACATTCTTTCTAACAATTGAATAGTTTATTTATTATTTATTTCATCCGAATTAACAATTTACTGGACATTCCATTTAAACCTATTGTTCTTTAAAACTTATGTCCAGGGTTCGATTTCTGCTTTCTCTCATTTTATTTTCATTTTAACTAATCTCTCTATTTTTATACTTACATGAAAAGGGGACAGCCCTTATCATGTAACATATATATATATATACTAGCTGTACCCGCCAACACGTTGCTGTGGCTCAGTTTGTTAAAATGGAACACATTCCTCAAGAAAAATTGCATTTTGTTCGTTTATTTACTTTTATTATTTTTTGCAATTTTTTTAATCAATAAAAGTTATTTTTTCCCCAAAAAAAAGATTAATTTTTTACCATAAATGGTTAGGTGAAAGTTTTTTTTTTTCAGGAAAACTTGCACTTTTTTTTTTTTTAAAGAAATTTGGCAGTAAACGTTTCTCTTTTAAAACGGAATTTTTATTATAAAAAGAACAGATGAATACTTTACATGAACACTGTAAATAGTTATGTGAATGTAGAGAAAAGTTTGATTCTTTTTTTCATGAGAATGTACAAATTATTTTTATTTTTAACAGATGTTCAGAAAATAAACAGAAAAATACTTCCATCATTAATTATGCAGAAAAATAAATAAAATGTTGATTTAGTGTTTCAACATTATGCTTATAAATTACAATAAAACTTGCTGAGTATGCGCTGTTTTACGGTTGTTGTAAAAATGGACCGGAAACTTAAATTTCGCTCCGTTTTAATCTTTCTTAATTTTTTAATTGTGCCCCCCCCCAAACGAATATAATCAAAACAGTAACATTCAACAATTGTACTTTATGTATATAAAACACAAAATATTTAAAAAAAAAAAAAAAAAAAAAGTTAATAACGAAAGGGAAATAATTCCATTTTTAAACGAAAAAGTCAGTTTGGTATATCTTTTTGTTATTTTTTACATAAGTCCAGCTTACCATTCACATTGGAAATGTCGACATTTATAGGTTGTCAGGTACGTTTACAACAAATAAACACTCCAATCTAGTAGATGTATCAGAATTTTTGTAGGAATTTTTGACACCCCTATCACAAAACTGCGAATAAAATATAAAAAACTCGTAATTTCTCTTTTAAAAGTGAGTTGTTTATTTTCTTTATGGATTATACTTCCAAAATAAACTATTAAAGTTATTTTAAAAGTTATAGAAATATTTTTTTTATTTTTTAAAAAACAGTAATGAATTTTACGAACTCAATATTTTTCAATTTTTAAACTTTATAAATCTATCAAAATTTTTCTATTGATTCTATTTTTACAATATTTTCGGATCAATGTTAAATTTTATGCTCTTTCCAATAAACTGAATATAATATTTTAGACAAACGTTTTTTTTTACATTCACGCCCCCCCCCCTCCATTTTCAAGTGTCTATTAAAAAGTAAATCATTAATTTACACACAAAAGTTTTATATATCACAAATTCAAGTGAAAAGGTCAATAAATAATATATTCAAATTTAAAACAAAAAAAGTAGTGTTTTTTAGAAATTTACCTGTAAAGTTCGAAGTTTTTTTTTAAAACCACATTGTTTTTTCTTTTGTTTTTTTTTTAATGAAATGTTGGTCCTTGCTCCTTTAATTAACAAAAAATTAGGGCTTGAATTACATTTTTCGAGTAGTTATAAGCTTGGAAAGACAGGGGGTCGAATAATTCACGCCTCCCATTTTGAAATGTCTATTAAAAAGTAAATAATTAATTTACTCACCAAAGTGTTATATATCAGAAATTGAAGAGAAAAGGTCAATAAATAATATATTCAAATTAAAAACAAAAAAAGTAGTGTTTTTAGAAATTTACCTGTAAAGTCCGAAGTTTAAAACCTTTTTTTTTTTAAAAAAAACCACGTTGTTTGTTTTTTTTTAATGAAACCTTGGTCCTCCTTGCTCCTTTAATTGAAAAAAAAATTAGAGCTTGAGTTACATTTTTCGAGGAGTTATAAGCTCGGAAAGACGGGATGGAATTATTCACTATTTTTCACAAAATTTCTGATACACCTACCAATCTTAGAACGGCTTTCGGAATAGACACCCCTATCCTTGCCAGCATACCCGAAAAGCTATAAAAGTTCACGTGTCGAATGTGAACGATGAGTTGGACGTAATGTAAAAATGTACTGAATTTAAAAGGGAACGAAATTCAAATTTCCGTTCCATTTTTACAACAACCGTAAAGCAGAGCATTCTATGCAAATTTTACATAACTTACTGTATTAATGCTATTTTTTTTAAGCAAAAAAAAATGTTTAGGTTTGGCTATAAATTCCTAAACTCATTTCACCCTAAATAATTTAGGTGACTGAAATAGGAATCTAATAGAATCTTTTATTTCCTGATAGTATGTGAGAAATGTATTTTTCTTCGAATTCATTAATACAGACTTTAGGGGCTTTTTTCGGAATGTTCCTGTAAAAATTATTTTTTATTGTTACAAATTACGATGCTTTATTTATATAAAAAAAGCAAAAATAAATTCTTGCGTTTTTTATTTACTACTGAAAACCATAACTTTAGTAAAGTTATTTTTTGTTTAATCAAAATAAAACATTTTCACTAAGAGTTAAGTAAAAATAATTAGTCCATTATATTCTGCAATCCTTATTTGATAAATACTGAAATTTTCATTAAAATTGGTTAATTTCCTGATTTTTAGTGAATTTTTAAGTAAAGGGAAGGGTCAAAATGTTTATACACTTTGAGCGTTGGCATTCATTGTATGTCCTACCATTTTTCGATGAATATTTGATAGCAAAGCGACCACGTGCGGTTAATTTAAATCAAATTTCAATCACATGGTTACATTATCAATAATCATGTGATTAAACCCATTGAAAATTTACCAATATTGCAAACGCATTATGTTTACATTAAGCCTGTGAGACCAAAATATCCTTTTCTAACATTTAAAAAAACCCGCGAGGTTAGGAGAAAGAAATGTCCAGAAAATCGCTAGATTTTTAACTTTTATCATCTGAAATTTTCAAAAATCGCTAATTCATCTCCCAAAAAAAACTCCATATTTTAACTTTCTACACTAAAAAAATGATAAATATTCAATATATAAAATGTTCCGTGTTTTCGTACTATATGTTTCTGGAATTATATTGAAGCGGTTAGCTCCCCAGAAGGCTTATATATTTTATCAGCTAGTTTTACCTGTTTTTTTCAGAGAGGGTATTTTTTTTTTTTTTTTTTTTTTTGCAAGAAACAAATCATAAACTCAAACTTTTTATAATAAAAGTTAAATTGAAATATACTGCAAATTAAACATTACAATAATGGTGCAACATATTTTGAAATTAGAAAAATAAAAAAAATAAAAAAAACTTTGTTTTAGCATGTTAAAAGTATTTAGGTTGGTGGATAATTAAATTCTACTGTATTGGTATGAGTTTTTTTTTTTTTTTTTTGCTGTTGTTTCTTGCTTTTTACAATTTTCGATTAAATACTTCTAAATTAAGCGGGATTGCTTAGATCATATTTTAAAATAAACTTCGGAGGTTGTAATACCCCCACCCCCACCTCACTGAAAATGTACGTGGAAAAATCGATTTTATAGCGAGATTTAAGAATGTGAAAAGGTGAAAAACAAAACAAATAATCAATAAATAATTGTTACCAAAGGCAATAAATGCTACTTTCTTTTACTTACATGAATGAGTTTATTTTATGTTTTAAAGTATTTTCAAGCGCTTTTCTTCATTTTTTAATCTAAAATTGTGGGTGTGTGGGTGCGAAATATCTCCAGATTTTCTAGAATTCCCCGCTAGATTGCAAACGAAATCTCCAGATCTAGCAGGAAAACCGCTAAATTGGAAACACTGGTCACGTGACAGGAAGCAGTAATAAATAATTGTCCCTAAATAAAAAAATGGCCTTTCAGTACAAAGAAAACCACCTATTTATCATAGAAAAATTAAGTATAATGTTATAATTAAAAAGAAATATATAAAAACACACATGGATATATTAAACGTATTATACCAAAACGTGGAAGCCATCCGTCCAGTGGTTTTTTAGACTATTAATTGCGAACGAACCAAGAGTTACATTTTTATATATATGGTGACCCCCCCAAAAAACGGGCCCCACCTCTAATTAGGCCCCGTTTCTTAAGTGTTTTGTATGAATGAAATGAAACTTTGGTCATAACTAGTTTATTATATTCAAAACATCACATCAAAACACTACGGTCTTTGGCCTTTTTTCTCCGTTCTATAGCATATGTTCTAGATGGCCTCATCAGCATAATCTAATTTTGAATTTCACTAACAAATCTCAGATGCCATATTATTGGAAAAAAAAAGAAACAGCCTAACATGTATACAAAATGAATGCAGCAATGCTAATTCACAATGCTAATCTATGCAAAGAATCCAATTTATGCATATATATATATATATATATATATATATACACACACACACACACACACACACACACACACATATATATATATATATATATATGGTGACCCCAAAAAACAGGCCCCAACTCTAATTAGGCCCCGTTTCTTAGTGTTTTGTCCGAATGAAATGAAACTTTGGTCATAACTAGTTTATTATATTCAAAACATCACATCAAAACACTAGGGTCTTTGGCCTTTTTTCTCCATTCTACAGCATATGTTCTAGATGGCCTCCATTTAGTTACGTGCATTTCTTGAGGCGCAGCACGAAGTTATCAATGACGTTCTTACAGACCGAATTGGTAATGGCTTTCATCTCTTCGCTGATGGCTTCCTTGAGTTCCGTGATGGTTCTGGGTTTCCCTGCGTAGACTCTGTCCTTAAGATAGCCCAAAATAAATCTGGGGGACTTAGGTCCGGGCTATGGGGTACCCACTCAAAAGCAGTCTTGAGACTGATCGCTCAGCCTCCAAAGTTCTCTTTCAGCCAATCTCGGGACAGGTTTGAGGTGTGAGAACTTGCTCCATCCTGCTGGAACCAGAACTTGCTCATGAGCAACGGGTAGATGGTCTGGAGCTCACTCTTGAAGGTTTTGAGGAACTCCACATACCGCTCCTTGGTGACTGTCACTGCTGCACCAGATTCTTCGATGAAGATTGGTGCGATGATGCCCACACCATGCACTTAGGAGAGTGCAGGGGCTTGGTGGCTACTTCATTGGGTCTGGAGGACCCCCAGAAGACATTTGTCTTGGAGTTCGCCTTTCCATTAAGATGGAAGTGGGCTTCATCTGAGGTCCAAAGGAGATTTTTTTTTTACATAGGCATCACCACATTATCAAGGCCAAGAGGCCACTCAAGGATAAGGGTTAAAGAGTGTACAGTAGAAATTGGACAATATAGTAATCATTAGTAATGAAAATTTGGTAAATTTGATAACTTATATGGAACGGCTCATCAAGAACTTATTTACTTTAGACTTGAACACAACCATATTGTAGTCAGCCGGAAAGCAGGAAAATGGAAGACAATTCCACAGGCGTGCAGTTCTAAGAAAGAAGCTTTGTTCATGGAATCTACGTTTAGGTTTAGGCACAGATAAAGAGTGGAGGGAATTATTGATAGTGTTTACAACTAGACGAGTGTTTCTTGTGAAAGTTTGGCGAGGGGAGACCATAGATTGAAGCTCAGTCGAACACTTTCCATGAAAACAACGATACATCAGAGACAAACTCACAACATCTCTTCTGTGAGATAGAGGTGGCAAGGAGGAGAAAAGGACATCTCCTACGAGGCTATGAAGTCTATTTTGAACTTTATCAAGGCAGGACAAGTCCTTTCTAGCAGCTCCTGCCCAGATGTGGCAACAGTATTCCATCCTTGGACGTACCTGGCTCTTATATAGATAGAGAATAGCATCAGCAGTGAGATATTTACCGGATCGATAGAAAGATCCCACCATTTTTCCAGCGGCCTTGGCAACAGATTTGATGTACGTGTTCCATTTAAGATCAGGAGTAATGGTCAAGCCCAGAAGCTTGTCAAAACTTGAGGCCTCCTGAAGACGAGAGCCATTCATTTCAATTGATGCCAAATGTGGATTAGAATGTTGATAATGTAAAGAGAGAAGCTTGGTTTTAGAAGCATTAAAAGTAACCAGCCACTCCTTTCCCCATTGTACTACGTGCTCAAGATCAGAGGAGAGAGAATTGGAGAGAACTTGGTCGTTTACTGTCTTAGATGTGCTACCATAAATGGTAGTGTCATCAGCATAAATGTCTACAAATGATGTAAGGATGTGATTTGGAAGATCATTAATGTAGATCAGGAAAAGAGTTGGGCCCAGGATGGACCCCTGAGGGACACCGGCATTAATACTGTGAGCTTCTGATTTTTGCCCCTCAACTACTACTCTTATGAACCTATCAGAAAGAAATGATTTAATAATTAAGAAGACATTTCCAGCTATACCATAGCTAGCGATCTTATGAAGTAAACCTTTATGCCATACCCTATCAAAGGCTTTAGATATGTCAAGAGCAATTGCCCTAGAAAGATTGCCACCGTCGAGAGATTTGCTAATCCTATGCGATGTAACTGTAAGGACATCTGCTGTAGATCTAGCAGAACGGAAACCATATTGAGTGTCACTAAGAAGGTTATTTTTGTTGAGATGGTTGATTACTTCTGTATTTAACACAGATTCTAGCAACTTACTCATGACGCACAGGAGACTTATTGGCCTGTACTGAGAGGGGGATGAGCGATCACCCGAATTCTTAAATACAGGGCATACTGATGAGATTTTCCAGGGTGATGGGAAGCAATTCTCCTTAAGACAACGTTTAAACAGTTTTATAAGTATGGGCGCTAGTTCAGGTTGAAGTTTTTTGAGTACTATAATTGGAATACCGTCAGGGTCAGTTGCTTTACTGGAATCAAAGTTTTTGATTAGCTTGGCGACATCACGTACAGATATACGTATATCATATAGTGTGTTTTCTGATACAGGAGGAAATATTGGGGGTTGGCGGTCTTGGTCGCAAAGGGTAGAATTAGCTGCAAAGTTCTTGACAAAGAGTTTAGCTTTGTCTGATACTGACGAGATTACCTCAGGTCCATTGATAATAGTTGGGATGGAGCACACGCTTCTGTTCAGGATTCTGTTTGCTATTTGCCAAAACTGGTGGGAACCAAGCTGCTGCTCAGCTACTTTGGACTTGACGGACTGAGCATACAACTCTCTTGCGTTCCTTATTACTTTCTTACAATGGTTGCTGGCAGTCCTGAAAACGGCTTTAGTTTCCATACATCTATTACGTTTGAAGCAGTGGAAAAAGTGATTTCTGTGCGCAATGGCAGCAGCACATTCTGGAGAGAACCATGGCTGGCTGTTAGGTTTTTGCTGAAACTTTTTAGAGGGTATGAAATGGTCAATACCTACAATTAACCATTCAGTTAGGTCTAATACTATAGAGGACACATCCTTTTTAAACATGGAATGCAGAGGTAGATCAGATATAAATGTACGGAAGCTATCCCAGTCAGCCTTAGTGTATCGATATACTGTACGATGGAGAGGTACGTCTGGGGACTTATTACATTTCATTTTTATCTTAATTGATACAACAGAGTGGTCAGAAGATCCAAGAGGCGACAGAACAGAAACTGAACATAGTTCAGGGCAAGTTGTGAGAAAAAGGTCTAGTAGGCTCGCATACTGGCCGTCATTGTCGGGCACACGGGTGGGTTCCTGAACAATCTGAGTGAGGTCATAGGCAATGGAGAAATCATGACAGAACCTCCCCTCATCATCGGTCTTGTTTGAGTGGGTCAACCATTCGACGTTGTGAACATTGAAGTCTCCACATACGTGAATGTTAGCTGAAGGATAAGCAGATAGGACTTGGTCAATTTTCTCAGATATGCTTTGAAAGATAGTAACTCCGCTGTTGTGGGGGCGATAGAGAGTAAATATAAATGCAGTAGTGTGAGCTAAAGCAACCCGGAAGCACATATAGGGTAAGTTAGGATCTTCCCTGGAGATTTCCCTCCCACATGGAAAGCTATCTTTAATATAGGCACATATTCCATGCCCATGGCGATCTTGGGGGTCAGATTTAGAAGTTAAGTTAGAGTATCCTGTAATTGCAAACTCTTCTAGGGAAATAGCCTGTCCAATGCCAGTTTCACTTAAAAATAAAAGGTCTGGTTTAGTCTCCTGTAATTGGAAGGTTAGAACGTAGACCCCTGATGTTGGAGAAGGAGACATGGTAGTAGGGGTCTACGTTGGAAGTTGGAGAACCGGGTTTAATCGTGTATTTTTTCTTGAAACTTGTCATGATGAAATTTTGGAATTTGTGGACTAGGTCGTCAGATTTACTTAGAGCAGGACAGAGAGGGGAAACTAAGAGAAAAAAAGAAACGAAGAATTTTTTTTTTTTTTTTTGTAGCTAATGATAAGGTAAAGCCGTAACAGTTACCCACTAGTATGGCATCGAGAGGCCCCACCAGAAGCTACTGCATGGTCCAGAATCCATTCACCAAATGGCAATACAGCAGCCCCAGTACTTTGCACCTGCTGATAAGACAGCCTCCTTAGTGGTTAATCCAAGGTTCGGGTCCCTGACTATCAGGCGGATAACGTCAGCCCAGACAAAACGTTTACCTCCAGCACCCTTACTAGTGACATGGCTACAAGGATAGACATAGAAACAGAAAATTTCCACCAACTCTGCCAACTGTTCGCGCAAAATACTGCCAATCTAGAAAACAGCTTTTTCTTCTCCCTTTGTCAGAAAAATCACTCATTAAAAAATGAGGACCGAGGGACAAATAAGAAGAAGCGAGAGTAACAGGAGCTGCCGATAACGCATCCACAATGCGTTTTCTGCTCTCCATTAAAAAAAAAAAAAAAAAAAAATTATTAAGTATTCTACTTATAAAAGTCCAACAGACGTGTTTAAGGGAAAGTATGGTGATAGATTCCCCTCTCACGAACTAAAAATAAGTGCAATTAGGTAATCTATTTTTGCAATCAACTCGGTAGATAAATAAACATTTATGGACGAGAAAAAAAGCTAGCATTTAATACAACAGAAATACATAAATTAAATACTGAAATAAAATGTAGGTATTAATATTTGAATCTAAAAATAAAAAGTGTGAATTAGTATTGAAATCACTTATCTCAAAAAACACTTCCGTCTCCAAAATGCAAACTAGTGAAGAATTTAACTTTTAATAGCGTTCAGAAGATTTTTTTTTTTTTTAAATTAACCGTTAAAAGAAAAGCGTGATTTTATTCTGAACTTTAACTAGTCACGTTTTAATAAACTTACGATATAAAAGAAAAGCGGATGGGGGGGAGGGGGATTCTTCCGAAGTTAGTTGGTGACGTTATAAGTAATTGCGAGATAAGATGGAAGCCAGAATTTAGGGGTGGGGGACTGAAAATGATAATATAATGGATTGATTATACAAATATTTAAGATCAACTCGGTAGATAAACATTTATGGACGAGAAAAAAAGCTAGCATTTAATACAACAGAAATACATAAATTAAATACTGAAATAAAATATAGGTATTAATATTTGAATCTAAAAATAAAAAGTGCGAATTAGTACTGAAATCACTTATCTCAAAAACATTTCCATCTCCAAAATGCAAACTAGTGAAGATTAAGGAAACTTGGTGTCTCCTTGATCTTCTCGAGCAGCTTGACTGCCATATCCCTCCTCTGCTTCTTGTCTGAGGCTGTATGTCTGCAGCGTCTGTATTCTGTATGGGTAAACCCTGATATCGTTCATCAGCACTCTCCTGCAAGTCTCACAAATTATTGTATTTTTTATTTCTAACTTAACTTCTAACTCGAGAAATTAAAAAAATAAAGGAACAGAGTTTGGGTCAAGAAGTTACAGCGATCCTAATTGATTCTCGGGAAATGGGAAGTGTGTCTCGAGTTGGTTAAAGATTTATTTCAATTAATGTCTCCCTTTATTTACATCTTATCTCAGCTAATTTTCCTCGGGCCCCAACCTAAAAATTTAACATTGCATAATGTATAATCTATATATCTATAAAAGTGAATGTGTCTGTGTGTGTGTGTCTCTGTACATTTCCCTACGCAATAACTCTGTCAATTTTCAGTCTACAGACTCTAAATTTGATATACAGGGTACTGAGATTTGGGAAAATCTTTGTGATCGGTTTTCGGACAGAAATTTGGCTGTTAAGGGGTCAAAGTTCAACGATTTGACCTTTGAGAACTCTACCAAACTCCTCCGCCAATTTTTGGTCTAAATACTTGAAATTTTAGATATAGGTTCCTTGGACATGGATCTAACTTAATAACTTGATTTGAGCCCAAAACAATAAATGTTAAGGGGTCATAATTGGAGTCAAAGTTTAAAAAACTTGACCGCTTTTTTTTTTTTTTTTCTAAGGTACGAGGTGCCTTCAATAAGTTTCCAGACTTATTTGTACAGGGATGTAAAATTGTCATAGACTTTGAAAATTCAGTATGTTATTACTATACATTTCATATGATTTCAGGCCCAAATGAACAGCTACAACAGGAATTGGAATACACCCTACTAAAGCCTTACTGTCACAGCTAGTGAATTTCAAAAATTCAATCTGCTTGCATGAATCAAACATCAGTTTTTGAGTGGCATAAGAGAGTCAAGGGAATCTGTGAGGGATGATGAGACGTGTGAGAGGAGTAAGGATATCAGAACACAGTGGTTGTCATCTCCTGTTTAACTTGAGACAAATCTACTCAGTCTTAAAGTAATGGAGACTTGTTGGGATTTCAAAGGTTTTACTCAAAGAGTTTTTTTTTCTTTGAGGGAGAGACTACGTAAATTACTTAATTAATTTTCTTATTTAGCCTTAAAATGGAAGACGAACAAACAAAGCCTTGAGAAAATATCTACATTTTTGGACACATCATGTCTGTCTGCTTTTCAGCTCAACCTGCTTAGAAACTCTGTTCTGCGTTCTGCACGTGATGTAATCTCTGTCATCTCATTCAACACGTGTGTTTCAAGCTTTTGTCTAGGAAACTATCCTTTGATTCCTTGCATTAATCATGCCAGCTGCACTGGGTCTATTTCCGTTTCCTGCCAGGTTATCCTGGCATGTACTAAATGTATCCCTTGTTGAAATTCATACTAGTCAACATAATCTCTACTTGTGTAGGGTTCCAATATATAACGTTATTGTGAACAATAAAAACAATACCTTTCTTTTCTTTTTCTTTTTTGCTTTCTTTTTATTTTTATTTTCTCTTTTTTTTCCTTTTTTTTCTTTTAATTTGTTTTTTTCTTTCCTTTTTTTCTTTTTATTTGCTTTTTTTTTCCTTTCCTTTTTTTCTTTTTATTTGCTTTTTTTCATTGAATATTGTTTCATTGAATATAATGTTTAAAAATTCAAAAAATACGTTTTCTTTTTTTTTTTTTAATTTTATTTTAGGCATTCGATTTTGCCATCCGCATCGTTTGTGCAGCCGCCTGCTCCTGGGTGAACACTTCAGTGGCTGCAGCTGTCGCTGGCCAACATCCACTTTTTATGGCTGATCTTGTCAATAACAACAAAAGTGATGTGCAAGAGTTCCCCTGTTCCGTCTACCTGCAAAACCAGCAAGACTTTTGGCTACACTTGATGCCATCTTACATTTCCAGAATGAACAAGGAACCATGGAAGCAGGTTCTTCCAAAGGCAAGTCTTGCTTTTTATTATTTCTTTCAAATATTTTCGCTGGTATCAAATTTTATACTTGTTTTTTTTTTTTTTTTTTTTTTTTTTTTACTGTTTGCATAGGTAAATATTTTACCCAACCAAAAATGAATATTTTTTTTTATCACCACCAAAAATGAATGTTAATGTTTTTTCAAGTCCACTAAAAATGAATATTACTTTTTTACCACAAGTCCACCAAAAATGAATCTTAATGTTTTTTTTCCAAGTCCATCGAAAAATGAATGTCATGATGTGAAAATAGTTAATCTTAATTCTACACCTAGTAGTTGGCTCATTCAACGGTGATGTCCACGGCTTCTTTCACTATCTTTTCTTTTCTGATAACTATAATAATACGAGGAGGTTAAAAGAACAGCAAACAATAATTTGTTTCTAGGGTTTAGATTTTCAGTAATTTGTATCAACGTAGATCTAGATCAACTGCAATTCTCTCCTCTACGTTCGTAGTGATGGTAGACCTTGAACAGGGTATCTGGTTGCTTTGATATTGAGCAGAATTGATCTTGCTTCTTTTTTCTTTTTTTTTACACAGTGATCACCACTAATCAAGGCCCGGAAGCCACTCAGGGATAAGGGTTATTGCAAGTACATTACGTTAGTGTGGAGATTTGATGAAATGTTTACTTAAGGGGGGGGGCGGTTCATTAGGAATTTGTTAACGTTGGACTTGAAGACATCCAAGTTGTAGTCCAGTGGGAAGCAGGCAGACGGAACAGAGTTCCACAGGCGTGCAGTTCTAAGAAAGAAGCTTTGTTCATGGAATCCGCGTTTTGATTTAGGCACAGATGTAGAGTGGGGGAAATTTTTCACAGTGGATTCAGCTAGACGGGTGTTTTTCGTGAAAGATTGGCGAGGGGGGACCAGAGATTGGAGTTCAGACGAGCACCTGCCATGGAAATAACGATAAAACAAGGATAGGCTTGCAACGTCTCTTCTGTGGGAGAGAGGTTGCAGGGTAGAGAAAAGGGCATCCCCCACTAAGCCACGAAGTCTATTTTGTACTCTGTCAAGGCAGGATAGGCTTCTCAGGTAGGTACCTCAAACGATGCGCAGTGTTGCTTGGACATAAAAGGCTACTATATTGAATTATAGCTACAGAGATACTATATATATATACATACATATATATAAATGGAAATTTTGAGTTAAATTATGTATAATTACAACAAAATTTAGTGCTTAACAACGGAGTACAGATGATTATTAAAGGAAAAGACTAATAATTATCTGTACTCCTTAACAATAATTATTGTTGTAATTATACATGATTTAACTAAAATTTCCATTTATATTATTGCTATATCTTACATACTGAGCTTTCTTTATCTGCCTAGGATCATCTTATCTATATATCTATAAAAGTGAAATTGTCTGTGTGTCTACATTTCCCAACCAAACTACTCTTTCAATTTTCAGTCTACATACTCAAGATTTTGACATAAGGGAGATTGAAATTTGGAAAAAAAAATTTAATCAGTTTTTGGGCAGAAATTTGGCTATCAAGGGGTCAAAGTTCAACGATTTGTCTCTACCAAATTAATCAGACAATTTTACGACTAAACATTTGAAATGTTACATAAAGGGTATTCACACATAGGGCAATTTATGAACAGTACATAGGGCCCGATCAAAGCCGGACTGAACTGCTAGTAAATATTAATACTAATATTTATTTGGACTTAATTTTACAGTATTATACTACCTGTATTCTTACTGCACTAGTATTTCATTTATATATATCTATAATTACTTTATTTATGCAACACTATTGGCCACATATGTGCAGACATGTTTCAGCCATGATTTCTTTTGAAATCCATTGTCATCAGGCTATTAGTCTAAACTGTCTTCAAATGTGAATCTACGAGTTCTTTTTCAAAATTTTTTGGTGGGAAGTTGAGGTGGGGGATGCAGGATTCTATTCTAGCAAAGTATTCAATTCATTTATTCATGGTGATTCAAACCATAACGTGTCTCGTCATTATAGGAAAACTTTTATATGAACTTATTGCCTAGTAATCAATTCTCTAAAGTGTGGCTTTTAAGGTCTGTTGTAAGTTAATACGCACAAACCAGCTATTTACGAACAATTCACACCTACATGTTAACATATTTATACAGTCAGTTATTTTATTTTTAATTTTTTTTTTTAATAATAAAAATAATAAATTTAAAACAAATGATTACGTTTTCAAAAAAACTAATAAATTTTGTGGATGAGTTTCTCTTTTAGCTGAATGTTTTTCCCATCGCAGATCTGTCAATTCATTATGTGCGTTTATGCACCACTTCCAAACATGTATCATGATGCATGTACATGTTATAAACAACAATTCTTTTTGCAGCTGCACATTTTCTTATAATTATTGTCGGGATGTTATGAAATTTTGTGATTCTTTTCCCAAATCCACACAGCATATAAATTCAACGGATTCTATGCCTTTTTTTTTTTTGTTTTCAGTTTATGGATTGGCTTATCGTCCTCTACTCACTCCCAGATGAGAAGATCAAACCCTCAAGCAAACAAATACTCAAATGTAAGTTGTTTTCAAATGCATTGTTATTTGTTGGGGGGGGGGGCATGTTTTACTCTATACAACAAACGGAAAAAAGTAATCAAGAAATAAATAACAAATATCACTGTGACATTTATTGGATTTCTATCAGTATTTTTGGTTGTTTTAACTTAAGCGTTCAGCATTACTAGCATTTCAAACTTAATAAACGCTTTAAAATAAGTTAAAACACCAAAAACTTATCCAAGTAGGTATAAGAGTAACTTATCTTGCCTTTGGTAACATTTATTTGTTATGTATTTGTTTTTTGACCACTTTTTCATGTTGTTGTCTAAAGCAAATAATACCCCCCCCCTTTTCAATAAATAAAAATTAAACCATTAAATTTTTAGATTTTTTTTATCAGTCAGCCTTGTACCTTCTTCTTACACTATTTGGGCCTTTGAAGGCCTTACTTCTTGGTTGGTTGTTTTTGTTTTACAGCATATCAACCCTTTTGAGGTTATTTAATGCCGAATCTAGTGATTTTGAAGAACGATTTTTTAGAGTACATTCGTTTTGTTTTTCTTTTAAGTCGGTTTCTATTTAACCCATAGTTGGAACCCTAACAGGTACTACCACGCCGGGTCAGAGTGGACCTGGGAGCAATGGCAATTAAAGGGTGGCTCCACACTCCCCAAAGCCCGCAAGCTGGGGCCTCACCATCGTCACATAGTTTAAGGTCATATCCAGGACCTTACTTCTTGGTTAACCTGCTTGGTGTCTACATGATTGAATGCTTGGTGTCTACATGATTGAATGCTTGGTGTCTACATGATTGAATGCTTGGTGTCTACATGATTGAATGCTTGGTGTCTACATGATTGAATGCTTGGTGTCTACATGATTGAATGCTTGGTGTCTACATGATTGAATGCTTGGTGTCTACATGATTGAATGCTTGGTGTCTACATGATTGAATGCTTGGTGTCTACATGATTGAATGCTTGGTGTCTACATGATTGAATGCTTGGTGTCTACATGATTGAATGCTTGGTGTCTACATGATTGAATGCTTGGTGTCTACATGATTGAATGCTTGGTGTCTACATGATTGAATGCTTGGTGTCTACATGATTGAATGCTTGGTGTCTACATGATTGAATGCTTGGTGTCTACATGATTGAATGCTTGGTGTCTACATGATTGAATGCTTGGTGTCTACATGATTGAATGCTTGGTGTCTACATGATTGAATGCTTGGTGTCTACATGATTGAATGCTTGGTGTCTACATGATTGAATGCTTGGTGTCTACATGATTGAATGCTTGGTGTCTACATGATTGAATGCTTGGTGTCTACATGATTGAATGCTTGGTGTCTACATGATTGAATGCTTGGTGTCTACATGATTGAATGCTTGGTATCTACATGATTGAATGCTGATAGTAGAAGTCTCTTTGCGGCTTAGTTTGTCTCATAAATTATAAAGCTCATGAAATGATTAAGTACTTTTCGCAGAGGGCGTTAGGTTCACGTTCCTGAGTGATAGTACAGGAGACTGAACTCAAAGGTAGCTCCTTGAGAGGCTTCTCCGCCACAACTTGCTGTTAAACTATCCTCACATGCTGTGTTGCTCATGACTGTGTGTTCGTTGCGGTATTTCATGTTCTGGTTATTTTGCCTCTGATTTTATCACCGTCCATTAAAAGACCTTCCTTTCTATTTTTGTTTCCCGAATTTAGTAATTCATACCCATTCGTCCACTCTCCCATTCGTTTGTTTGCATTATAAAAAATTTTGCACAAACATTATTCATGGTGAAAATAAATTTTTGCGAGAACAGGTTTTCCAGGATAACTCTGGTTGCTTCCCTATGGGCCATTATAGGGGTAAAATTGCTCTAAAATTGTTTGTTCGTTCATTTGTTTGCGCTTTTCCCAATTTCCTTGAATTTTTATTTAAATTTTGAACAAATATTAGTTATGGTGCAAGTAAATTTTTCATTTATGGAGGGGAGAGCCCTCCCCTCCATAAATGCTCAGCTTGTTATGCATTTTAATTGTTCTTTCTAGCTTTATACATTAAGTAGCTTCATATCTTGTCTGGATCAATTTCCATAAAAACAAATGAAAATAAACAAATAACTATCAATAAAAAAATTCACACATCTTTTAAAATCTAAATAGTCGATCCATTTGAATAATTTCTTTTTATCCAATTTTCTTTTATTCCAGGCTGTCTGTATATGCTACGTCATACACAAGAATTCAAAAAGCCATCTGTATTGGATAAAGTATTTTAAATACTAAAAACATTGTTTTGCTGCTTCAAAAATGAAATAAGACTTGTGTTCAAAATAAAACCCAAATGCAATTTTGTGTTTAATGTTTTATTTGCAATTATATCCCTTATAAAAAAAAACAAAAAATATAGCACTCTGTTTTGGACATTTGCTAAACTTGCTTGGCCAGAGGATCGTGGTTTTATTTGTTACAAGAGTCTCCAAAGATTCCCATTTTTATTTTCCCCTTGTTTCTATCTTGGAAGACACTATTCCTTACCATCTTTTTATTTTTAAATGCTCTCATTTAACTACCATTCCCAAGACTGATCTGCTTGTTTTAATTTGACCTGGAAAATAGTGAGTGGTCTGACACTAAGCAAAGGATTGGCAGAGCCTTACAACCATCCACCTCATTTTGTTTGGTTCTTTATTTTTCATTCTTTTTGGGTGTTTGTAGATCTTTTCATGTTCTATTATTACTTATGCTTATTGCTTCACGACTGAAGAGAGAAAATAAAATTGTTATCGCATGCGACAACACGTTCCCAAACAATTTTGTCCACGTGACCCGAGACGATCCTGAACAATTCCATCTATTCATACTCGAACACCTCGGTTGATTCGACATGACACGATCCCGAACAATACCGTCGATTCAAACACGAACACCTCCGACGATTCGACATGATCCCAAACGCTTTTTTATAATCCATATTGACATACAATTCTTCAGTGCTTCCATGCACGCTCATCACAATGCTTATTACTCAAAACTTCATCAAAATCATTGGGGATTTTTTGAGTAAGCCTAAAGCGATAGAATGTGGTATTTCGGTGAAAAAATTTAAAAGTAAACAAAAGTTTTGTTGTCAAAAAAAATGACACTCGACCTCCACCGAATTCCCCAAGATCAAACCGGACACAATGCCCAAGTTAAATAAAGATTTTATAATTTTTTTACTAAATAAATTGTCCAGAGCACGGTGGTGAGACAGATCTTTTTGGATAGCCAGAGAATCTGCAGCCAGCCAGTTTAATGATACCTATGTTTTCAAATCTAGGGCGTCTCTTTGGCGATGGACACAAAAATGTGTTTATCCATCACAGCCAGATATTTATTTTGCACTTCTCAGCATCACTATAAAGAAGTGATGAGAAAAGGGGACTAAAGATCTTTTTATTACTACAAAGAAAAATTCTACGAGCATAGGGAAAATAATTTTTAATATAAATTGAAATCTTTTATGCAATTTTCAATAACCAATTTAAAAGTTTTTTTTTTTTTTTTTTTTTTTTTGATAAAAAAAAAAATCAACCACTGAGTGAGTGGATATGTTAGCTAGTTTTGATTTAGGATAGTAGGTAGTTCAGATAAACTAACAATGTTTATGATGGGCAGGGGGATGTTTAGTGTGATCAAAAGTAATTGATATTAAAATAAAATATGTATAGATATGTCGTTTGAAGCCAAAAAAATGCATTATTACAAAATAAACATTTATTTTGTTTGAAATTTATAAATATATTTCAAAGTTATACTTCATCTTCAGTATTTCTTTTTTTTTTTTCCAATGTTGTTGTTGGAGCATAGAATCAGTAAGTAGAAATCTGTTTGTTATTTTTATGGTAGTCTTTTCAAATGTCGGAAGGGTGCATTGGTCACGCAGAATTCATGTTAGGGTTTGTGTTCTATACGTTACTAATACATGTGTGTGTGTGTATATATATATATATATATATATATATATATATATATATGTAATATTTTGAAAATATATACAGCAATTAAACTACATAGAATTTTCCATATTTCGTCCTCATGAGGTCTTTGGGCCTTGATAAGTGGTGACTCCCAATAAAAGTCTTCACAGCAACTATAGGACAGTTTTAGGTTATTCTTAAAGATTTTGTGAAAGGGATTTATCACGGAGAAGTGTTTTTTGATGAGATTGAGGAATTTCTTGTATAGTTTGGTTTTTACCATTTGGTTATAAGGCAGTGTATATTAAATTTTTTTATTTTTAGTCTTATTATAGCTATTGGTGTGCTGTTTTTTGGTCTCTTGATTTATCGGAGAAGGACCTATGTTTTTTATATTTGATTTCAATATTATGGTATTCACTATTTTTGGAGCTGTATTGTAGATGTTGCTTAACTTCTTAAATACATTTTTGTTATTAAAACATAAGAATTTTTGCTGATTCTACCCTCGATAGAGTTAGGAATCTGTTTCATAATTTTTTGTCCTGATTTTGAACATTTTTTTTTTTTTTTTCAGAATAGAAAGTTTCATATAATAAATATTTCGAAGTAATATAAAAACATTTTGGAAAAAAAATCAAAACTAAAAAAATATTTCGATAACATATTTTATAAAAAGTAAAAACATTTCAAAGTAAAGTTTTTTATGTTGAGTTTTAAAAACTGAAACTGCATAAATATTGATAAGAATTACATAACTGTTAATAAACGATTCCTCCTCGTTATATATCGGCAAGACATATGCTAAACAGAAAGCAAAAGTTAAAAAAAGAAACTTATTTAAAATAACCAAATCTTTTCTAGAGATTTTATATATATATATATATTTCTAATATATAAAAGGCTGTCTGTCTGTCTCCATATTTTCAAACTCTATCTCATCTGAAACAAAAAGTTGCAAAGCCTCAAATAATTGGGTTTTTAAGGATCGTCTTTTATGGGTCTTTAGTCGGTTAAAATAGTTTTTAGGGGTCAGAAAGGGGTCAAAATTGAAAAAATCGTCATACATTTTGTACATTCATCTTAGTTTATATGCGTGTCATGTTGATACCATGGTAGCATCATCAACTTTGAATGCTACAGTTTTGCTTTTGTTTTGATTCTAGCTGATGGCATCCAAATACTTTTTTTACTTTTGAAATCACGACTCTATAAAAATAGATACGAAATCTGGACAAATTAAAATATCATATTTAAACGTATTTTATGACTGGGCAAAGCCAGGCGCCCTCCCCCTCCCAACTAGCATATATATACGTGACGGCCCATTTAGATCAGCATTATGGTGGGTTGCATGATTTCCCCACTTCTTTTTGTTCTAGCCATGGAAATCATATTGCGTTGTGCAGCGAACACATTACGAGGAGTAACGACTTCTGAGCAGTTGATTCGTCCTCCATCTTTTATGAATGACATCACCATTCTTGTCCCATCCAAAAGTGATGTCGATGTCCTGCTGCAAAAATACTATGATCTCTTCACATGAGCGAGAATGAAGGCTAAGCCAAAGAAAAGTCGAAGTCTTTCGTTAGTCAGAGGATCTGTCAGAGAAATCTATTTTAATATTGGGGGAGATACGATCCCAACAGTTAGGGATATTCCAGTTAAAAGCCTTGGACGTAATTATTCAATCTCCTTGACTGATCGACATTGAGGTATTATTAGCTTACGAATAAAGGACATGAGAGGCATCACTCAAACCAATGAAGTTGGACTGGGCAGCACAAACGGCAAGTTATTCTCCAAAGAAGGTCCAAAAGGGAAAAGAGACCTAGTGATCGAAGAGGTGAGGATGTTTGAATAAGAGCCAAAATAGCCATTGCTATCACTCAGGCCAAACATTTTGCATGAATAAATTAGAATGACATCGAACAAATGAAATTACCGTAGAAATCTTTATTTGCCATGGAACCATTGGCAATATCATTTCTTATTCGCTCTACATACAATATTTTACCAAATGTGACCAATCTTAAATTATGTGTATATACTTATTCAGACCTGTGTTCTTTGTTTAGACGTGATCGAGGTACCTTGTGTCATGTACTATCTACATGCCCACAATCACTTCATTTGTACACATAACGACATAACAAGATGTTGAAAATAATTATTGAAATGTTGAAAACACAATGTGAGTCAAGGAAGCCATAATTCAGATTCACAAACGGTGAATGCACTGTAAGGAAAAAACTTCTTATGTAAAGCTGCTGAATGAAGTCAATAACTGGAAAATTTCTGTGGATCTCAAGACATCTTCTACGATTTTCAGTCGACATAATCTAAACAGAAAAGCAGCCAGACATTGTAGCATGGTCTGATTCAAACAAAAGTGTCCTCCTCATAGAATTGACAATCCCCTGGGAGGAGAACCAGAACGAGCAAACGAAAAACCAATATGAAACACTGCGTGCCAACTGCATGGAAAAAGGTTGGAGATTCTATGAGATTCCTATTGAGGTTAGCTGTTGAAGATTTCTAGGACACTCAGTTATTTCGTTTTTTACAAAAATAGGAATCATGGGCTGCAATCTCAAAGTTGCCTTGGATCGTCTTCAGAACACAACTCAATATGTGTCAAGCTGGATTTGGTCGAGAGCGAAAAGACTTCAGCATGACCAGATGTTATAATTTCTCCTTGTTGATCTGTTTTTGAATACCGTACCCGGTGGCAAAGGCTGCTGGTAGCATCAGGAGTGGTAGTACCGCCTTGAGCTACCGAAACTGGTTGGCGGCTGATAAGGGCAGGGTATCACACATGCTTTCACATATTGTGTGATAATATATATATGTGACCTTGTCTGTTTGCGCAACGGTCTCTACCAAACTTTTCATGCCAATTTTTGGTTAACAGATTTGAAACTTCTAGCTGGTTTTAGTAGCTGCTAAGAGGTCAAAATTGAAAAAAAAAATGGCACTTAAAAGGCATGAGTTGACTTAAAATGCTTTTATACGCATGCGCAAATATACATTTATACCTTTTACAACATTAAGTTTTTATATGCGTAAGGACAGATGGTAAGAAATAAGGTTTGGATAACTTTGTTTTCGTTTCAATTCTAGCTGATGACACCCAACTCGTATACATTTACTTTATATATAAGGTACTCATGCACTTGTTGATTTGTGCTGAAATAATAACGTTATTATTTAAAAAGCCATTTTTAACATGGAGAGGGAGGGTGTTTTGTACCTATTCTGTACTTTAACCTTATCTATCTTCTATCTATATCTATATATCTATAAAAACAGAGATGTGTGTGCCACAGACGATTTCTGATTGGTTAATCCAATAATCACATCTCCTAAAAAACTATGGTTTCTACGCTCTTACCTTTACCATAAAATATTATGGCTTTATTTATTGTCCATCTTGGAAGGGTTTAATTTTTTCATAACTTGTTATTTACAAATTAAAAAAATACGAAACTTACACAATCTAGCAATCCAACCTACGACATCACGGCCGCCATTCTGGTGCTAGCCGCAGACACGTACACACAACACGAAAACAATGTTTTGAAAATCTAGCAAAAATTAATTTTCCTGAAATTTTTCAATATTTAAAAATAAATTATGCCGGCTGATAAAATTTTAAAACTTCTTTTTAAAGCTAGAAAGATAAAATTTAAAAATACTTATTTTTATATAAAACGCGCGTTCACTCGTGGTCTTTTCATTTCGGGTTTGTATTACTGTACACATAGATTCGAAAAAGTTGTCAAAAAACAAATATATAACAAATAAATGTTATTAAAGGCAAGATAAGTTACTTTTCTACCAAACTGGATATATTTTTCGTGTTTTTATTCAATGTAACATATTTATTCAGCTCGAAAAACGGGTTTGTATTACTGTACACATAGATTCGAAAAAGTTGATAAGATACGAAACAATATGCATAATATAAACACAGCACGAAAACACGCGCACACACACTCATGTCCACTACCGTCCTTGGCTACATCACGTTGTTATGGCAACACGATAAACACACAGTAAATTTGATTTTCTTCATTTCTACGCAAATATTACGCAAATATAAATCATATAGAATATCTGTATGAATATAATTACACGTAATAGTTAAATAAAGATGATCATCGTATAAGAGAACCGAAAAAAAAAACTAATAGGGAATTAATTAAAAACGATAAAAAATATGCACATTAGCTAGATCTTTTGTAGATGAATGCAATTCCACGACTCATAAATAACAAAGTTGTATTTTCTTTTTAAATAAATAGAAAAAAGGGGTGTTGATAAGACTATCAATACACACAAAAAAATATAGATTTATTTTTGGGTAAAGTTCCCCCGGGTTTTCCTTTCACTTCAGTAAATAATGGTCTTTTGTTATATATATGGCGTACTATTATCCTTATATATATGATGTTTATGTTTATATATATATATAAGTGATAGTGTCTGTGTGTGTCTGTGCGTCTGTGTGCATTTCCCTACGCTAAAACTCTGTCAATTTTAAGCCTACAGATTCGAAATTTGATATACAGGGTACTGAGATTTGGGAAAATCGATGTGATAGGTTTTCGACAGAAATTTGGTGATTAACTGGTCAATATTCAACAATTTGACCTTTGAGAACTCTACCAAACTCCTCCTACAATTTAGGGTCTAAACACGTGATATTTTATATATAGATTCCTTGGACATGGATCTAACTTATTAACTTTACTTGATCCCTAAACAATAAATGTTAAGAGGTCATAATAGGGGTCAAAGTTTAAAAAAATTGACCTTTTTTTTTTTTTCCTCAGCATACACTTCAAAACACCTGGGCAACGCCGGGCACTGATTGTTAGTAATTGAATAAAAAACATAAAACTTTAATCAAACTTGGAAATACGGCTTAAAAAATAGCGCGGATCAGTAAGTACATTAGCACCATATATATATATATATATATATTTTTTTTTTACACAGTGATCACCACTTTTCAAGGCCCAGAAGCCACTCAGGGATTGCAAGTACATTAAGTTAGTGAGGAGATTTGCTGATGTGTTTACTTAAGGGGGCGGTTCATTAGGAATTTGTTAACATTTGACTTGAAGACATCCAAATTGTAGTCCGGAAGGAAGCAGGCAGACGGAACAGAGTTCCACAGGCGTGCAGTTCTAAGAAAGAAGCTTTGTTCATGGAATCCGCGTTTTGATTTAGGCACAGATATAGAGTGGGGGAAATTTTTCACAGTGGATTCAGCTAGACGGGTGTTTTTCGTGAAAGATTGGCGAGGGGGGACCAGAGATTGGAGTTCAGACGAACATCTGCCATGGACATAACGATAAAACAAGGACAGGCTCGCAACGTCTCTTCTGTGGGAGAGAGGTTGCAGGGTAGAGAAAAGGGCATCCCCCACTAAGCCACGAAGTCTATTTTGTACTCTGTCAAGGCAGGATAGGCTGTTTTTAGCAGCTCCTGCCCAGATATGGCAACAGTATTCCATCCTTGGACGTACTTGGCTTTTATATAGATAGAGAATTGCATCAGTAGTGAGATATCTTCTGGAGCGGTAGAAGGATCCCACCATCTTTCCAGCGACCTTGGCAACAGACTTGATGTACGTGTTCCATTTCAGATCAGGAGTAAAGGTTAAACCCAGAAGCTTGTCAAAACACGGAGCCTCACCCAGACGAGAGCCATCCATCACAATTGATGCCAGCTGGGGATCAGAGCGTTGATGATGTAAGGATAGGAGTTTGGTTTTGGATGCATTAAAGGTAACCAGCCACATCTTCCCCCACTGAACCACGCGCTCGAGATCAGAGGATAGAGAATCAGAGAGAACTTTGTCATTTACAGCCTTTGATGTATTGCCGTAGATGGTCGTGTCATCAGCATAGATGTCAACGAATGATTTAAGTATGTGCTTAGGGAGGTCATTGATGTAGATCAGGAAGAGAGTTGGGCCCAGGATTGACCCCTGGGGGACTCCAGCATTTATATTGCAGGCCTCCGATTTTTGTCCATCGACCACTACTCTTATGAGCCTATCGGAGAGAAATGAGTTAATGATTGAGAAAACATTTAGTGGAAATCTTGTGAAGTAGACCCTTATGCCATACCTTGTCAAAGGCCTTTGATATGTCAAGAGCAATTGCCCTAGAAAGACAGCCTTTGTCAAGAGATTCACTTATCCTGTGGGATATAACCGTCAGCACATCTGCGGTGGATCTTGCAGAGCGGAAACCATATTGTGTGTCACTAAGAAGGTTATTCCTGCTGAGGTGGTTGACTATTTCTCTATTTAATATGGATTCCAGCAACTTACTCATAACACACAGGAGACTTATAGGTCTGTATTAAGAGGGAGATGACTTATCACCTGAATTCTTAAATATAGGGCAAACTGAAGAGGTCTTCCAGGGAGTCGGAAAGCACTTCTCCTTAAGGCAGCGCTTAAATAGTTTCGTAAGTATGGGAGCAAGTTCTGGTTGAAGCTTTTTTAACACTATAATTGGGATGCCATCAGGGCCAGTTGCTTTACTGGAATCTAGGTTCTTTATTAGTTTGGCGACCTCCTGCACGGATATTTGTATGTTACCTAGCTTGTTCTGTGTTATAGGAGGAAATATGGGGAGTTGATGGCCTTCGTCGCATAGGGTAGAATTAGCTGCAAAGTTCTTTTACTTTTGAAATCGCCACTATATATTTGGTACAATATAATAATCAATAAGTATTTGATCTATAATGTTAAATACAAAATCTGCATGAATTAAAATATATTTAAGCGTATTTTACAACCAGGTACCCTGCTAATATCTCAATAAACAAGACATGATTCTCAGCTGACAGAAGAAGAATAGCAAATAGGAATGCACATGAAGAAACAGAGATAATTTTTTTTTTTTCCAATCCAATGTGCAACGTTTAGAAGAATTGGATTTTCCGCACATTTAAATGTGGAAATTTCTTTTACAAAGGTAAGACACTCTCAAAATACAAAATTAACAAAACCAGAAACACTTACGTTGGATATATTTTGTGATTCAATTTTCTGTTGCAGAAAACGTGTTTTCTATCTTGCTTTGAGCTGATAGAAGACTCGTTGTTCATCCTTCTGGACTTAGGCATATCAAAAAAGTCAAGTCTTGGTAGTTTGCAATTTAACTCATCGCAACAAAATGAAAAAGTTTGATAAAGTTTGATTTGTTTCCAAACAGGAAAAATTCAAAGATTCCATTTAAAAGAATAAACCAGAAAAGTTAGGAGTTCCTTTGAATAACCTTCTGCAGATAGGATGAATGGGAAAAATCTTCCCTTAAAATTGGATTCTTATCAAGACATATATGGCATAATCACGTCGACACAACCAGTTCTCGTCAGATCACCGAAGTTAAGCAACGTTGAGCCTGGTTAGTACCAGATGGGTGACCATTTGGGAATTCTAGGCGTTGTATGTGCTCTTCGTTTATCTCGGCATTTGTTTCCAGTTGTCCTGTACATACACTTCACTTGCCACTGGTACTTAATAATGTCGACTCGGGAGAGGTGTGGTTGGAGATTGCACACCTGTCATGAAAATTTCACCCGCAGGCACTGCTTCATGGGTATCTATAGTCTGTTAAAGACTGAAGGAGCCCTCTATATCAAGACAAAGACCAATATGTCTTATTCAAATGAAATTAGAATAGAAACCGATGTTTTTGCTGAAATGAATTTAGCACATAATTTCATGCCTGTGCAAAAGAAGATTAAATTCCCATGAGCCTTTGCTTTAGAATGGCCATCGTGCTTTTGACTAATGAATTTCAACAGATCTGGTGTTCAACTGCTCTCATGTAAAAAAATCACTTACTTTTTATATAATTGCACAAATTTTTCTTTTGTCTTTTGTGCCATAATTATAATTCTTTGATACAATATCAACACGTTTCAGTTATGAACTTCTGTAGATTATGCAATTGCATCTGTTTGGATATAAAGGCAGGTTGAGGTGGTAACCAAACCATCTTGAATCAGAATGGTAAGCCATTCACCAATCTTCTAAATCATGACCGACAGCCCCTATCAAATGCTCTTGACTGCCAAACAACTTCCCCCATACTTGAAGAGGTCGACAAAACTGCAGGCAAAGATAACATCCCTGCTGAGATCCTCAAACACAGAGCCTGTCATCAACCAGGTCAGGGACACTGAAATACTCCATCAAAACTGAGGCAACACTGACACCGTTTTTTAAGAATGGTGAGAGCGCTGCTCCAACAATTACCGTAGTATTAGTCTGATCGATGTATCTGCTAAAATATTCACTTTGATTCTTCAAAGGATTCAATCAGAATGTGTGCAAACCAAGATGATTTTTGTTCCAACTGTGGATGCATCAATCAAATCTTCAAACAGTGGCACAACCAGCAAATGACAATGTTTCATTTATTGTCCTACCTCCTAATTCAGGAATTTGGTAACCATTTGGCTAATTAAATAACTCGTGTGTTATTTTTTCTGCTCTTCATATCGACAATTTCTTGGTGAAGTTTGACACTTTTCCAAACTTCCATATACGTAATGCACTTTCTCGCAACTGCAAACGCACTTCTGATTGAACTTACTTCTTCAAAATCCAACTTTAAAATGAACATGCTCTCTGAAAAATCAACCCTCTTTTATCTCCAACCAGGAGCATCTCATCTGCATATCAGATGGTAACATTGCAGGCATATAAAGAGATAAAGCAGCCATTTTTATCTTTCTTCATTCATTTCGTTCCACGACCGACCCGTTGAATTATGCACACGTGCTAGTTAGGTAAGTCACGCGTTTCCCTACACTCTCCTTGCCATGATGCGACTGGAGCAGTTGATTACAAAGGAAAGGTTACAGAGCACAAGATTTTGGCTACATTGAAGCAGATCATATGCAACAAATAGAACTTGGTCTGTGCTCGTGTTGTCATCGTCGTCTTTTTCATATTGGCAACCGTCGATGGGGATGCAATTCTCTATCTATATAAGAGCCAAGTACGTCCAAAGATGGAGTACTGCTGCCACATCTGGGCAGGAGCTGCTAAAAATAGCCTATCCTGCCTTTGTGACACTTAAGTCACCCGTGTGTCGTCTAGTGGTGGAATGCTCCCCGATTGTTGGTCCTCGTGTCTTTTGATGAGAATGTCAGCGGCCAGTACCTGAAAGAGACTCGTCGAGCGTTTCTGCAATTATGCCCAACAAATTAAAAAAAAAAAGACAAGTCGATATTTGTTTTTTTATTTGTGATTCAAAATCCCTTGTTACAAAAAAAGGTTACAATCGTCGTTTCGTACTTCGCTAATAAGTTATGGACTGGCCGTTTGTTAACTGCAAAGTTATTTCTTTTTCAGTGAAAACTAAAAAGAACTAAGTGGCAGGGTCAATTGATGAGGTCGGCTTTTTCGCTCGTTCGAGCCCAGGGGAGCAGAATGTCTCTCGGTGTCTGTCGGTCTCAAAACTCGCTGCTTATATTGTGGGGGCGGGAGCTAAATCTTCTCCTTTTTCTCTCATTCGGCCCTTTAGCCAATCAGGATGCCGGAACCGGTGTCACTCAAATCTTCACCAGGCTGCCTATGCCCAAAAAAGGGGCTGTTTCTTCTTCTGTTGGCAATCGAGTAGAATATCTCAGCCGGCGTGTGCCTTATAGAATTTGACGGGCCATTAAAACCAGAATGGTCTCGTTCAATTAACTTTGAGGGATCATAAAAATGAACCAAATCCAATTCCACAAAGGTCGCTTTGTAAATTGGAATTTCATTGGTATCCTTCCTTTCACTCAAGTATTGGGCTTTCTTGGCCAAAAGAAGTATCCTTCACACATACCATTCTGGACCTTATCTCCTTTTTATTTTTTCTCTTCTGTTTACAACTCTTTTTTTTTCTATGCCTGTCGTTCGCCCCACCACTACCTCTTTTCTCAATCGCCTCTCACCTCTCTCGGTTTCTATCCCGTTGGGTGCATTTAGCTTGCAGTTTACTGCACCGTCGAGCCTGTCTCACCTTGACAGAGTACAAAATAGACTTTGTATCTTGGTGGGGGATGCCCTTTTCTCTTCCCCACACAATAGACGTAATGAGCCTGTCTTTGTTCTATCGTTATTTCCATGGCAAGTGCTTGTTTGAGCTCCATTTTCTGGTATCCCTTTGCCAATCTTTTTCAAAAAACACCCGACTAGCTGAAACCACCGTCAATAATTTCCCCCCCTCCTTATCTGTCAAAACGTAGATTCCATGAACGAAGCTTCTTTCTTAGAACTGCAAGCCTGTGGAACTGTTCCACTTGCCTGTTTCCCTCCCGACTTCAACCTGAATGTCTTCAAGTCCAACACAAACAAATTCCTGATGAACCGCCCCCCCCCCTAAGTAATGACACTTTACCAATTCTCCAATACTATTGCTACACTATTCCTTTGATTACTGTACACACAATAACCCTTATCCTTGAGTGGCCATTGGGCCTTGATAAGTGGTGAACTCCATGTAAAAAAACAAAAAAAAATAGATCCACAAATATAAAAATAAAACATGCTGATGCTTCAGATTGGATTCTGGGTGTGTGTTTTACATCTACGTCCTGTCAAGGCTGAGTTTGTCTATTACTTTCAGTTCATTTCGATGTTCCGAAGCTTTTTCTAACCCGATGGTCCAAACCATGATCTGTCTCCAACTGAACTCTCAACTTATAACTATTGTAAAAAAAAAAAACTCAAATTATTAAGTTCAGCTTTGTCGTCCCTATAGTTCTAACTCAATATACAGCATAATCACGTTGACACACCGGTTCCCGTCAGATCACCAAAGTTAAGCCTGGCTAGTAGCAGATGAGTTGCCATTTGGGAATTCTAGGCGCTGTATGTGCTTTCCGCTTATCTCGGAATTTGTTGTTTCCAGTTGTCCTGAACCTCCACTTATCACTGGTATCTAACAATGCCGACTCAGGTGTGGTTGGATATTGTGCAACTCTTGCCACAAAAATTACACGCGCAGGCAACCCAAGTCTGTCAAGATTGAAGTAACCCTCCCCTCAAAATACGCTCAGGGGCATTGTTCTCTAACTATGTCTGGTCACAGACTAAATTTAAATCTACCCTTACCTCTCCCTATCTATAGTAAGAACAAATTTGTCAAATTTTTATTGATAAATCTATCTCCTACTTTGTTTTCTCTACTTCCTGAACGACTATAGGGAATTATTGAGTGTGTAGGATCTACCAAATCAAATTTTGTTCTTTGCTCACTTAGTTTTATTCCAACGAAATTTCTGTATATTCATAAATAAAAATTTCCAATCAATTTGGGTTTAGGACGGCTCCTAGAGTAAATGTGGGATTAAGGTGACTGAAATTATTTTGGTTAAAAGCAAACATTTTCATCAATATTGATCATCATCACCAAACTTGATTAACTTTAGAACTAATTTTTTTAATATTTTCTACAAATAATTCAAGTGTATGTTCTCTATATTTTGACGTTTTTCTTGTAAATTATCTCCCTTGAAAATTAAAATGCTGTCATTTTACAAAATCCACTATTTTATTTATAATTAATTTGTACTATTGTGTATAGACAAAAATTAGAAACGTAAATTAGAGAATATGCAATAGCAGATTTTTAGGTTAATATATAATTCAGACTTATTCAAAGATGAGGATATTTAAAAAAAATATCCAACAATTATTAAAAATCATCCATCAATAATTTTTTTTTTTTTTTTTTTTTTTAAAGTTAAATTACCAATTTTTGCAATTATAAAAACAATCATTATTAAAATTGCAAATCATTATCAAAGAGGAGGATTTAATATAAAGACAGAATCAAAGATTGTTGTAAATGTTTTTATTTTTTTAATATCCACTGCTTATTTGGCAGAAACAGGCTTTGTGCTCTTGGGTGCTGTTGTAGGCTTCTTCACAAGATCCTTTTTCTTGGACTTGGGTCGTGGCTTGTAAACAGCTCTTGGTTTGGGAGGTTGAGTTTTAGGTAAAACCTCTCTAAGGGGCTTCTTACGAAGCTTTCCAACTTGTAAACGGATTATCTTGTTCCTCTGTAATGAAAGATTAAAAATTTAAATTTACTTGCAACTCTACATCAACTCTTACAGTTTTACTACTTTAAATTAGTTTATCAAGGCTTAAAAAAAAAAATAAATGATCTTGAAACATTTAGAAATATGTTCAGTTTCAACAGTCACAAAACAATGGATAGCCACTATAATCCTAACCTTGGATGAGCTTGGAGTCAAAAGAATTGCAGTCAACTGCTTTTCTGAATTGACATTGCTAAAGTTTTAGATAAGATGGTTTCCTTTTTCCTTTTCATATTCTACCTTATTTAGTAACAGAAGAAAATATGAATTCATAAAAACGTAGTCAGTGTAAGTGTAACAATTACAATTCAAACACAAGTATTCAATGTAAATTATGTTGACTATGATTAGCTTTTCTTTGACAAATTCAACAAAATGATCAAATAATTAAAATTTGACAAGAAAATAAATATTTCAACTCACCGATTGTTTAGCTCTCATCAACTTGTAACGATCAAAATCTGTCATTTGAGCTTTCTGAAAAAATGAAAATTATTTTTCAAGGTTAAATCAAGTTTGTACAGACATCAACTTTTATAGAATTTGATTGTGTAACAATGAATTTCATAAAATCGTAATATATGCTTTTTATAAGAGAGAAGACACTCATTAGTGACCAAAGATAAAACTCAACAGAATTGAGAAAAGTTAGAATTTGATTTTTGGACAAATTAAAACAAAAACTGTCCACTAATCACATTTAGAAACTATTAATTATTTATGGAGACCAAAACATGCTCACAGAAAGAAAAAAAAAAAAAAAAAAAAAAAAAAAATGTTGGGTTCAGTTCTCCTACAGTGATTCCACTCAGAAAAACTCATATTAAAACATTTACAAGTCTGTTATAGTTGTTGAAACATCTCCAAAATTTAAAAGCTTATCTTATCCATTCATTTAAAATACTTTCGAGTAATGATTAATGTTACATAAATTTCATAAACTTGAAAAATTTACAAATTTTATCATTTTATATTTGTTCTCCAGAAATTCAGTTTAGAAAATTATCGTCCTTGTATATCTGACGGCACTTCCAAATTTAACTCATCATGTTCTGGGGTTAGAAAACAATTCTTAATTTTAAACATTAAAAAATTGCAGATAAATGTAAATATGTAAGATAAACTTGTAAAATAATATGACAAGAAAACAAAAATCTTCAAATATTTGGTATTACTAACCTTTTATTTAAAAAATAAACTGCTTCTAGAATATCAGATTAATAAAAAAAACAAAAATAACGGATTTTGTAAACTTGATAAGGCACCTTTCAAATTGAACTCATATTCTGGAGTTAGAGATTAATTAGCTTAAAATCGAGTTACACTTGACCAAACAAAATCATACTTTCTTTGCATATGAACTCCAGAAATTCAGTTTAGAAAATTATCGTCCTTGTATATCTGACGGCACTTCCAAATTTAACTCATCATGTTCTGGAGTTAGATGCAAACATTTCAAAGATTAAAGTTGTATGTGTTAAAAATTTTATACATTAACAAACACAAATTCAATGCGTAGCCTAGGTATTTTTTTTAATTGTCCATCTGCTTTTGCAAAGTATAGTAAAATAAATTGACCTGCAATGTCCACTATTGCAAGAAGCAATGACAAAGAGCATTTTATTTATTGCATGAACAAACTAGATGCAACATCTTGCGTCTAGTTAAGCTGTGATTAAACTTGGTATGTATAGGTGTGAGAACATTTGCGCAAACACAATTCGTGCTCAGAAAATTGATGTTAAAAGAGGATTCAGTAGGGAGAAAGTGACCAGACGAGATACAACTTTTTATACTCCAGGGTTCCTTTGAAAAAGTTGATTTATATTTTAGTGGAGATATCTTTTCATCACCATTATCTTAATCAATTCCAGTTGTGTGTGTGTGTATATATATATATATAATTTTGTGTTAATATTTTCCAGAGATAAAGCAACCAATGAAGTTTTAATGTGGTTAATACAAAAGTGCTCAATACTGAAGTAGAGCAAGATATACTTTTTGTCTTACATACGCATTCATATGTTGATACACATTGCTCATACAAAAAGTTTAAGCAATAAGGTCTCTAGTTACTTGTAACTGGCTGACCAAAACATACTTATGAATGTATAGCAACATTAATGCTTATGTAAGAAAAACAAAAAGTGTGTGTATATATATTACTCCTTTTAATTTGGCTTGTTTTGTGCATTGATGTTCATATTAAAAACAATTTTTATTTATTTAAAAAGAAAATACAACTTGTATATGGGTCATGGAATTGCATTAACTAACAAAAGATCCAGCTAATTTGCATATATTTTTTAACATTAATTTTAATTAATTTCCTATTAGTTTTTTTCAATTTTCTTATGGGATGATCATCTTTAGTTAACTATATCGTGTAATTATATTCATGTAGAATATCTACATGAATTATACTTGCATAAAAAGGTTACAGTAAACAAACCTCTTTCTATATGTATGCGTATATGCATTTAAGAAATTTTGCCTATCAAACTTCTGTCAGTTTTGGGTCTACAGACATGAAATTCAATATATAAGGTATTCAAACCCATACAAAACTTTATATTTGAGTTTTAGTCAGGGAAAAAAATCGGTGCAAAAGCAAAAATTAAAGAAATGGAATTTGCTAGGTGAAGGTCGAACGACGGCATTTGTAACGTAATAGCAATTGGTTCATGTTTTAATTTTTAGCCTTTCAGCAAACATGTCTTTATAGCTCAGCCATTAACGACAGAGGCAAAAATAAATTCTAAGCTAAATGTTTTGGTTTCTATTCTCGGTGGTGGCGCACTAGCTATTTTTTTTATTTTTTTTTTTTTTTTACTTTAAATCATTATATATTGAGTACAATATAATACAAAATCTGCATTAATCAAAATATCGTATTTAAGCATATTTTATGACCAGACAATGCCGGGTGGTCTGTTAGTATATATATATATATATATAACGTAAATTTGGTTCGTTACAAGTGAATAAAACCATATTTCTACGTTACCAATTTATTTGAAATTTTCAGACAACCCATTTTTAGAGTCGAGGTATGTTTTTATGTTATAAAAATAAATTTACCTCGCGAATTATTAAAATATTAAATAAAATAAATATATTTTCGTAAGCCGTTACTGCGAATCTGTTCTGTTGATAAAACTGAACTTCCGGTTCGATTCATTTCACAGCCACGAATTGACGAAAGATTTCATTTTCTGTTAACTCGATAAGTAAAAAAAAAATAAATAAATAAATAAAAAAAAATAAAATAAAAATAATTCATTTGTTTATCTTCCAAATTTTTTAATTTACACATTTTTTCTTTATTATATAAGGCCAAAAAAAAAAAAGTTTGTCGCTTGCTTTTTGAGTTTTTTTTCGATATAAGATTGGTTGGTAAAGTACAGTTTATTTTTGTCCGCGCTATTTTTTAAATCGTATTTCCAGGTTTAATTACAGTCTTATTATGTTTTTTTTTTTTTATTCGATTGTAAGGTTAAAAATGACTTTTTAAATATTAACGTTGTTATTATTACAGCACGGATCACTCTGCATGAGTACTGTACTTTCACCTAACAATTTAATAAACAAAACATAGTACTTATGCAGAGAAAGTACCATAATATAATGTTATTTAGAAAGCCATTCTTAACATGGGGAGGACGTTTTGTTACTATTCTATACTTTCACCTAACAATTTAACAAAAGATGGTACTTATGCAGAGAAGGTACCGTGCTGAAATAATGCTATTAAGAAAGCCATTCTTAACATGAGAAAGGGAGAGTGTTCTGTAACTATTTTATATTTTCACCTAACAATTTAATAAACAAAAGATAGTACTTATGCAGAGAAGGTACCGTGCTGAAATAATACCGTTATTTAGAAAGCTATTCTTAACATGGGGAGGGAGTTTTGCATCTATTCTAAATTATGAATGCTTTTTCTTTATTAAAGAAATTGGGTACTCGTGCACTTATTGATCCGTGCTAAAATAATGTTATTTAAAAAGCCATTCTTAACATGGGGAAAAGAGGGTGTTTTGTAACTATTCTGGACTTTCACCTAACAATTTAATAAACAAAAATTAAACTTAAGCAGACAAGGAACAGTACAGAAGCATTAACATTATTTAGAATACAATTGAATAAAAAACAAAAACAAAACTTTAATTAAACTTGAAATACGATTTAAAAAATAGTACGGATCGGTAAGTGCATTAGCACCATACATTTGTCTAATTCTTAATTTCTTATGTTATTGAGAAAAAAAAAAAAAAAAAAAAAAAAAAAAAAAAAAAAAAAGAAGAATTACTCCACCCTCAAAAATTCCTTTAAAATTACCACTCCTATAGGTTTTCGGGGTCGCTGAAAACGAAAATAACCTTTATAATTAAGGCAAACGAGTAGTTTCCAAGATATGAAGAAATGTTAGTTTAAAAAAGTGAAGGATCACTTTTCCATAATAATTTAACGTAAAATGATCACCCACTTTGTGGCCACGATTTTTGGGGTGGGGGCTTTCTTTCTACCCTTGGAAAATCCTTTAAAATTACCTGCTTAAATTGGTTGGAGCCCCCCCCCCCCGAAAAATGCCCCTCTCTCAGGTGGCCAGAAAGTGGGTGCTCATTCTAAGTTTAATTTAAATTGAAAATTGATCACCCACTTTTCGAAAAAGTAATTTCTTCGTATCATGAAAACTTTCTTTTTGCGACGGAAACGGTTTGCAGATTCGTTTTTAGTACACTGAAATCTACAATAAAATATTTCGTTATATACGAACATGAGACGGGCCTTAAAGTAAAATAATACCGGATTTTTGGGGCAGATTTGCCATTTAGTTGTATAATATCCTCAAACCAGGTAATCACTAAAAGGGACTCTTAAAAGTCGTTACCTGTATCGATCAAAATTTAAAACCACTGATTATATGTCAGCCTACATCACAGTAACATATATTGAGTGAGTTCCTAACAGTATTTTGTATAGTTTTTAGTTTAAACTCATTTTCCCAAAATTTCCGCAAACTCAACGTGTTCGATACAGTCTGCCGCCATTTGTATTTTTCAAATATACCGATAAACACTGCATGTTTTTGAACCGATTAAACATTATACATTACACAAAAACACTACAATCTTATCCAGTTAGGTAGAACTTTTCTTGCCTTTTGATAACATTTATTTGACAACTTCTTTGTATCTGTTAATACAAACCCTTTTCATTTAATGTAACGTTTAGTCAGCTCGAAAAACAGTGTTTATCGGTGTATTTGAAAGATACAAATGGTGGCGGACACTGTTGATTATGTTAAGTTTGAGAAAGTGAGTTAAAAATAAAAAACTATACAAAATACTGTCACAAACCCACCGATTATTTCAGCCTATGTCACGGTAACATATTCGGCAGGTTTTTGACACTATTGTATAGTTTTTAGTTTTCAACTTCATTTCCCAAAATTAACAGTCTGCAACCATTTCTGTTTTTCCAGCCGATTAAACATTTTACCTTACATAAAAACACTAAACAATTATCCAGTTAGGTAGAAATGTAACTTACCTTTGCTTTCATTTGTTTTTGGACAACTTTTTTGAATCTGTGTATAGTAACCCCCCCCCCTCCATCACTCAAATATTAATTACTAACTCACATTTTTGTATACAGAAAAAAAAAAAAAAAAACATTTAGCGTTTCAAGGTTAGCTTTGTCCACTGATTGTTGGTCGAGCCCAAGCAATGATTGATGGTAATCCTGAGGATCAGGATCCAATCCTGCAAGAGTACCATTTTTTTTTTTTTTAGAGTGGATTGCTGTACTAAGAATATAAGAAACATGCATTTTCTCTTTTTATTAGAATTTTCCATTACACCAAATTTAGCCACAGCAACGCATGGCAGGGTACAGCTAGTATATATATAAAAGACTAAATATTCTAACTTTAATTATTTTTTTAAATTATTTCTCGTAACAGACATGATCTATGTAAAAAATTGCACATTTTTTAAAGGCCTGTTCTCCATAAAAGCAAAGTCATAATAAAAGATGCTACATATTTTATTATTCATTAAATTATTTTAAACATATCAACCATATATAAAAAAACATTGACATTCACCAACTGATTACAGCATTAAGTGAAGATAATATGAATCACCAATGGTAAAGAAGTCTTTACTGTGTCTATGTAAAGAGACTTGAAAAATGTGTGGTAACCAATTCAAACATTATCCTTTTGTAGAACACAATACAGCAGGATTGCATCTACAGCTAATTACAACACGGTAGTTTTCAAAGCTAATGTAATTAAGTTCTCGTTGAATTCATCCTCTTAAAAAAATCAAATCCTACCAAAGCTGAACCATTACTGATCAATGTTGTCTCATCCCGCATGATACTCATTAACTTTTATGTTTGATGAATCCATAGTAGAAAAATTAAATCTATTTTCTAGCCACATTTACAAACCTCTATTACTAATTCATCATGCTGATCATAACACGCTCACAGAAAGTGAATTCATAAACGGCAATCTTAAATCTACACGATGACGCTGTGTTGCTGGCATGACATATTTTCACACAAGATTTAGAATAATACGCCACTCATCTATTTCCTATCAAGAAGGAATTTCTGAGAATGTTTGCAAACAATAACACAACGTCCACATCATTTGGATAAACATGGTTGAAATGCTAGGGTCTAACTTAAAACAGAATTTAGAGACAGCAAAAAAAGGATTTTTGAAACTTGATAAAAATGTTTACAATATTCAATTCATCAAATAAAATATTAAAATCTCGTATATCTGACCGCACTTCCAAATTGAACTCATCATGTTCTGAAGTTAGAAAACGATTCTTAAACCATTAAAGTTTGCCGAATATGATGTAAAACAAAATAAAAGGAGACTTTTTCTAAAACAGAGATAAAAATGTGCTGTCTGTTCTTAGAGCAGGATTCTAAAGAGAATTTTTTTTTTTTTTTTTCGATCCAGTTTCCCTAAGATTAATTCCCTTAAAATCGAGTTACATTTGACCAAACAAATCATACTTTCTTTGCATATGAACTCCAGAAATTCAGTTTAGAAAATTATCGTCCTTGTATATCTGACGGCACTTCCAAATTTAACTCATCATGTTCTGGAGTTAGAAAACAATTCTTAATTTTAAACATTAAAAAATTGCAGATAAATGTAAATATGTAAGATAAACTTGTAAAATAATATGACAAGAAAACAAAAATCTTCAAATATTTGGTATTACTAACCTTTTATTTAAAAAATAAACTGCTTCTAGAATATCAGATTAATAAAAAAACAAGAATAACGGATTTTGTAAACTTTTGATAAGGCACCTTTCAAATTGAACTCATGTTCTGGAGTTAGAGATTAATTAGCTTAAAATCGAGTTACACTTGACCAAACAAAATCATACTTTCTTTGCATATGAACTCCAGAAATTCAGTTTAGAAAATTATCGTCCTTGTATATCTGACGGCACTTCCAAATTTAACTCATCATGTTCTGGAGTTAGATGCAAACATTTCAAAGATTAAAGTTGTATGTGTTAATTTTATACATTAACAAACACAAATTCAATGCGTAGCCTAGGTATTTTTTTTAATTGTCCATCTGCTTTTGCAAAGTATAGTAAAATAAATTGACCTGCAATGTCCACTATTGCAAGAAGCAATGACAAAGAGGAGTTTATTTATTGCATGAACAAACTGGATGCAACATCTTGCATCTAGTTAAGCTGTGATTAAATTTGGTATGTATAGGTGTGAGAACATTTGCGCAAACACAATTCGTGCTCAGAAAATTGAAGTCAAAAAAGGATTCATGGACACTGGCTATTTGGGCAATCATGCTGCACCTAATATGACCATGACAAGTTGCGTATTTTTAAAATTTATTTTAATTTCTGATTTTTCTAAATTTGATCGATCAGATGTTCTTTAATAACAGTAACTATCATGCAAAATTTTGATCAAAAACAATTTTTTAGAGTTAATGTTCACCACATAACTTTTGCAATACTCTATGCAATAGAGACATAAGATAAGATTGTGGCCGATCTTTCCATCAGACAAAGGTGTGCATCTGAATTATGTTCTCTTAAATAATTTGTTCGTTTAAGATCAATAATGCTGCACACACAAATAAGATTTCAAAAACCTGGGAAAAATTATAAATTTTCTTAATTTGCCTATAAATTTCAGAATTTCAGTTTAGAAAATCATCGTCCTTGTATATCTGACGGCACTTCCAAATTTAACTCATCACGTTCTGGAATTATAGGCAATTTTATTTTAAAGATTAAAAGTTGTATATTCAATAAAGAGAAATCCAAATAAATTGGAGGTTAAAAAAAAAAAAAAAAAGCATACCTTTTTCCTGCATTCAATTTTCTTTGCCCATTTAGTCTGAGCCCAACGCCTGCTAATGGCTTTTCTTTCCCAAGCTGTCTTCACTTCTTGGCTTTTGGCAGAATGGCGGAAATTCAGAACAAATCGAGTCAAATGAAGACTTTTGAAATTGATGGCACGGAGTGGGACACCTGTCAAAGGTCCGATAACCAGAGCCTAAAAGAAAGGAGGAAAATTTGTTTAAAATGAGAAATAAAATTAAGTTTAAGGGTTCCAACATCATATAGTTAAATACTATTAATAAAGAATTGAATAAAAACAGCTTGTAATGTAAAATAGAATTCAATTTATAGATGCTTCCAGAATCAAATGAAATATGCATTCCTTTAAAAAAAGAATTCTATTAAATGCCAGAAAACAAAATTCCTAAATATGAAAACAAAAGATAAAACCAAACATTTTAACAATCTATTTTAAATTAAAAAAAAAATTTATGTATGAAAAATAAAATTGCAAGTTGAATCGAGTACTAGTGAGAATTTAGTTGTTCGAACACAAGTCCACAGGATTGACACGACCATCCAGAGTTTTGTTTCACATCAGAAGCCCCCCCCCCCATCATTCTAGAACATTTCCTAGAGTTTGTTATTTACATTCCAATTAATTAAATAAGGAGTTTATTATTGTTGAACTAAGTTTCCATATTTAACTTGTGTTTGTTAAAGCATTCATTTGAAATATTAACGATTAGAGCTTAACTTTTCCTCACTAATTTGCCTATAAATTCCAGAATTTCAGTTTAGGAAATTATCGTCCTCGTATATCTGACGGCACTTCCAAACTTAACTCATCACGTTCTGGAGTTAGAGGCAAAAAATTCTTAAACATTAAAAAGTTGTAAATGTTTATTAAAAAAAAAAAAAAAGCAAAGAGAAAAAAATTTTTTACACAAAAAACTAACTTTTTGGTGCATTTAAGGAATAGGTATTTGCAGTTGTGACGTAAACAGCTATTACTACGACCGGAGAAAAATACAAATATAAGGCAAACTATTTTTCAATCAATTACACAGATCAACTTTTACATTTTTTTAAAACTTAATTTTTATTTAACTATCAAAAAGGTTAGGGTAAAAACAAATTCAGTTTATATTCTGTAGAACAAAAACATTGAAAAATACACTTAAATATTAAGTTTTTTTCCTTAACTTCTTTGAAAAAAAAAAAAAATATAGACTTTTAGTTTGTTCGATTACATTTGACAGTCTTATGTTTGGTGAAACAACAAAGTACTAAAAATTTTCTTTGTTACCCACTTTTAAAATATTTATGCTATAGAAAATATTTTTACTTTCTAGGATATTGAATTATTAAATAATCCTTTTAAAAGTCAACCTTATTCTTTATTTAATCAGGTTCTAAAAATGTTTACAGGATTTCATCCATCTCACATGCCAGAAAAGCTACAATCTCCAAATCTTTATGTAAAGAAGAGTGAGAAAATAGAGCATAAAATGACAAGATAAGCTTCAATAAAGTCTCTTAATAGAATTGAAAAGAAATTAAGAGGGAGGAGGAGGAGGCTGATTAGGCAACTTCATTTTTATAACTGATAGGTGAACAGGTGGTGAATTTATGATCAATATTCAGGCTTAGAGTATCTCAGGTGATCAGTAATAAAGCAATCCTTTTCTAAAGGGGTGAGGTAATGCCTGGGAGATAGGCAACCCAAGATTGACCAGAACAGTTTTGTAAAAGAATATTGAGAGATTACTAAACAAAATCAAAAGATTAATAACACTGATTGATGATTCAACTATATTGCAACAAAAGTCAAATATCTACACTTATTCTTCCCACAACAATTGAAAATTAGATATTATACATTTTTGCAACATTAAAATAGTTAATTAGCATATAAAAACTCCAGAATTTCAGTTGGCATTCCTCAACAGAATTGAGAAAAGTTAAAATCCGATTTTTGGACAAATTAAAACAAAAACTGGCCACTAATCACATTTACAAACTTAATTATTTATGGAGACCAAAACATGCTCACAGAAAAAAAAAACAAATGTTGGGGCCAGTTCTCCTACAGTGATTCCACTCAGAAAAACTCATTAAAACATTTACAAGTCTGTTATAGTTGTTGAAACATCTCCAAAATTTAAAAGCTTATCTTATCCATTCATTTAAAATACTTTCGAGTAATGATTAATGTTACATAAATTTCATAAACTTGAAAAATTTACAAATTTTATCATTTTATATTTGTTCTCCAGAAATTCAGTTTAGAAAATTATCGTCCTTGTATATCTGACGGCACTTCCAAATTTAACTCATCATGTTCTGGGGTTAGAAAATAATTCTTAATTTTAAACATTAAAAAATTGCAGATAAATGTAAATATGTAAGATAAACTTGTAAAATAATATGACAAGAAAACAAAAATCTTCAAATATTTGGTATTACTAACCTTTTATTTAAAAAATAAACTGCTTCTAGAATATCAGATTAATAAAAAAAACAAAAATAACGGATTTTGTAAACTTGATAAGGCACCTTTCAAATTGAACTCATATTCTGGAGTTAGAGATTAATTAGCTTAAAATCGAGTTACACTTGACCAAACAAAATCATACTTTCTTTGCATATGAACTCCAGAAATTCAGTTTAGAAAATTATCGTCCTTGTATATCTGACGGCACTTCCAAATTTAACTCATCATGTTCTGGAGTTAGAAAACAATTCTTAATTTTAAACATTAAAAAATTGCAGATAAATGTAAATATGTAAGATAAACTTGTAAAATAATATGACAAGAAAACAAAAATCTTCAAATATTTGGTATTACTAACCTTTTATTTAAAAAATAAACTGCTTCTAGAATATCAGATTAATAAAAAAAACAAAAATAACAGATTTTGTAAACTTTTGATAAGGCACCTTTCAAATTGAACTCATGTTCTGGAGTTAGAGATTAATTAGCTTAAAATCGAGTTACACTTGACCAAACAAAATCATACTTTCTTTGCATATGAACTCCAGAAATTCAGTTTAGAAAATTATCGTCCTTTTATATCTGACGGCACTTCCAAATTTAACTCATCATGTTCTGGAGTTAGATGCAAACATTTCAAAGATTAAAGTTGTATGTGTTAAAAATTTTATACATTAACAAACACAAATTCAATGCGTAGCCTAGGTCAAAATTTGGGTCAAAGTTAAAAAAAAGAAAAGAGAAAAAGAAAAGAGAAAAAGAAAAGAGAAAAAGAAAAGAGAAAAGAGAAAAGAGAAAAAAGAAAAGAGAAAAAAGAAAAGAGAAAAAAGAAAAGAGAAAAAAGAAAAGAGAAAAAAGAAAAGAGAAAAAAGAAAAGAGAAAAAAGAAAAGAAAAAAGAAAAGAAAAAAGAAAAGAGAAAAGAAGAGAAAAAAGAGAAAAGAAAAGAGAAAAAAGAAAAGAGAAAAAAGAAAAGAAAAGACCTCTGCCAATTTTTGGTAGGGCAAAAATTTGGCTGCAGGTCAAAATTTAAAGAGTTGACCATTGCAGACTCTACCAAACTTCTCCACCAATTTTGGGTCTAAACACTTGAAATTTTAGATGTAGACACGAGTCAAACTTTAATATATATATATATATATATATATATATATATATATATATATACACACACACACATTCACAAAGTTATGAACAGTACATAGGGCTCGAGCAAAGCTGAGCTTAACTGCTAGTTTAAAATAAAATTTGCAATTAAAAAATTAGGATAAATTTCAAGAAAATTAAATTTTTTTTTTCACTAATTTTGTCTTTAAATTCCAGAATTTCAGTTTAGAAAATTATCGTCCTTGTATATCTGACGGCACTTCCAAATTTTTACTCATCATGTTCTGGAATAATAGACAATTTCTTAAATAATTTTAAACATTAACACACTGAGAATGTGGAGTCCCCTTCACAAGTGAAAAAGTTACTTTCACCATAACTAATGTTTGTGTAAAATTAAAAAAAAAAAAATCTTAAGGCATGATTATTGAGAAAAGTGCAGATCTGTTTATGAGTGAAGAAATGAGGGGGATGATAAACGTTTATAAGTGCATAAATTTTATTCAAAATCTTTAATGCTATAGAAAATTACGTTTTAAAAATATTAGATGGTTATTGAAACAAATGTAAAAATTTCTAAAAACCTTATAAATGGCAAAATATCTATATACATTGTTGATTTTAAATTGTTTTAAATTTAACATGTTTTCAGAATATTACAATAAAAATCATAAAAAGTCGGTACAAAAGCTGATGATCCTCATAATTTATATTATTAGTGTAAATTCTTGGAAAATGCAACGATTACAAGAAATTGACTCGCAAAAAAAAATCTACTGAAGGAGTTGGGACAATTTTTTAATTAGTTTTAAAGGTCGAAAAGATGTATATATGACCTTGTTTGTGAGGGATAGTCTCCAAACTAATGTTAATTTTTAGTCTCCAGATTTAAAAAAAAAAAAAAAAACTTGAAATCACTATATTAGGTTAAGTTCTTGTGGAATTTTAAGTTTTAATTTCAAATAAGTTTGCGTTATCATACCTTTAATTTAAAAAGCATTTTCGCTCTTTACAATCGTTTTAAACAATTGTCTTTTTCAGAACGTTGAAAGATAGCAAAAAGCAAATTCATACAATTTTCTTATTTCAATTCAAGCTAGGCCGAAAAGCTGCTGAAACAGTTTGCAATATCAACAAAGCACTTGGCCCAGAACTACTGAACACACAGCATGGTGGTTTAAGAAATTTTGTGGTGGCAGCGAATTTGGAATATGAGGAGTTAGTGTTTGGCCATCGGATGTTGACAACGGACAATTAAGAGTTTTAGTCGAAGCCAATCCACACACAACTGTTTGAGAATTTGCTTTTGAACTAGATGTAATGTATACGACAATTTCCAACCACTTGAGATTGGAAAGACAAAAATAGCTTGTTAAATGTAGGCACCGCCAAAAATGGCCGCAAAATCAAGTTGTTTTTTAAAACAAAATTACATTTATTAAAATCCATGATTTCTGAGTAACTTTTTTTTTCCAGAAAGATAAAACCCTGAATTTTATCATATAGAAAAAAGAATGTAAACTTTTTCTATTTTTAATTAAATTTTAAATGTTAAATTTTCCCAAAAAGTTAATTGACATTTTTTGTCTTGCACAAAAAACGTACATAAATATTTAAAAAAAAAAAAAAAAAAAAAAAAAAAAAAAGGTTTTTGAAATAATTTATTTATTTATTGTCTAAGATTTAGGATGATTTTCTAAGAGAATATGCAAAAATATTATAATATAAGTACCTGGACTTCAAATAATTCCACTTATTCATATAGGTAACCAGTTATTTCGCATCGATCTAGAGTTTAGATCGACACTGTTTACGTTTGCATTTGATAAGAAGCAAACTATGGAAGACCAAACAGGCCAAAAAAACTTATTTTTCAGTGACGAAAATTTCAATATATTATTAAGCTGAGGCTGGCCAGTACCAGATGGGTGACCATTTGTATGAGTTTTGTTTTTAATGTGTATGTGTGTGGGGGCAATTTAAAGCAGAATAAAAAAATTTATTTCAGCGCGTTTGGTCCACCGTAGTCGAAAGGCGGCAAACGTTTTCAAACGAGATCGAAAAAAATGCTATTTTTAACACAAAGGGCACAATATTTATCGAATTTTTTTTTTGTATCGATTATTCAAAGCATGTCCCGTTTAATAATGGTCATGCATTATTCGGCTCGCTAAAAAAAATTGTTAATTTATTTATCAAAGATTTTAAAATGGCTTTTTTCGTATAAATATTGAAAAAAATTTTTTTTTCGTTTTGCTTAACTTAATTATTTTACTTAACATATTCACCGAATTTCACACTTCAAAACTCAAAAGCGGGATAATTAAACACAATCGAAGTTCTGATATTCAGACGTCAAAATAAGGTATGCAAACAATTTTTTTTTTTATTTTTAAATCTATAATTCTGTCCCTTACAACAACACAATATGTTTTGTTCAGTTTCAGATGATTATTTTAAGCATATTTGTTCCTACTTCAAAACAAGGGGGGATTTTGTAAACAAAAAAAAAAAAAAAAAAATAAATAAATAAATATCGTTTATGAAAAATAAGTACACTATTATAAAGTTCATTCCTCTCCTAATAATCGCTGAAAATTTCGTATTGATCGGATAATTACCTGATATTTGGTAGATTTTTAAAAAGACGGTCCGTCAAAAAGTACTGACCTGCCCCCCCCAGTTTTGGCGGTGCCTAGTTAAATGGGTGCCTTACGGATTGAGCAACAACCAAAAGAAACGCCATTATGAAGTGTCACGCAACAAGAATGACTTGTTTACTTGATCAGGTTGTGACTTGTTTATTTTTTTATACAACAACCGGTGATGCTCAGTTGAGTGGTTAGATGGCGAAAAAGCTCAACATTTCCTGAAGCCAAAGTTGCATCAAAAGAAGGTCATGCTGACTTCTTGGTCAGCTGTGATCGGTCGCATCCATTAGTTTTTTTTGAATGCAGGCGAAACCATGATGGTGGAGAAGTACTGTCAACAAATGGATGAAATGCATCAAAAACTTCAACAATACCCGATTGCACGTTGCTAAACCGACCCTGCAAAAGTTGAACAAATTGGGCTACGAAACTGCCTTGTCTACCATATTCCCCAGATATCTCACCTACTGCTTACCACCTTTTCCAACATTGACAACTTTCTGTGCAAGAAATTCTTCAAAAACAATCTTTAGTGATTTTGTCGCCATCAAAACGCATTTTTTTTTTTACATTATTGCCGTAAGTACATTCGTATTACGTTGGCAAAAGTGCGTTAATTCTGATGATGGTAATTTCGATCATTAAATTTTATGTTCATCTGAATTTAAAAGTCAAAAACCACAAGAACTTTGTCAACTTAATATATTGGATACAATATATTAACCAAAAGAAAATTGGCTGTATAATACAAAATCTGCATGAATATTTAAACGTAATCTATGACCGGACAACTCTAAGTGGCCTGCTAGATATATCTTATCCAAACACCTTCAACAATACAAAATATTTTTAAATATACTAATAAAAACAATTCATACAATATTAAACATTTATAAAAAAAGCATACAAGTCACAATTGGCTTAATGACAAACTAGAATATTTGTCTTAGAAGAGATGGAATTTAAACAATTTGTATCGAATTATTTGAGAAATATAAAGTTTTAAGTTGCATTAAAGAGATTAAAATGCCATTTGTATATTGAATACAAGAGAAGCACTTAACAGATGCTACACCATGGCCGATATTAGAATGTGAATGTAAGCAAATTTGGATAGATTTCAACAACCATTTGATAAAATATCTGGTACCAGAAATTCTTTTATGAATTTCTATACAAGTACAAGACATCATTGCTTATATTATCAACACCTTATTGTTAAGTGAATAGAATTTGTCTTCTGTGTGACCAAAAATGAGAAATTTATTCTTTTATAGATCCGCCCATTAAAATAAAATTTCACAAACTTGAAAAAATTACAAATTTTATTTTATACTTGATCTCCAGAATTTCAGCTTAGAAAAGTATCATCCTTGTACATCTGACGGCACTTCCAAATTTAACTCATCATGTTCTGGAGTTAGAAGCAAACAATTCTTAATTTTAAATATTAAGTTGTAGATAAATGTAAATATGGAACAAAGTTTAGGTATGTGCAAAATGAATAAACATTTTGACCCCTCCCTTTACTTAAAATTCACCAAAAATCAAGAAATTAATTTTAATGAAATTTTCAGTATTTATCAAAAAATGATCACAGAATATAATGAATCCATTATTTTTTATTTAAATCTAAGTGAAAACGTATTATTTTGTTTAAATAATACCTTTACTAAAGTTATGGTTTTCTGTAGTAGTAAAAAAATGCATGAATTTATTTTTGCTTTTTTAAAAATAAAGCATCGTAAATTGTAACAATTAAAAATTTAATTTTTACAGGAACATTATGAAAAAAGCCCTCAAAGTCCAATTTAATGAATTTGATATAACTCGAAATTTTTTGAACTAGTAGATATCATTGAATTAAGGATTCTTTAATATTTTCACACAAAAAATATTTTTTCACGTAATTTTCATAATATATATTCCTTGTTTGCATGAATGTGAAACTTTCAACATAATTTTTATATAATCTTGAAAAATAATTTTAATTTAAAAGCAGGAATATAGAAAAATAATTTTAAAATGGTAAAAAAATTCTACAAACGTTCACAATAGTATGAATAATTAAATATTTTTTAGATTAAAATTCTTAATTTTTCACATTTTTTGGTGTAGATATTTTTGCTGCTAAGCAGTTTTTTCTGTAAATTTACTTTAATGCCATATTTTGTGTAGGTTTTAAGAAAAAAATTTACATAATTTGAAAATCAATTTTTCAAAGCGAAAAATAGGACATCGCAGCAATGACTAATTGATAGAATTCAAATTTCAAGATTAAATTTTGAAGCGAATACAAAAAAATACCTTGTTCTGATCGATGACATCAGTGATGGCACACAATCGACCACTGTAAGTGCCAGACACAATGTAGGCCACACGGCCAACTTCGACAAATTTGCGATTGAAAACCTGAAAAAATTAAAATATGGAACGAAAAAAATGACTAAAAGGTAGTGTTCATGATTTCTGCTGAAATTAAAAATTTTCATTCTCAAACCCCAAATTTCATTTTCTATTGAAACTCAAAAGAAAAATGACAATATTGTCAAATTTAAAACGTTAAAAGGATTCTCCATAGAATAACTAATTTTTTAAGGTTTTATTCATAATTGGTCAGTGAAAATGCTTAAAATTGGGAGGGGAAAAAATTATAGAGCTTTTCTAAAAAGTTAAAAATATACATGTGTGCATGCGCGCACACATGTCTATTCTAAACATTTAATTGAAACGGCAAAATTGATCGAGTGATGCTCAATGCTGTCGAAATTTGTTTTATGCTTTTGATTTCCTTCATTAACTTTGGATAAATTCAGAATTCAGTTTCCTCAGGAGATTTGAATTTTGTTCGGCCAACGTGAGGAAAGCCGACAAACTGCTTTTATCAAAATCAATGAGCAAGGTATTCAACCTTGTTTCCAACTTAGACATAAGCCCTGATAATTATGATCAGGCATTGTTACATTTAAAGGAGAGATTCCTTAATACTTCTTTGATTAAAAATTAAATTTGAGGAAATTGTTCCTCAGCCAGAACATTGTTTTAGGGTTTTCTTCAAACATGTCAAACTAGACTTATGTGAAATGGATAAGTCATTTGGCACAGACTTCCATTTGGAGAATTCTTTGTCTAGAACTATGATAGTCCATATTTTGTTTGCGAAATTCCCAGTGTGCATAGGGAGATAATGTTTCCTTTCCCTCACCTCCATAATGTCACTGTTTCGACCTAAAATAAAATTATTTTTAAGTTTTATTCTCAACTACCATGCTGAAAACGATAAGGCTGATTTGGCCTCTTATACAATTTCCAACAAGTTTTTTGTTGACAAGTTGGTCACCACTAGTTGTGACCGTGATTCCTTGTTTTCAGTTTATAGCAATGTCCGTGATAGGTTAAATGGGTTCGAGCTTTCGGTCCTGCAATTCCAAATGCGTGAACTTGCAATGTAAAATCTCCACTTACTACCCACGAAAAGGTGTTATCGACATTGCCCTCATCAAGATTCTTTTACATTTACTCCTACAGCTTTAGACAATGTCAAAACTAAACGTGGGGTTCTTATTGCAGATAGTGTACGACCCATCGTTGTTGCTTCTGCTACTATTCAGGGGAAGATAATAGTCACTTGTGGAAAAATAATTTATCATAAGATCAGCAGATCCCTGAAAATTTTCATACCTTGGGGCAACTGCATGCCAAAGATTTAAATTTATGGGACTTTGAATTCCCCAGATGTGCATTCTTGAAGGACTCCCCGGTTGAAATCATTTTTTTCTGCGATGCATCCAAACATGCCTAGGGATTTTCTTTATATGCCAAACAAGGGGCTTAGTCTTCCTTGATATTTGCCAAAACTAAAGTGGCTCCCATCAAGGGAAAATCACTACCTTGGAACTGATGGCCATATACTTAGCCCATAAGTCATTCCTCAGGTCTTGAAGGCCCTTAATGCCTATCAATATCCAGGCTCTTTTTCCTGGTAGCCCTGTCATGGGTTTTAAACAGGAAGAGCTTAAAAAAAAAAAATAAAAAAAAAAAAAAAAAAAAAATTGTGGAAAACCGTATATCGGAAATAAATAAATCCTTGGAGATTAAATTTGAGGTACTCTCTAAATGTAAACAATAAAAGGGAAAATAAGCAAACAAAAAAATGTTAAAACTTGTTTAAAAAAAAAAAAAAAAAAAAAAAATGTGATGGAGAAATAAAGGGAAAATAAGTGAACGAAAAAAAAAAAAAAAGGCACAATTAACCGTTTAAATATTAAAAATCGTTAAAAACAGAGGTAAATTTATATAAATACCGTGACAGCGAATTAGTAGAAAAAAATGTACCCTAACCCTAACCCAGTTTTCAGATTCGCGTTCAGCACACCGAAACGTAACAGAATACTACGTAAAAGATTTTACTAATTCGCTGTCACGGTGTTTGTATAATAATACCAAAACAGAAAAGTCATGTCAACGTGAATGTGCAACCTTAAGAACGATGCTGTCACGTTAACCATTGCTCCACGATGGCGTCAGCGAAGTAATTTTTCTATTCAAACAAATTCAAGAAAGAATGTTTTTTGCGCAAGCGTGTTTGGTTGTCACGAAGGAACACCGTTTTGCTACCCTCCTTCATTGCAAACGTCTATTTCTATGGGAAATAATTGACCATTTTCTTTAATTCTCACATTCGACTGAGACATCACCCTTTCAGATTGTACCCGTTTCGATCCGTCCGATGCTGCTGAGAAAAGTTTTAGGCAGACATACAAACACAGGTCAGATTTATATAATAGATTTTATTTACTTCGAAACAGTAAATAAAATAAGTTAATTTCCGACCGTTCTGATACTGCACATTCATGTTAACATAATACATATGTACAAGAAAACCAAAAAACACATACACAAAGCAAACACAAACACCAACACGTGTCCAAGTTTAATAGCTTTATGGCATACACATATGAACACAGACACACTCAAGCATACAAAAACATACGCGCATGTGTGTAAACAAGCGTGCGGTGAAGTTTATGTGGCCTATTAGTTTAATGGCACATACAACCACTTTTTTTTTTTTTTAATTTTTAAATGTGTAAATACATGTGTAATGCGTGATTGTGGTGTGTTTAATGCGATAATTAATAAGCCAGAAGATTTTTCCTATATATGTAATCGGAAAAGGCCATATTGAAATGCAAGTGAGCGTTCGGTTTTGAGGTTGATACCGTTAGTCTAGAATGTAGAAATGCTTAGAGTTCAGCTAATCGAAATTCAATGAATACGTAAAGGGAAACATTATTTGTGTAGATGAAAAGTAGTAAGAGTATGCGATGTGTAAGAATTCAGTAGCCAGGTAATACAAGTAGGAAAAAGTATAAATTCACGCGGTGAAGAATGGGGTCGTTAGAGGACTTATGGAAATAAATAGATAACAAATAAAAGGTACTGGTCGCGGTAAGAGTTCCCTGCCGAACACCTTCAAAAAAACAATGACTTCTCCCCACGCAGGCGCAAAGGACATGTTTTAGTTGCCATAGTAACAAAACGATCCTTAATTTTTATCGACATTGTTTTACTGTTTATGAATATTGAAATAAAATAAGTAAAAGTAAAGTAAAAAAAAAAAAGTTAAAAAAAAGTCGATAAAAGTGATTAAAAGTGAGATATTAATAAATGTGTAGTAATGTATTTTATTTCAATATTCATAAACAGTAAAACAATGTCGATAAAAATTAAGGATCGTTTTGTTACTATGGCAACTAAAACATGTCCTTTGCGCCTGCGTGGGGAGAAGTCATTGTTTTTTTGAGGGTGTTCACTGTTCGGCAGGGAACTCTTACCGCGACCAGTACCCAAATGGTACTAAATGTTATCAAAGGCAAGGTAAGTTACTTTTAACTGGATATGTTTTTAGTGTTTATTTAATGTAACATGTTTATTCAGCTCGAAAAACAGTGTTTACCGATATGCGATGTATTGGAAAATTTAAAATGGCGCCCGACTCTTTGACACGGTAAGTTTGGGAAAAGGAGTTAACATTAAAATAAAAAAATATGCAAAATACTGTTAAAAACCCACCGAATGTTACGGTAACATATTGAGCGGGTTTCTAACAGTATTTTGTCTATTTTTTTTATTTTGAACTCCTTTTCCCAAACTTACCGTGTCAAAGAGAGTCGGCGCCATTTTTAATTTTCCAATACATCGGTAAACCCTTTTTCAGGCTGAATAAACATGTTACATCGAATAAAAACACTAAAAACATATCCGGTTAGAAAAGTAATTTACCTTGCTTTTTATAACATTTGTTTTTATTTTTTTTACAATGTTTTCGAATCTATGTGTACAGTCACAAACCAAAAATAATTGGCGCAGTTTCATTTTTAAATGTTTTCATCTAATGAAAATATCGTTGGTTGGGTTTCTCTTAATAGTCGCGTTTAAATACATTTTGTATTAATGTTAACTTTGTTACATTAAAAAAAATCGTCGCAGCTTTTTTGAAGGTTTTGATTTAATATCGTTGCATCGAGTGTCATAAATTGAGATGAAAAAAATCAACTCAGTAAGAGAGTTGTCTCCCCCTGTACAATGAACTATTGTAAAATAGCGCAAAGTAATTGAGGCTAGCAATGAAGTAGAACGTTACAACGAGAAAGTGAACACCCTTCTTAAGTCATTAAATTTAGTTTTCAATTTTGGGATTTGTATTACTATACACAAATTCGAAAAAGTTGTCAAACAAAAAAACAAATATATAACAAAATGCTTTTATTTAATGTAATATGTTTATTCAGCCCAAAAACATACGATAAGTTTGGGAAAATGAGTTAAAAATAAAAAACAAAACTATATAAAATATTGTTAAAAACCTACCGAATATATGTCCGCCTATGTCACGGTAACATATTGAGCAAGTTTCTAACAGTAGTGTGTAGTTTTATTTTTAACTCATTTTCCCAAACTTACCGTGTTCAACAGAGTCCAGCACTCCAGCGTTATTTTTTAATTTTCCTATACAGCGGTAAACGCTTTTTCGAGCTGAATAAACATGTTCGCCGATGTACACGAAACGAGTGAGGGACTGAGGGCCCCCATAGCGAAATCCGCATCGGCTCCAATGTTGTACGCACTACGTCCAGGGAGCGATTATTAATCTGAAAAGAAACGATGGAATTTTGGCGTGTGCGATCGTTTTATTTTAACTTTGAACTTTTCGTATTTTTATGTTTTTCTTTTTTTGGATGGATATTTGGGGGGGGGGGCAAAGATTTTAGTTATAATTAATTATTAACAGCAAAATTGGCGCAAGTCCAGATTGGCACTTGCTGGATGTTTTTTTTTTTTTTTTTTTTTTAAATTAAATTGTTGGGGGAAAGTACAGAATAAGTACACAAGTTGTACTACACAACGCCCTCCGGTCACCATGTTGAATAACTTTTCTAAATATTTCCGCACGGATCAATAAGTGCATGAGTACCCTTTTTCTTGAATAAAAATAAAATGCTCAACGAGAACACGACTGCTTTTGTTTTAATAATTATTTCTATTCAAAATATTCTTTCTCCAAAAATAAATAAATAATAACTCCACACCCCCCCCCACTCCAAAAAAAAAACAAACGAAAAATAAAATTATCTGAAAGGCGCTCCCTGAAACGTGCTGCGTACAACATCGGAACCTATGCGTATTTCGTTATGGGAGCCTGTGTACGTCAGCCCATTTTTTTTATTTGTTTTGACAACTTTTTCGAATCTATGTGTTTGAAACGATTATCAAGTGTCCAAAGTTGTGGACATCTTTTCTTGTTCGCCGGCAGTCTTTAACATTACTCGTTTTTCGAACTCGAACATTGTACATTAAATAAAAACTTATCCAGTTAGGTAGAAAAGTAACGTATCTTATCTTTGATAACATTTGTTATATATTTGTTTTTTGACAATTTTTTCGAATCTGTGTATTCGTAAACAAATCCTGAAGTCCATAACTCATCAAAAATTTGAAAACCGACATACATTGCAGAACAGTTTAAAACGGTTTGTTCCCATGTGCAACATTTTACTTAAACACGTATCTAACATTTAGTTCGTGTAAGTTTTAGACCAAACTGTTTCATTTTAAATAGGTTAATTCATACAGCATCAAAATAAATTGAGAAAATATTTCAGGATATTTCTAGAAAGATTATAATCCGGCAAACGAGGTATGAAGTACAAATAGCCACCACGTGACATTTCTTTTCGACGAATACTATTTTTAATTTTCACAACAAAGAAAATGAATAAGTGATACAAATAAAATAATAGAAAGAAAAATGTACGAGAAAATAAAATCGGTCAAAATTATGTTATTTTGTTTTACGTCTTAACATCAAATAAAATCAAGACGCCATATTGAAATGAGACCATGTGTGTTCTTAATGAAGATGAAAATAAATTATTGTAATCAAATTACCGAAATATAACGAAAATATCATGGAATAAATATATTATTAAAATAAAGGAACCTTAAAAAAGATATCGTAAATCAAAAATGTAAAAAAAAATGTAGAAAAATAAAGAAATTTTTCAAATTAGATGTGCACGATAAAAAAGACATACGTACCATTTTGGCTTCGGGCCGAGTAAAGGAAGTGTAAAAGTGCGGAACTGTGAACGTTACTTTTTAAGCACTTCCGGTGGCTCCCCCCCCCTCGTTAGTTTGTATTTTCTTTTTTTTTTTTTTTTTAATAAGACTTCATTTAGAAAAATAAATAAAATATTTTTTTATTTTTTTAAATTATAAAAAAATTATATAAAAAATACTTATAAATTATTCAAGGAAAATCTACCAATAATTTAAAATTTAATTTCTGTGATTAATGCCGCACAAAATAATACCTACGGTTTTTATTTTAATTTCAAATTAATATTTTTATTTTTTCACTCATTTTAAATACATGTTTCATAATTCATCATAAATAAAGTACAGACAAATATTGGTTATCCTCAAGTTCAGCGTGTTTTTTTGTTTTTTTTGTCTTCCGGTTTCTGCTGACCGCTCTGCTTCACTCTATATGCCTGGGAAAATATTCTTTTTCTTAATATTTATCAGTTTTTTTTTTTTTTTTTTTTTTTTTAATTACATTTTCACCCCAAACAAGGCAAATTGCCACTTTGGTGTAGGGGGCTACTATCAGGGGCAACAACTACTGGGGTACTATGTAGGGATTTGGGCAGCAAGGTGTCGGTTCACGTTACACTTGAACTTCTGCACGTCAGTACTGTTGGGGAAGCAGGGACCTGGAATGGAATTCCAGAGTCTTGCGGTTCTGGGGAAGAAACTATTGGAGTAAAAAGATCTTTTACATCTAGGGACCTCTACAGTGTGGGGGTGGGATCTAGTAGCCTGTCGGGTTTGTCGAGGGTGCTCGCGTCGTGGGGGCACAAGTGATTGTAGTTCATCAGAGCATTCACCACTAAAATACTTGTAGAAAAGGCAGAGGGATGCAACATTTCGTCGATGGGACAGAGACTGAAGCTTAGATGCCAGTTCAGGGCCTATCAGGTTTGCGACTCTCTTTTGAACCTTGTCAAGGAGCGAGAGACTAGTAGCAGATGCACCAGCCCAGATGTGGCAGCAATACTCCATACATGGGCGAATGGTGGCCTTATAGAGGTACAGGATACTTTCGGGTGTTAGTAGTTTTCTAGCACGGTAGAGAGAGCCTACCTTTCTTGCAGCGGCCCTGGCAATGCCTTCAATGTAATTGTTCCAACTCATGTTTCCTGTGAACGTTAGGCCAAGGAGTTTGAAAGATGGACTCTCAGATAAAGAGTCGTTGGCCATTGCTATTGGTGGTAGAGAGGGTTTCTTGTAATTATTGAATGAAACTAGTTTAGTCTTGGCAGCATTGAACGCGACCAACCACTTTTGTCCCCATTCCACTACAGATTGGAGTTTTAAAATATTCGGTAAATTTTTATGACGTGCCCTAGCGTATTATGAACACCATCAACCTCCCCATGTTAAAAACGGCTTTCAGAATAAACACCCCAACATCGAAAGCCGTTCTTAACATGGAGAGGTTGGAGGGTGTTTATTCCGAAAGCCGTTCTTAATATGGGGTGGTTGGGGGTGTTTATACTACGCTGGGGCAGATCATAAAAAATACCAAATATTCAGTTATTCTCAAAAACAACAAAATTCGTTTGTTCATTTTAAAACTGGTAAGGGAATTTCCAGGGCATTCATCGTAAAGCAGAACGGTCTGCAGAAACCGGAAGTTAAAAAAAACACGCGAAGCTGGAGGATAATGCAAATTTATCTATGTCTATAAAAGTGAAAGTCTGTGTCTGTGTACATTTCCCTACGCAATAACTGTCAATTTTCAGTCTACAGGCTCGAAATTTGATATACAGGTTATTGAGATTTGGGAAAATCTTTGTAATCCTTTTTCGGCTGTTAAGGGGTCAAAGTTCAACGATTTGACCTTTGAGAACTCTACCAAACTCCTCTGCCAATGTTGGGTCTAAATATATTTTAGATATAGGTTCCTTGGACATGGATCAAACTTTTTGAACTTGATTTGAGCCCAAAAAATAAATGTTAGGGGGTAAAAATTGGGGTCAAAGTTTTAAAAAATTGGACCTCTCAGCCTATAATTGGGATGCCATCAGGGCCAGTTGCTTTACTGGAATCTAGGTTCTTGATTAGCTTGGCGACCTCATGCACGGATATTTGTATGTTACCTAGCTTGTTCTGTGTTATAGGAGGAAATATGGGGAGTTGATGGCCTTTGTCGCATAGGGTGGAATTAGCTGCAAAGTTCTTTGCAAATAGTTTGGCCTTGTCTGACGCTGACGAGATAACTTCTGGTCCATTGATAATGGTTGGGATAGAACGCACACTTCTGTTCAGGATCCTATTTGTTATTTGCCAAAACTGGTGGGAACCAAGCCGCTGATCAGCAACCTTGGATTTAACAGACTGGGCATATAGCTTTCTTGCATTTTTTATTACTCTTTTACAGTGGTTGCTGGCAGTCCTGAAAGCAGCTTTAGTCTCAGTGCATCTATTACGTTGGTAGCGATGGAAAAAGTGATTTCTGTGCGCGATAGCAGCAGCACATTCTGGGGAGAACCATGGCTGGCTGTTAGGATTTTGTTGGAATTTTTTAGATGGTATGAATTGGTCTATGCCTACAATTAACCATTCGGTCAGATCTGATACTATAGAGGACACTTCCTTTTTAAACATGGAGTGCAGATGTAAATCAGATAGGAATGTACGGAAGCTATCCCAATCAGCCATAGAGTATCGGTATACAGTACGGTGGAGGGGTACGTCTGGGGACTTCTTACATTTCGTTTTTATCTTAACTGATACTACGGTGTGGTCGGAGGATCCTAGAGGAGAATGAACGGAATATCTACATAGCTCAGGGGAAGTTTTTTTTTTTTTTTTTTTTTTTTTTTTTACAAAGGCATCACCACATTATCAAGGCCCAGAGGCCACTCAAGGATAAGGGTTAAAGAGTGTACAGTAGAAGTTGGTCAATATAGTAATCATTAGTAATGAAAATTTGGTAAATTTAATAACTTATATGGAACGGCTCATCAAGAACTTATTTACCTTAGACTTGAACACAACTATATTGTAGTCAGCCGGAAAGCAGGAAAACGGAAGACAATTCCACAGGCGTGCAGTTCTAAGAAAGAAGCTTTGTTCATGGAATCTATGTTTAGGTTTAGGCACAGATAAAGAGTGGGGGAAATTATTGATAGTGTTTACAGCTAGACGAGTGTTTCTTGTGAAAGTTTGGCGAGGGGGGACCATAGATTGAAGCTCAGTTGAACACTTTCCATGAAAATAACGATACATCAGAGACAAACTCGCAACATCTCTTCTGTGAGATAGAGGTTGTAAGGAGGAGAAAAGGACATCTTCTACGAGGCTACGAAGTCTATTTTGAACTCTATCAAGGCAGGACAAGTCCTTTCTAGCAGCTCCTGCCCAGATGTGGCAACAGTATTCCATCCTTGGACGTACCTGGCTCTTATATAGATAGAGAATAGCATCAGCAGTGAGATATCTACTGGATCGATAGAAAGATCCCACCATTTTTCCAGCGGCCTTGGCAACAGATTTGATATACGTGTTCCATTTAAGATCAGGAGTAATGGTCAAGCCCAGAAGCTTGTCAAAACTTGAGGCCTCCTGAAGACGAGAGCCATTCATTTCAATTGATGACAAATGTGGATTAAAATGTTGATGATGTAAAGAGAGAAGCTTGGTTTTAGATGCATTAAAAGTAACCAGCCACTCCTTTCCCCATTGTACTACATGCTCAAGATCAGAGGAGAGAGAATTGGAGAGTACTTGCTCATTTACTGTCTTAGATGTGGTACCATAAATGGTAGTGTCGTCAGCATAAATGTCTACAAATGATGTAAGGATATGATTTGGAAGATCATTAATGTAGATCAGGAAAAGAGTTGGGCCCAGGATGGATCCCTGAGGGACACCGGCATTAATACTGAGAGCTTCTGATTTTTGCCCCTCAACTACTACTCTTATGAACCTATCAGAAAGAAATGATTTAATAATTGAGAAGACTTTTCCAGCTATACCATAGCTAGCGATCTTATGAAGTAAACCTTTATGCCATACCCTATCAAAGGCTTTAGATATGTCAAGAGCAATTGCCCTAGAAAGATTGCCACCGTCGAGAGATTTGCTAATCCTATGCGATATAACTGTAAGGACATCTGCTGTAGATCTAGCAGAACGGAAACCATATTGAGTGTCACTAAGAAGGTTATTTTTGTTGAGATGTTTGATTACTTCTGTATTTAACACAGATTCTAGCAACGCACAGGAGACTTATTGGCCTGTACTGAGAGGGGGATGAGCGATCACCTGAATTCTTAAATACAGGGCATACTGATGAGATTTTCCAGGGAGATGGGAAACTATTCTCCTTAAGACAACGTTTAAACAGTTTTGTAAGTATGGGCGCTAGTTCAGGTTGAAGTTTTTTGAGTACTATAATTGGAATACCATCAGGGCCAGTTGCTTTACTGGAATCAAGGTTTTTGATTAGCTTGGCAACATCATGTACAGATATACGTATATCACATAGCGTGTTTTCTGATACAGGAGGAAATATTGGGGGTTGGCGGTCTTGGTCGCAAAGGGTAGAATTAGCTGCAAAGTTCTTGACAAAGAGTTTGGCTTTGTCTGATGCTGACGAGATTACCTCAGGTCCATTGATAATAGTTGGGATGGAGCACACGCTTCTGTTCAGGATTCTGTTTGCTATTTGCCAAAACTGGTGGGAACCAAGCCGCTGCTCAGCTACTTTGGACTTAACAGATTGAGCATACAACTCTCTTGCGTTCCTTATTACTTTCTTACAATGGTTGCTGGCAGTCCTGAAAACGGCTTTAGTTTCCATACATCTATTACGTTTGAAGCAGTGGAAAAAGTGATTTCTGTGCGCAATGGCAGCAGCACATTCTGGAGAGAACCATGGCTGGCTGTTAGGTTTTTGCTGAAACTTTTTAGAGGGTATGAAATGGTCAATACCTACAATTAACCATTCAGTTAGGTCTAATACTATAGAGGACACATCCTTTTTAAACATGGAATGCAGAGGTAGATCAGATATAAATGTACGGAAGCTATCCCAGTCAGCCTTAGTGTATCGATATACTGTACGATGAAGTGGTACGTCTGGGGACTTATTACATTTCATTTTTATCTTAATTGATACAACAGAGTGGTCGGAAGATCCAAGAGGCGACAGAACAGAAACTGAACATAGTTCAGGGCAAGTTGTGAGAAAAAGGTCTAGTAGGCTCGCATACTGGCCGTCATTATCGGGCACACGGGTAGGTTCCTGAACAATCTGAGTGAGGTCATAGGCAATGGAGAAATCATGACAGAACCTCCCCTCATCATCGGTCTTGTTTGAGTGGGTCAACCATTCGACGTTGTGAACATTGAAGTCTCCACATACGTGAATGTTAGCTGAAGGATAAGTAGAAAGGACTTGGTCAATTTTCTCAGATATGCTTTGAAAGATAGTAACTCCGCTGTTGTGGGGGCGATAGAGAGTAAATATAAATGCAGTAGTGTGAGCTAAAGCAACCCGGAAGCACATATAGGGTAAGTTAGGATCTTCCCTGGAGATGTCCCTCCCACATGGAAAGCTATCTTTAATATAGGCACATATTCCATGCCCATGGCGATCTTGGGGGTCAGATTTAGAAGTTAAGTTAGAGTATCCTGTAATTGCAAACTCATCTAGGGAAATAGCCTGTCCAATGCCAGTTTCACTTAAAAATAAAAGGTCTGGTTTAGTCTCCTGTAATTGGGTTTCAACCTCTGGAAGGTTAAAACGTAGACCCCTGATGTTGGAGAAGGAGACATGGTAGTAGGGGTCTACGTTGGAAGTTGGAGAACCGGGTTTAATCGTGTATTTTTTCTTGAAACTTGTCATGATGAAATTTTGGAATTTGTGGACTAGGTCGACAGATTTACTTAGAGCAGGACAGAGAGGGGAAACTAAGAGAGAAAAAGAAACGAAGAATTTTTTTTTTTTTTGTACCACATGATAAGGTAAAGCCGTAACAATTACCCACTAGTATGGCATCGAGAGGCCCCACCAGAAGCTACTGCATGGTCCAGATTCCATTCACCAAATGGCAATACAGCAGCCCCAGTACTTTGCACCTGCTGATAGGACAGCCTCCTTAGTGGTTAATCCAAGGTTCGGGTCCCTGACTATCAGGCGGATAACGTCAGCCCAGACAAAACGTTTACCTCCAGCACCCTTACTAGTGACATGGCTACAAGGATAGACATAGAAACAGAAAATTTCCACCAACTCTGCCAACTGTTCGCGCAAAAATACTGCCAACCTAGAAAACAGCTTTTTCTTCTCCCTTTGTCAGAAAAATCACTCATTTAAAAAATGAGGACTGAGGGACAAATAAGAAGAAGCGAGAGTAACAGGAGCTGCCGATAACGCATCCACAATGCGTTTTCTACTCTCCATTAAAAAAAAAAAAATAAATAAATAAATAAATAAAAAATAACTATTAAGTATTGTACTTAATAAAAGTCCAACGGACCTGTTTAAGGGAAAGTATGGTGATAGATTCCCCTCCCACGAACTAAAAATGAGTACAATAAGGTAATCTATTTTTGCAATCAACTCGGTAGATAAATAAACATTTATGGACGAGAGAAAAAAAAAAAAAAAAAGCTAGCATTTAATACAACAGAAATACATAAATTAAATACTGAAATAAAATGTAGTTATTAATATTTGAATCTTAAAATAAAAAGTGCGAATTAGTAGAGAAAAAAATCACTTATCACAACAACGCATTCCGTCTCCAAACTAGTGAAGAATTTAACTTTTAATAGCGTTCAGAAGATTTTTTTTTTTTTTTTAAATTAACCGTTAAGAGAAAGCGTGATTTTATTCTGAACTTTAACTAATCACGTTTTAAGCAACTTATGATATAAAACAAAATCGGATGGGGGGGGGGGTTCTTCCGAAGTTAGTTGGTGACGTTATAAGTAATTGCGAGATAAGATGGGAGCCAGAAATTAGGGGTGGGGGACTGAAAATGATAATATAATGGATTGATTATACAATATTTAAGATCAACTTGGTAGATAAACATTTATGGACGAGAAAAAAAAAAAAAAAAAAAAAAAAAGAAGCTAGCATTTAATACAACAGAAATACATAAATTAAATACTGAAATAAAATGTAGTTATTAATATTTGAATCTTAAAATAAAAAGTGCGAATTAGTAGAGAAAAAAATCACTTATCACAACAACGCATTCCGTCTCCAAACTTATGAAGAATTTAACTTTTAATAGCGTGCAGAAGATTTTTTTTTTTTTTTAAATTAACCGTTAAGAGAAAGCGTGATTTTATTCTGAACTTTAACTAATCACGTTTTAAGCAACTTATGATATAAAACAAAATCGTATGGGGGGGGAGGGTTCTTCCGAAGTTAGTTGGTGACGTTATAAGTAATTGCGAGATAAGATGGGAGCCAGAAATTAGGGGTGGGGGACTGAAAATGATAATATAATGGATTGATTATACAATATTTAAGATCAACTTGGTAGATAAACATTTATGGACGAGAAAAAAAAAAAAAAAAAAAAAAAAAAGAAGCTAGCATTTAATACAACAGAAATACATAAATTAAATACTGAAATAAAATGTAGTTATTAATATTTGAATCTTAAAATAAAAAGTGCGAATTAGTAGAGAAAAAAATCACTTATCACAACAACGCATTCCGTCTCCAAACTAGTGAAGAATTTAACTTTTAATAGCGTTCAGAAGATTTTTTTTTTTTTTTAAATTAACCGTTAAGAGAAAGCGTGATTTTATTCTGAACTTTAACTAATCACGTTTTAAGCAACTTATGATATAAAACAAAATCGGATGGGGGGGGGGGTTCTTCCGAAGTTAGTTGGTGACGTTATAAGTAATTGCGAGATAAGATGGGAGCCAGAAATTAGGGGTGGGGGACTGAAAATGATAATATAATGGATTGATTATACAATATTTAAGATCAACTTGGTAGATAAACATTTATGGACGAGAAAAAAAAAAAAAAAAAAAAAAAAAGAAGCTAGCATTTAATACAACAGAAATACATAAATTAAATACTGAAATAAAATGTAGTTATTAATATTTGAATCTTAAAATAAAAAGTGCGAATTAGTAGAGAAAAAAATCACTTATCACAACAACGCATTCCGTCTCCAAACTAGTGAAGAATTTAACTTTTAATAGCGTTCAGAAGATTTTTTTTTTTTTTTTAAATTAACCGTTAAGAGAAAGCGTGATTTTATTCTGAACTTTAACTAATCACGTTTTAAGCAACTTATGATATAAAACAAAATCGGATGGGGGGGGGGGGTTCTTCCGAAGTTAGTTGGTGACGTTATAAGTAATTGCGAGATAAGATGGGAGCCAGAAATTAGGGGTGGGGGACTGAAAATGATAATATAATGGATTGATTATACAATATTTAAGATCAACTTGGTAGATAAACATTTATGGACGAGAAAAAAAAAAAAAAAGTTGAGAGAAAAAGGTCTAGGAGGCTTGCATATTGACCAGGTGTATCGGGCACACGGGTGGGTTCGCGAACAATCTGAGTGAGGTCATAAGCAATAGCAAAATCATGACAAAACCTCCCCTCATCGTCTGTCTTATTTGAATGGGTCAGCCATTCCACGTTATGGACGTTAAAGTCACCACAGATGTGGATGTTAGCCGAGGGATGTGAAGACAGTATGTGGTCTATTTTCTCAGATATGCTCTTAAAGATAGTAACTCCGCTGTTGTGAGGCCGATAGAGGGCAAATATAAATGCAGTGGTGTTAGCAAGTGCAACCCTGATCCACATATAGGGTAAATTAGGATCTTCTCTAGAGATATCCCTGCCACACGGGAAGCCATCCTTAATGTAGGCACATATTCCATGCCCATGGCGATCTTGGGGGTCAGATTTAGATTTGAGTATCCGTTAATTATGAACTCATCGAGGGAAGTGGTCGGCCCTATTCCAGTTTCACTTAGAAATAATATGTTCGGTTTCGTCTCCTGTAATTGGGTTTCAACCTCTGATGTTGGAGAAGGAGACCTGGTAGTAGGGGTCTACGTTGGAAGATGGGGTTCTAGGTTTAATCGAGTTTTTATTCTGGAGATATTTCATGTTGAGGTTTTGGATTTGTGGAATAGGTCGGCATACTTGGTTAGAGCAGTACAGAGAGGGAAAGTAAGAGAGAAAAAGGACATTTTTATTTTGTAGCACACGAAAAGGTAAAGCCGTAACAATTACCCACTAGTATGGCATCGAGAGGCCCCACCAGAGACTACTGCATGGTCCAGATCCACTCACCAAATGGCAATACAGCAGTCCCAGTACTTTGTGCCTGCTGATAGGACAGCCTCCTTAGTGGTTAATCCAAGGTTCGGGTCCCTGACTATCAGGCGGATAACGTCAGCCCAGACAAAACATTTACCTCCAGCACCCTTACTAGTGACATGGCCACAAGGACAGACAGAGACAGAAAAATTTCCAACATCTCGGACTACTGGTCACCAAGTACTACCGACCTTTAAGCAGCTTTTTCTTCACCCTTTGTCAGAAAAAATCACTCACTGAATGAGGACTGAGGGACAAAAAGGAGAAGCGAGAGTTACTGGAGCTGCCGATAACACATCCACTGTATTATCTACTCTCTTGTATTGGTTACATAGTCATACCATTTGATGTTCAGTATAGCTCGAAGTTTTTGTTGGTGGGATTTTTCGAGTTTAATGAGATCACTTTGGTACATAGTCCAGGTCTCACACCCATACAGAAGCGTAGGTATAACAATCGCGTGGTATACCATGAGTTTAGTTTTTTATTGAAAGATGTTTATTATTGAAGACGCGCTTCGTCAGTTTACCAAAAGCTCCATAGGCGAGGCTAATTCGGCTTTCATTCTCATTTGAGCACTTTTCCGATATTATGCTACCAAGATATGGAAAGTGATCTACTTGCTCAAGAGGAGTGTCATTTATATGAATGCTTACGTCCTGTAAGATGGTATTGGGTACTGGTTGTACTAATGCTTTTGTCTTACCAATATTAACAGAGAGTCCAAAGCGATAGTAGGCTGCCGTGAAGTTGTTTACGGATCTCTGGATGTCTTCCTTGGAATGGCTAAGGACCATGTTGTCATCTGCATATTGAAGCTCTGTGATGTGTTGGAATTTCACAAGGGTTTGAGATTTTAGTCTAGCAGGATTGAAAAGTCCCCCATCATAACGGTACCTAATGTCCACCCTCGAGTTATTTGGGGGAAGTTCGTGCAGCATTGCAGCAAGATATAAGGAAAAGAGGGTAGGTGCAAGAACACAACCTTATTTTAGTCCACAGGTAACTGGAAACTTTTTTGTTTCCTTGCCTTGCTGCGATACATATCCTGACATGCGTTCATGCAGTGCCTGGATGCGTTCTACAAAGTGGATTAGGCAACCAAATTGCTTGAAACTTTCCACATTGCATCTCTTGGAACACTATCGAATGCTTTTTGCCGGTCATAAAATACAAGAAAGGGGGGTTTCTGTTGTTCCCTGCTTTTCTCCTGCAGCTGTCTTGCACAGAAAATCATATCTATTGTTCCTCGAGAGGCACGGAAGCCGCACTGAAATTCTTGAAGACTGATTCCGTGACTTGCAGCAAGCGATTCAGTAGTATGCGGTTAGATTTTTCCCATTATGGACAAAAGGGCAATCCCACAGTAATTGCCACATGATTTTCTGTCACCCTTTTTGAAGATGGTTACTATTACTGCGTCTTTCAGATCCTTTGGTACTTGACGTTCTTCCCACATCTTAAGAATGAGAGTGAATATATATATATATATATATGCACTGACTGACGGACTGCATGATGATGATGATGATGATGATGATGATGATATACATATGCACACAAAGTTATGAACAATTTGGCCAGCTATTTCTTTCAAGGGAAAATTTTTAAATGTTTAGAATTATTTTCTCACGGGTCTATGTTTGTAATGTCTTTGTTAGTGACGGACACATTATTTTTATGGCAAATGTGTACTTTAGCAATGTAAATTATTTGACAGACAAAAAAATTATAAAAGCTATTCATTTTCATATAAAAAAACATTATTAGACCCTAAAGCTGAAATAAAATCTGAAAAAATTCATTTTTATTATTTTTTCAATATTTTTTTATTAGACTAAATGTATGACAATCAAGGCCGCCATATTGTTTTTAAAATTTGTCTTTTCTAAGGTTTGACAGATTGGCCTTTTTAAGGCCAAATTTAGCCTTTTTTACGTTCTTGTTTTTTTGTCTTTCTGTTTTTGTCCACCATATTTTTTGTACTGAAAGAGCGTAAAAAAGGCTAAATTTGGCCTTAAAAAGGCCAATCTGTCAACCCTTAGAAAGGCCAAATTTTTAAAGCAATACAGCGGCTTCGAATATCGTACATTTAGTCTGATTAAAAAAATGATGAAAAAAATAATAAAAATGAATTTTTTTTTCTGGCTTTATTCCAGCCTTTGGGTTTAATAATGTGTTAAACAGTTTTTATAAATTTTTGTTTGTCAAATAATTTACGCTGTTAAACTGCACATTTACCATTTTTATTAACTATTAATCGAATAATTAAATAAAAAATGCGATGGCATAAAGTACTATTTTAATGAGTATGAAATTAAATTCACCACAATGCGTTACAGTTTCTTCGTAAATAAGGTGGTCATTTTATTCTTTTATTAATAGTTGAAAAAATTAAGAATTGATTACTTTTGTAATTTCGAAATTTGCAATTTCTAAGTAAGCAAATTGTTATGTATTGGAAGGAAAAAGTTTTTTTAACTATTGTATTAGAAGAGGTGGCAGGGATGGTAGTGGCTATTCATCCTCTGTACTACGAACCTAATAAGAAGAAAAGAAAATAGAAACATAAGTGTGACGAAACAACATATGGGGAGAAATAAAATGCATCGCTAAGATTTGTAGCAACATTTTTCAAAGTTCTATAATTAATATTGCATTTAATCTGTTTTGGCCATCCATCATTTATTGATATGCATTGTTAAAAGAGTTCATGCTCATTTATGAACGGCAGAATTCCAGAGAAGTGACCTTTCTGCTGACACAGTGAAAAAATCCATCACTTACTGAATAAATTGAAACATCATCCCCCATCTATAATATAAATCTCACCTGTCTGTTTAAATGTATGTATGTATGTATGTATGTATGTATGTCTGCCTAAAGGGCGAATGAACCCTTTTTCGGGGTCAACGGGCAACTAGTACTATGTGTTTATGTATGTGTGTGTTGGGGTGGAGAGGGCTCCCGTAAGCCGTGGTGAAGGCAACCTTTCTAGCAGAAGCAAATCTCTGATTTAAAAAACCATAAAGCGAGAGACCAGTACCCGCATTAAGCTGGTCTGCAGTTTAACTTGTTGCTGGCTATCTTGCTCTTGCTTGTTGCTTTCAACATTTTGAACCGAGAGAGAGACTTAGCTGTCGTACAAAGCTAAGATTCTGTAACATCATCTGTGTATAGATACTCCCTCAGACATTTGTCTATTAAAATTGTTCTTTAGCGACGAAAATCATTTTGGGGCTCATGGACTTTAAGTGTTTGAGGGAGTGACACTCGTCTGACAAGACGTTGCAATCATCATGTCTGCCTAAAACTTTCGATAAAGATGATAGATTTTCATGAGTTTGGCATCGTTTCCAAGCTTGACCCTTTGGACGACAAATATCAAATATTCCATTTTTTTTTTTCTTTTCTTATCATTCTCATTCCTGTGACCATCTACACGTCAAATAAAATTAAAAAAAAAGGAAAAAAGAACACTATTTTGGAAAACCGAAAACGAACAACAGACATGGTATGAAAAGCAAATGATAAGAAAAGAAAAAAAAAAAATGGAATAACCGTGAATTTATTATTTGAACTTTCTTTCCCCATGAAAGGATTCTCTCGGACTAAATACGTTGCTAACAAGTTGTGAAAAGAAAAAGAACAAAAAAAAAAAAAAGAGAAGACAACAAAAAAAGGAACTGTGAGTGTAAATTTTGTTTCTCCTTCTATCAGACTGAAGTTTAATTCTTCCTTGTGGTCGCGTAATTTCTAGTTATGTGGTTAATCTTTTTCCAGGACTTTGGCTCAGTTTATATGTTTAGGAATATCCCAAACCCCATAATTTGGAATATATTCTTTTCGGTGAATCTTTCTTTTTTTTATCTTTAATAAACTTATTTTTATATTATTTGGAAGTGTTTTCTTTCATTATTTCTCGCATGCTATTGTGGTCAATCCTTATGTGTCTTTTTTTTTACCCTTGTCACATGCTCGCCCGCCGTATACTCAAACGTGCTGAGGCATGTGTGACAGTATATATATATATTTGTAGTCATCGACATACAGTCCTGTTTCGTTGTATCACAACTCATCAGCGCCGCTAGACTAGCACCTCTCCCAAGCCAAGGATCAAACCTAGAACCGTCGTGTTGACAGTCGACAGTCCTACCACTCGACCATGGAAGTGACGCCCTCAAATAACTCGTCCGAATGTCTATTTATACAAACATCCGTCTGCCACTTGTACAGTGCTCAAACCGCTTGTTTGTAAACAAACCACGAGCTTCGCATTTTTCAGCCAATTAAGTAGGGAGTGAGATTATTTATGACAGTGCTCAAACCAAAGAGGGGAGCTTTAAAATATATTTGTAGTCATCGACATACAGTCATATATATATATATATATATATATATATATATATATATATATATATATATATATATATATATAAAGGTATTGAAATGAATTAGATTACAGGTTGGTGAATCTAGTGGTTGCAAGTCTTATAGAATACCAGAAGGAAATATTCATATAAGGCAATCTCAGCCAAATAAAATTCCTCAATATACTAGATAGAGGAAATATAATTAGAGTTTATGTGTTCAAATTTACTTTAAACAGAATCACATTTCAAAATAAAATTTATTGTTTGAACCAAAGAATACAATGTTTATATTAATGTTTTTAATCCATGGATTTTCAATGCAAGTACATCTCCTCAGAGGAAAAATTCAAGCAAAATACTAATATTAGTTTGCAATTATTTTGCTAAATAGGACATACAGAGAAAATATTGAAGATGAAATGTCATAGAGAAACGGGAATGAGTTTTGAAAGTGAAAAAGGATATGATAATTAGTATCCAAATGCAGAATTAATCCTTGAAAAAAAAATAAGATTCATATTGTATTGGTGTAGTGAAGTTAAAAACCAAAAGTTTCTGGTAATATATCTAAGACAGAACAGGTAGCAATCCTTTCCGAAAATTAATCTGTTTCATTATTGGTAGTTTCCAAGAGCAGAAGTATGCTCTTTTGCATAAATTTTTGCTCCACTGTATATATATATATATATATATATATATATATATATATATATATATATATATATATATATATTATAACTACTTCATTTACTCACATAAAATTAATATACAAAAATATGAATTTATGCGTAAACTTTAAGTATTTACTTCAAAAGTGCTCAATACGTAGGTAGAGCTAGTTAGTAATTTATAAAATATATATGGCGATTAAGCTACATGGAATATTCCGTGTTTCATATATATATATATATTATATATACATTATATATATATATTATATATATTATATATATATATATATTATCATCCCAGCTGTGCTATTAAAAAAGTGCTCAGCCAAAGTAGCTCTAGTTCTCTCCAAACTCTACAACAAATGCCTTAATGAATCATGCTTTCCAGGCTCTTGGAAAACTGCTTCTGTGGTACCAGTATTGAAGAATTCTGGCGAAATAACTGACCCATCAAATTATCGCCCCATTAGCCTCCTCCCACTTTTCGCTAAAATATTTGAGACGATAATTAACCATGCTCTAGTTCGGCACCTTACAGATGTTAAACTTCTGACTGACAAACAATATGGATTTAGACAAGCCCGTTCCACAGCTGACATCCTCACTGTAATCTCTGAATGTATATACCATTCACTGGACAAAGCGGAGGAGGGCAGAGCGGTAGCTCTAGATATATCTAAGGCTTTTGACAGGGTATGGCAAGAGGGTCTCCTCAGGAAAATTAAATCATATGGTATCACTGGTAGAATACTTAACATAATTAAATCCTTCTTAGATAAGAGAAAAATCCAGGTTGTCCTCGACGGTCGTACATCTAAACAGTATGATATAAATGCGGGAGTGCCTCAGGGGTCTATCCTTGGACCTCTATTGTTCCTAATATTTATTAATGACCTCCCCGACAAAACTGCCTCTGAGATGGGTATATATGCTGATGACACTACACTCTATAACAGGCATAACAGGAAAACAAATGAACACATAACTAAAGAAATGGCAAAAACACTAGAGGATGACCTCCAATCTGTAGTGGAATGGGGACATAAATGGATGGTCACATTCAATGTTGCCAAGACTAAAGTGGTTTCCTTCAATAATTACAAGAAACCTTCTCTGCCACCAATAGTAATGGCCAGCGACTCCCTGTCTGAGAGTACATTTTTCAAACTGCTTGACCTAACGTTCACAGGAAACATGAGTTGGAACAATTATATTGAAAACATTGGCAGGGCCGCTGCGAAAAAGGTAGGCTCTCTCTACCGTGCTAGAAAACTACTTACACCTTAAGGTATCCTGTATCTCTATAAGGCCATCTTTCGCCCATGTATGGAGTATTGTTGTCACATTTGGGCTGGTGCATCTGCTGCTAGTCTCTCGCTCCTAGACAAGGTTCAAAGAGAGTCGCCAATCTGATAGGCCCTGAACTGGCATCTAAGCTTCAGCCTCTGTCTCATCGACGAAACGTTGCATCCCTTTGCCTGTTCTACAAGTATTTTAATGGTGAATGCTCTGACGAAATGCAGACACTTGTGCCCCCACTACGTAGACACCCTCGACAAACCCGATAGGCAGCTAAATCTCACCCCCACACAGTAGAGATCCCTAGATGTAAAAGATCTTTCTACTCCAGTAGTTTCTTCCCCAGAACCGCTAGACTCTAAAATTCCATTCCAGGTCCCTGCTTCCCTAACTGTACTGACATGCGGAAGTTCAAGTGTAACGTGAACCGACATCTTGCTGCCCAAATCCCAACATAGTGTCCCAGTAGTTGCTGCCCCTGATAGTAGCCCCCTACACCAAAGTGGCAATGTGCCTTGTTTGGGGTGAAAATGTAATAAAAAAATAAAACATAAAAATATATATTACATATATATATATATATATATATATATATATATATATATATATATATATATATTATATATATATATATATATATATATATATATATATACATGTATATATATTATATATATACTAGCAAAAGTACCCGTCGTTGACTGCGTTCAAAAACAGCCTACAGAAAATGGACTCTGATTTATGAAAGTATGATAGGTTATGAAAAGGAATGGTTGTAAATTTGGGTTGAATTTGGGGGTATCAAAACCAAAGCAAAATATGATGAAAGTAAAAATAAAATAGATAAACCTCATAATTTATTATACCATACCTGTTCACACTGAAACACTTATCACAATATTCTGTGGATCTATATTAAAAAACCTTGTTAAACTTTGTGACATATTTCCATTCTATGGAGGTCAGGTACGAATGAACACCCCATAATTTTATTATACCATATTTCTTCAAACAGAAACATAATTATCAAAGTATACTTACACAGATAGATATGAAAAGTCTTTATTAAAGATTGTGCCTATTTCCATTCTATGGAGGCCAGGCACAAACGCAGACCCCACAATTTTATTATACCATCCCTATTTAAGTTAAAACATACTTATCAAAGTATTATTATGTACATCTATATCAAAAACACTTGTAAAGGTTTTTTTTTTTTAATTTCTAAATTTTTTATTTCCATACTTTGTGGACCAGGCGCGAACGCAGACCCCACAATTTTAATGAACCACTGTTCTGTCAAATCAAACATACCCATTCCTGTGTCTCAATACATCTATCATTATATGTAATCAGTTTTTTAAAATAGTCAACCATATAGGAGCCTATTCGTGACCAGACACACACACACACATACACACACAGACATTCAGCTTTATATTATAGATATTATATATATATATATATATATATATATATATTATAATTACTTCATTTACTCACATAAAATTAATATACGAAAGTATAAATTTATGCATAAACTTTAAGTATTTACTTCAAAAGTGCTCAATACGTAGGTAGAGCTAGTTAGTAATTTATAAAATATATATGGCGATTAAGCTACACTGAATATTCGGCGTTTCATCCACTCTAGGATTCCTCAGGCTTATGCGCGAATTCTGTGGTTGTTTATCGTTTTTATATCGTCCTCTTCTATTGAGGATTTAGTTAGCCAATCAGCTTTCTAGTATCCACCGCGCCCCTTCCTATCAGCCAATGGTATATATATATATTATATATATATATATTATATATATATATATTATATATATATATTATATATATATATTATATATATATTATATATATATATTATATATATATTATATATATAAATATATTATATATATAAATATATATATATTATATATATATATTATATATATATATTATATATATATATATAAATATATATTATATAATATATATATTATATATATATATATAAGGTAAAATTAAAAGCCAAGAACAATGCGAGATTTTTTTTTTTTTTATATATAGAGTAAAATTAAATGAAAACAAAAGAAATAAATTTCTTTTTTTTGTTGTTTGTTTTTTCTTTTTCACACAAATTTTAACTCTAAACAACAGTAAATTTTTTTTTTTTCTGTTGTATTCAATGGTGTTATAAATCTCAATATATTTCAGACCTATTAGTCCTTTTTCAAGAGAAGACAGCGGAAGAGTGTTCAAAATTGGAAAAGCAGCTACAGAGTTTGCCACGTGATATCATGAAATATAGAACAAAAAATGACGTTAGGAGAACGTTAAAATATTATATATATAAATATATATATATATCATATATATATATATATATATATATATAAATATATATATATATATATAAATATATATATATATATATATATATATATATATATATATATATATATATTATATATAACCCTAACACCCTCTGTTGTCCTAGGGCCGGGCCGCATCCGTCGCTATCCTGGTTCACGGGAGCATACTTGTGATGTACTCTTGCCCATGTTCGTCGCTCCCAGCTCACAGGACCATAGATGCATCCCAGCAGGGCTACATTCTTACTTGTCTAGTTGTGGACTCCTCAAGGGTGACCAGACTCTCACTGGTCACTGGAAAATATCTTCTGCTGTTCAGGGCACGCGAAATTTGCATGACCCTATCTCTGTGTGGCAACATTGTCGATTTCGGTCGTCACTCTGGCTTCGTGCTGGATCCAGTCTATCTCTTTCATCATCTGGCATCAGGGCATACCTGAAATAAACTGCATCTTCATTCAGGCCGGCAATCGAGAAACAAGGAAAAACTCTGGGACATTTTTATATAACGAAACAAAATAATTATTCATAAATCGTTTTACACTTGTTTATAGTCGAGTTCTTTGATCCAAGCTTCATGATGCAGGTTGTATAACTTAAGCTCCTCTAATTAATTTCCCAGCTAAGAACAAGAGCTTTTCAACTTAGCTCTTATGAGGGTCCCCCCCCCCCAGGCAGGGTGAGAGCGATGTGGACGCCTTTAATGCCAGCCAGCAAAAAAAAAAGACCCTAACTCTAAAAAGCCAATCGTTTTTATCAAATCAGAAATTCCCCTTCCACCTTTCTGGAGTTATTCTTTCTTTTCTCTTAGAGCTTATCTCTACCAGACCTCAACCCCCACCTGCACTGAGGTTTTTTACTTATTACCAATTAGGCATGATTAGTCACCCCAGGTCGAACAATACCTGGCGGCGACCCCTCACCCGATTCTTCATCTCGCTCAACAGAGATTTTAAAAACAACCTTTCCGTTGTTGATAGATATATAACAGCCGTGATATAGGAACAAATTCTCGTTTGTCTTTCTCTTAAAAACCCCACCCCGGCACTGATGTGATAAGCGATAACTATTTATTCCCCATTGAAATATTTTATTTCTTCTCTGGGGGACAGGAATCTCATAAACATGTTTTTTCTTGACCAAGTGTCAGCATGCCCCCCCCCCTAACCATACCTCATCCTCTCCCATCTTCTCGCCCTCTATTTGAAAAGCAAGATCATCTGGTGTCACCAGGGATCTCGTTATATATATATATATATATATATATATATATATATATATATATATACTTCGGAATAGTTTTTATTTAACAATCAGTGGTTATGTAAACGTGAGATTGTAGGTTTACAAAATATTACTGGCAGTAATATTCTATAAGTTATCCCATCTAAACAAGAATTGCTCGATATGCAAGATAGAGCAAATAAATTAAATTGTAATTCAATGAATTTCAAAAAACTCTCATTGAAATGAAATTTCTCTCCTCTGATGAGATGGTAGACATCGAAACCCTATAGGTTAAGGAGATTAATTTTCTAAAACATTCTTTGTCTTGCTTAGAATAATAAAAATTCTTTGATATGAAACTCAACCACTTCATTTCATTTCAATGAGAGTTTTTTGAAATTCATTGAATTACAATTTAATATATATATATATATATATATATATATATATATATATATATATATATATACTTTTTTATTGTTATATAAATATGCTCACATCCCGCTGCTTTATATAACAATAAACAAGTATTATCAGCTCTTTTTATTGAGCACTATCTAACAACCTCGTTGAATTCATTAGTCCATTACTTTTGAATAAAAACCCCGAGTATATATATATATATATATATATATATATATATATATATATATATATATATATATATATATAGTGGCGCCCAAAAGAAATTCCGCACTTGTCATTTTTTCAAAACCTGCAAATTTAAGCTAAATTGAATGCAACTGTTTAAACAACCTCTGCCTCATTTGATTCGCCTTTTATTCTTCTATAATTTTACCTGTTCATATTTGACTTTTAATTGAAGTATTTTCCATTCACGTCAATTTAAAATCACACTTCAAATCGAGAAGGCAAGAAAAAAAAACCTCACAGCACAATGGAAAATTATTATTATATGCAAGTTTAAAACATTAATGCAACACAAATACAACAGGACATAATGAACTAGTTAATATTTAATAGCATAGCTCTTCTGCAATTTGACAACCAAATGCTTCTCGAAAACCGACACAACCAAATTACACATCTCACCGCAATGTTTTCCCCAAAAATAATTTTCTCAAGAAAAAACAAAAAATTATCTGCTATAATTGTGGACGACTCAATCACAAAAGTTTCCAATGCCGACATAAAAACTCAAAAGTGGACTCTATCAACACGTTGAGAACTATAATGAAGAACATACATTTTTATTCACATGAAAATTTGGCAATACGACAAATGGTAAAAATTCTCTTGTAGACTGTAGGCGCTACAGCATACGTTATCACCAAGGAATCTAATTTTATTAAGTTTGATTCAAACTTTAATCCACAGTCAAACCAGTCAATGGTAGTCAGATAAATTATATAGTCTTGAAAAGAAGCAATGCTAAAATATCACTAAAAAATAATAAAGGTGAAATTTGTTACTCTATTCTTAAAAATGCTCTTTTCACACATACATTTAAGCAAAACATATTTTCCATACAGACAGCTATCAAACAAGGCACGAATATAAAGTTTGGCCATAACAAGACAAAAATGATATACCCAAATGGAACTATATTTGACATTAAAGAAAATAGCTGACTATATTATTTAAAAAAGATGGTTCCCCCAAAAACTGCCTGTCATGCCTTGGAAACCTGGCATAAAATTCTCGGACACTGCAATACTGCTGATATTAAAAAGTTACCAAATGCAGTTGAAGGCATGAAAATAATACCTTCAGACGATAGCCCAAATTGTGATGTTTGTGCACAGGGATAAATGGTGAAATATATAAGCAAAACACTAGACAAAAAAGCCATGAAAATTCTCTCACTTGTGCACTGTGACTTGACAGGCCTGATAAGTCCGATGAGAAGATATAACTTCAGACATGGATTAAATTTTGTTGACTATTATTCAGGTTTAATTATGGTTCATTTCTTAAAAAACAAATCCAACACTATCCTTGCCACTAAAAAATATATAGCTGACATCATCCCGTACGGCTCGGTAAAATGTATTTGTTCAGACAATGGAACTGCATTTACTAGTAAAGACTTTGAACTTCTATTAATTAAACACGAGAAATCAGCCCCTTATTCCTCATTTTAAAATGTTACCACTGAAAGAGCATGGCGGACCCTTTTCGAATCGAAATTAGCCCAAAGTTTATGGACGTACGCTTTAATGGCAGTGACATATATCCGAAATAGATTGTTCAATAAAAGATCGGGCAAACCCCATATGAAGCTGTTGTGGTGTAAAACCCAAATTGAACCGAATTCACCGAATGCATAAATTTGGTTCAAATTGCTTTGTATTCATAAAAAATACATATAAACCGAATATTAAAAGCGATAAGGGTATTTTTATAGGTTACAATAAAAGCAAATTGGCTTACTTAATCTATTTTCCAGACCAAAATGCCATAAAATGTTAGAATATTGTTGCCTCATCTGGGTTGGTGCACCTGCCACTAGTTTCTCGCTCCTAGACAGGGTTCACAAAAGAGTTGCCAACCTAATAGGTTTTGAACTATCAACTAAACTTCAACCTCTATCCCATCACCGAAACATGGCACCCTTGTGCCTGTTTTACAAGTATTTCAATGGCAACTGCTCTGATAAACTCAAAGCACTAGTACCTGCTAAACGATAGTACCCTGGACAAAGGAGACAAGAAGCAAAATTTCACCCCATACGCTGTAGAGATCCCTAGTTGCCATAAAGCCTTCCTCGAATAGCTTTTTCCCTCAAACTGCTGCACATTGGAATTCCCCCCTGGGTCCCTGCTTCTCTGACTGTACTGACATGCAGAAATTCAAATGTAATGTAAACAGACATCTCGCTGCCCAACTCCCTAAATATTATCCCTGCAAATTGGCTCCCTCATGACAAATTGGCTCTGTGCCTTGTTTGAGGTGAAATGGCAATAAAGAAAAAATAAATAAACAAACGTTTATTATTTTCAATTTCCCCGTGCATTTTGCACAAAAATAAGTTCTTCCAGCAACGACACAATTTCAAATACGCCCACACACTTTTCTCACAACAACAAAAGTCAAATGGACATATTTCTGGCGGACGTAGTTGAAGACAGTTCCACGTGACACAGGCGACCAATGAGAAAATTTAGAAGCTTGTCTTTTTAACGCTTTTCCAAAAACCAAATACCAGCAGCAGAAATCTTGTGCTGGAGCCGGTTCAAAAAGTATTTAAATGCAACAAACATTTTTTTTCTTCCCTTTTTTCCTTTCTTTCTTCTTCTCTTCTCACTCCGAAGTGACACGAGAACATGCCTCTCGTTTTCATCTCATCGTCGTTTTCAAATCTGTTGAAACCATAATTACAAACGCCACGCGAGCACCTCAAAAAATCACATTTATGCACACACGCACCCATTCCATACATTTTCTATAAGAATTAATAACAACGGACTACTTTCCTCATGGGACTTTTGAATAAGGCGAACTTCGCCAGTAAAAACACAAACCTTGAAATAAGGATATTATTTTCACAGAAGACTTTCACTTACTAATCTTCTTAATTCCACAAAGGATTTTTCACCTACTTTGAACATTCTAATCATAATGATTTCTCAAGAACTCTTACCGATCGGACGTTTGCTTGTTCATCTTGTTATTTTTGTTGAAAAATAAATGCGGTTTATTATTTTGTTTGGGGGCAGAGAATTTTAATTTCACTTATACTTCTTTTCGCCTGCAATAAAAATAAATTATAATAATTCATTTCCTCAACCAACAATGCCCCGTTATTCCTCTAACGCCCCTTTAAGAATGGCGACATCTTAGTCGAGCCTCGTTTTGAAGTCAGCAGCGCTTGGCTGATTTTCATATCATGTTGACACAATGGCCTCCGAATGATCGTCTGTTGGTTCCTTTCCTCATCGCATTCGCCTCGTATTTGCTGACTTTGAAATTAGTGAGCATCTCAGGATGCAAGATGACTAACACAAACCTCAGCTATCCTTACACGCGATCTCGGCTTATGCGGACAGTTTATATTCGACTCAAAGATGACGCGGAACACAAAACGAGTAAACACACGTATGTACGTAACAAACACTGTATTGGTTCTTTAATACAATTGTGGCGCCGTAGAAAAATATTCATTTTATTTTTATTTATTCTGCTTCTTTGGACACATTTTGGTAAATTCCTATTTTAGTCACGTAAATTATTTGGAATGGAAATGTGTTTCTGTTTCAGTATTATTCTATTTTTTTTTTTTTTTTAATTTTGAAATATTATTTTTTTTTAAAACAATTGTCGCAGTCGCACTACCAGCTAAGGTTTAGTTTTGCTTATTTGCAAAAACCAGGCAACAAATTGTGTCACTGTGCTTTGTTTGGGGTGAAAATGTAATAAATAAATAAACAAATTGGTAAAACTAGCGGAGAATGCTGTTTTACGGTTGTTGTAAAAATGGAACGGAAATTAAATTTTAAAAAATTTTTTTATATGGTAGTCACCGTCACCACTTATCAAGGCACAGAAGCCACTCGGGGATAAGGGTTATTGCGTGTACACTGTACAGTAATCAATGGGATAGTATAGTAGTAATCGTTAGTATTGGAGATTTGATAAAGTGTCATTATTAAGGGGGCGGTTTATCAGGAATTTGTTTACGTTGGACTTGAAGACATCCAGGTTGTAGTCAGTTGGGAAACAGGCAAACGGAACAGAGTTCTACAGGTGTGCAGTGTGCACTTCTAAGAAAGAAGCTTTGTTCATGGAATCTAGGTTTTGATTTAGGCACAGATAAAGAATGGGGAAAACTATAGACGGGTGTTTTTCGTGAAAGATTGGAGCTCAGACGAGCACTTGCCATGGAAGTAACGATAAAACAAAAACAGGCTCGCAAAGTCTCTTATGTGGGAGAGAGGTTGCAGGGTAGAGAAAAGGGCATCCCCCACTAAGCCACGAAGTCTATTTTGTACTCTGTCAAGGTTTTAAATTCGGTACATTTTTACATTACGTCCAACTCATCTCACATTCGACGTGTCAATTTTTATAGGTTTTCGAGTGTGCTGACAAGGTTGGGGGGGGGGGGGTCTATTCCGAAAGCCGTTCTTAACATGGGGAAGTTTGGGGGTGTTTAAAATTAATATGTGGATTACTTTCCCGGTGCTTGTTAAGATGTAATCGACAGATTGATTGTGTGTGTGTGTGTGTGTGTGTGTGTGTTTTAATATATCGTGTTAAGAAAAAACAATATTGCGTTCTTTATGGTCACGTCGAAAATATGGTATTTTTTACGACCTGCCCCAGCGTAGTATAAACACTCCCAAGCACCCCATGTTAAGAATGGCTTTCGGAATAAACACCCACCCAACCTCCCCATTTTAAGAACGGGTTTCGAGATTGGGGGTGTGTTTAATCCGAAAGCCGTTCTTAACATGGGGAGGTTGGGGTGTTTATAATACGCTGGGGCACGTCGTAAAAATTGACCGAAAATATTAATATATCAAAAAATTGAAAAAATTCATCCACTAGAACAACTGCTAGTAAAAATAAGTCTATCGCTATTCATTTCAGAGTTATGTCCCTTCCTGCGTGTAGATTTCTACTGTATACTCTATAACGTCTAAGAAAAATGAAATTTTTACCCAAGTTTCCGAAAAATTACTTTTAACTATAAATAACTTTCTACTCGATAAATATTCGTGATTTTTGGACATATTACTATTTTCTACATGATAATTACGTGCGCCATATTGTGTTTGTTTAAAACGACATATTAAAAAAAAAAAATCGATCTCTTAACTCTAACTCTAACGTCTATCGTTATGAGCTAAGCCATGACGATGTAATCTAAATTTTGCATTCCGAGTTATTTCCCCTGTGTGTGAACTCTTCATTGTCTACTGTATAACGTCTAATAAAAATGAAATTTTATTAAATTTTCCGGATTTAAAAAAACAAAAAATTATTGCATTTTCACCCCAAAACTAAGCACAGTGCCACTTTGATGTAGGGGCTATTATCTGGGATATAATTTGTAGGGGTATTATGTAGGGAGCTAAACAGCAAAATGTCTGTTTACATTAACCATTACACTTGAACTGCATGTCAGTATAGTCAAGGAAACAGGAACCCAGAAGGGAATTCCAAAGTCTAGCAGTTCTAGGGAAGAAACTATTACAGTAGAAGGCTTTCTTACATCTAAGGATTTCTACTGTGTGGAGGTGGGATTTTGCTGCTTGTCAGGTTTGTCAGTTGTATTTATGTTGAGGGGATACAAGGGTTTGTAGTTCGGGATCTATTAGGTTGGGAACTCTATTTTGAACCCTGTCTAAGAGGGAGAGGCTAGTAGCAGATGCACCAGCCCAAATGTGGAAACAATACTCCATACATGGGCGAATACTGATACTCTCAGGCGTAAGTAACTTTCTAGCACAGTAGAGAGAGCCTACCTTCTTTGTAGCAGCCTTCGCAATGCACTCAATGTATCTGTTCCAACTCATGTTCCCAATGAACCTTAAGCCAAGGAATTTGAATGAAATACTTTCAGGTAAATGTGTCATTAGCCATGGCTATTAGTGGTCGAGAAGGTTTCTTGTAATTATTGAAGGAAAGAAGCTTAGTCTTGGCAGCATTGAATGTGACCATCCATTTTTTTCCAACACAGACCAGAGATCTTCCTCTAGGGTTTCTGCAATTGCCTTGGATACATGTTCATTTGTTTTCCCCTCATGTCTATAAAGCATGGTGTCATCAGCAAATATACCCATCTCAGAGACAATTCTATTAGGGAGGTCATTTATGAATATCAGGAATAATAAAGGTCCAAGGATCAACCCCTGTGGTACACCTGCATTTATATCATATTGTTTTGACGTACGACCATCAAAGACAACCTAGATTCTTCTCTTACTTAAAAAGAATTTAATTTTAAAGTATTCGTCCAGTGAAACCATAGGATCTGATTTTCATGAGAAGACTATCGTACCATACCTTGTCAAAAGCCTTAGATATATCTAGGGCTAATGCCTTAGCCTCCCTTGCTTTATCCAGTGCATAGTATATATGTTCAGAGATTACAGTTAGGATATCTGCAGTAGAACGGGCTTATCTAAACCCATACTGTTGGTCAGACAGAAGTTTAGTAGCTGTGAGGTGGTGGACTAGAGCTTGATTAATTATGGACTCAAATAGTTTGTCGAAAAGAGGGAGGAGGCTAACGGGGCGATAATTTAATGGATTAGTTCTTTCGCCAGAATTCTTGTAAACTAGTACCATAGAAACGGTTTTCCAGCAGTCAGGAAAGCAAGATTCATTAAGGCATTTGTTGAAAAGTTTGGAGAGAACTGGAGCAACCTTGGCAGAGCATTTTTTTAAGTACAGCCGGGATGAGATCAGGTCCACATGCTTTTGAGATGTCTAGGTTTTTTGTGATATGTACTTGAGAAGGGGTAATTTTCAGATCATTTAGTGTGGCGTCTGTCTGCAAAGGAAAGTCAGGGAGGGAGTGGTTTGCTGGGTCCAAAGTAGTGTTGCAGGCAAACCACCGGGTAAGCAGATTAGCCTTTTCGGTTGCCGTGCAAACAAGTTCACGATTGTTGGATAATGGGAGAATTGTTGATTGCCCATTATTTACTGCACTGTTGTAGATTTTCCAGAATCATGAGTTCCTAATTTCTGCGCTTCAATGTGGTTTCTGGTTGTTTAAGAATATTCTCTCTTGGCTGTGGCTATTTCCTTCATACAATTACTTCTAGTTTCTATATACTTTTGTTTATGTGTACTGATAAATCCGTGGTATGCATGCTGCCTTTCAGCAATGGCAGCTGCACAAGTAGAAGTAAACCATTGGAGAGAGTGGGAATATATCCTTCAATTACCGCTTTGAACCATTCAGTGGTCTTATTTGTGCACTGTTCAGTGGGGAGGGAAGATATTTCCCCATGGGGACTAACTTTTAACCATAAATAACTTTCTATCCGATGAATTTTCATAATTTTTTAATATATTACTATTTTCGACATGACAAGTAAGTACACAATAATGTTTTTGCTTAAAACTATATACATATTAAAAAATCGATTTGTCGACTCTGTCTTAACGAGCACCTTTTCCCCTATTACCGCTGCGAAAAACAGACAAAAGTAGCCAATAATATTTGACAGACATTTTGGGAGCTAACTACTTTAATACACCCCTAAATAAAAACAAAAAGCAACTGCATATTTTTGTAATTACATTATTTCATTTCATTTTAGATATTGCATTAAAAAAATTTCAATGACGACTCGGTACTCAGGCAGAGAAGATACTGTGCTTTCTTTTTTTTTTTTTTTAGAAATCGTATTTTCAAGTTAAATTCAAGTTTTACAGTATATTTTGTTTATTAAATTGTTAGGTGAAAGTACAGAATAGTTACAAAACATCCCCCCTCCCATGTTAAGAATGAGTTTCTTAATAATAGTATTATTTCAACACGGTACCTTCTATTCAATTACATTAGTACATAAATATCGTTGATGCAATTCTTATAGTCATGATCAAAACATGACAAAATTGTCATATAATTGCAGATTAACATTTCCAGAAGTAAAGCAACCAATGAAGTTTTAACGAGGTTAATAAAAGAGTGCTCAATACCGAAGTAGGGCAAGATATACTTTGTATTTGTTTTACATAAACATTAATATGTTGCTACACATTCATGAGCATGTTTCAGTCAGCTAGTAACTAGAGACCTCTTCGGCGATATTGCTTATATAAAAGGTTACAGACTAAACTTTTGTATAAGCAATGTCACCTGAAGAGGTCTCTATTTATTTGTATCTGGTTGACTGAAACATGCTCATGAATATGTAACGACATATTAATATTTATGTAAAACAAGTGTACAGAAGAGTAAACTCTGATGGTATGGCCACGTTAAAAGAATGGATAAAATTTTTGGGGTTAATTAGATGTAGAACAGTTGTGGTAGATTCCGGCTATTTTTTATTTTTTAAACTTTTCTTCGCTTTTTGGATTTACCATCAAGTTTTCATGCATTCTGGACTTCCTATGTTTGGTTTGTTTTCCCGTTTTCCCATGTTTTAACTGATATGAACATATGAAAATTTCTTTTTTGCATTTTATAACCATCATAAAATGCTGTTTCATCTAATGCCATAAACAGCAAATTCTTAGCTTGGCTTTACTAGTAATTTGCTAATATCTTTCTTTCCTCTGAAGAGACGAATAGGATTCTTTGAAACTCTGCAGATTAAGAATTTCTTAATAAAATGTTTTGGAGTATTTTGTCGAACAATAAATTTGCTTGCAAGTTTTGAATTTATGGTCTTGATTTCTTTTCCCTTATATATATATATATATATATATATATATATATATATATATAGTCATCCACATACAGTACTGTTTTGCTGTTTCACAATTCATCAGTATGGTTAGACAAGCAATTACCTCAAGCCAGGTTTGGAACTCCACCACCTAGACGACAGTCGGGACTCCTAACTGTTATGCTATTCAACTGCTGCTGAGATGAGTATGTGAATTAACAATGTTTAAACATTGTCCAAACGCCTAAGCTCCATTTGTTTACACAAAGAGCATAACTTAATGCTAGTGGCAGTTTGTTTATCACTTCTCAATATGCGTAACCCAAATATATATAGGTAGGTAGATGTGTACAGAAGAGTAAACTCCAATGGCCACGTCGAAAGGACGGATAAAAATTTGGGGGTTAATAGATGTAAAGCAGTTGAGGTAGCATGTTCAGTTCATCGGGAAGGGAAATGGGACGATGTGATAAAACATAACCTGGAGGAAAAAGGACGGATAGAAATCGAGTTACTGTTACTTTGGAAGTCGATTTCGGGTTATTTTACAATATAGAAAACAAAACGAAAATAAAGTGGGTAAAAAAAAAACAAATAAATGTTACCAAAGGCAAGATAAGTTAATCTTTTACTTATCCAGATCAGTTGTTTTGTTTGAAGGATTTATTTACTTTGAAAAAGAAGTAGTGTCAAGTGCTTAAGTTAGAACAAGAATAAAATGTCTGACAGGAGACAGTCATATGTGGAGTCTCAATAATCGCTTAAAAATCGAAAATGAAACAAAATTCTAGTAGAAACCCACTCAATAAATGTCACTGTGACATTTAAACACGAGTTCATCTAGGTAGGTAGAAGAGTGACTTATTTTGCTTTTGGTAATATTTATTTTTGTTATATATATATATATATATATATAAGCAATGTAAAGTCACACACTTTAGAAAACATTTTTTTTTTTTAATGAATTTAAATAAGAAAATTTGAAAACCTGAAAATGTTGAGAAATGATAAAATCCTTTTTTTTATTTAATTTTTTTTTTTTGGTGTTGTTATTAAATTCCAAATTTTTTTTTTTGATGTTATTAAATTCCAAATTTTTTTTTTTTTTATGTTGTTATTAAATTCCAAATTTTCGTCAATATCATGGCTTTATCAAAGAGATCAGTCCGATTGAGTTTTTTCTTTCTTTTTTCGAAAATATATATATATTTTATCTCTTGTTTTACTTTTTTATTGTCTATACCGGAAAATGCTGCAATTTCTAACATCTGTCCAATGCATACCAGCATGTAAGACGGACATTAAACTGAATCCGGTATGGGTGAAAAGCAAAGTGAATAGGTGAGATAAACCAACTGCCCCCATACTACAATTGAACCTGATTTTATGTCCGTAAAAATGTTTTGATATTTCCAGACAAAAAAAAAAATCCATTTTATATTTTGTAAATCTATAAAATTAACATAACTTTCACATGAACGTGGTTTGGCGACAGATGGACGCTGTTTTTTGTTTATAAATTTATACTTGTTGAGGTTTGTATCCACCTACTGCTATTTTAACAGCAACACTTTTTTTTTTACAAATTATTTTAACAGTATAATTTTTTTGTTTACAAATTATTATAAAAATTATTTTAATAGCATAATTTTTTTTTTTACAAATTATAAAAATTATTTTAATAGCATAATTTTTTTTTACTAATTATTATAAAAATTATTTTAACAGCATAATTTTTTTTTTATTTACAAATTATTATAAAAATTATTTTAATAGCATTTTTTTTTTTTTTTTACAAATTATTATAAAAATTATTTTAACGACATAACTTTTTGTGATGTTTGTGCAGAATGGTGGATTTTAAAACAAACGCATTTCAGGTGAAAACATTGTTACATGTCATGTCAAAATTAGTATAAATTACAAAACTTATGAAAAAATAATCCTTTAAGAAAATAATTACAGTAAAAATAGAATTTATTGAATTTTATCTATTATGCTTTTTGGACACCATTTGATTAATTCCTATTTTAGTCACGTAAATTATTTTGAGTGGAATGTGTTTTTTGTTTTTCTCAATTTTAAAAATTATTTTTTTAAACAATTATCTCAAAACCGGTTAGTTTTACTTATTTGTAAAAAACAGGCAACAAATTAATATGTGGATTACTTTTCCTTATTACCGCTATGAAAAACTAGCTGATAATACTTGGCAGCCATTTTGGGAGCTAATCGATTCAATATACCACTTAATAAATAAACAAACAAAAAGCAACCGCTTAGTATTAAAGTTACAAAGGTTCTTACAATCTCATTATTTATGTCAAACCGAATTATCTCCCTTGCTTTGCTTGAAATCCTCCATTGAAAAAAAATAATTGAAAACATCTAGATTATTTTTATAAGTATAGAATTGATGCTAATTTCAACATGACAGTAATAATGCTTTTACATGAAATGTGTTTATTTCGAAATACACTATTCTGCACAAGCACCCTTATTTTAAAAGAAATACCATTGGAGAATTAGTAAAAAAATTGGTTTGTAAAACCGAATCTTTTTTTTTTTCTATTCACCCCAATGCATATTACCACTGAGATTTAAGGAGTCGTCGTGATTAGGGGCTGGATTTAAAGAGGGCTTTTTAGGTTGTTGTGAAGCAAGATATTTGTTCATATTACATTTAACTTTCTGCATGTTGCTATAGTTGATGGAGCAAGGAAGGAATTCCAATGGTAAGTTGTTTGAGGAAATAAACTATTGGAATAGAAAGTTTGCCACTCGCACAGTATTCCACCTATAATATCAGGTTGACAAGAAAGTTCTTGCGGTTTTAACTTTAAAATTCTGATGTATATATTTCGGCTCAAACACATTTATTGATTGAAATAGTACTATCACAATCAACACAATTTTGCCAACGTAAAACCAGTTTATTTATGCTAGTAATGTAAAAATCTTGCGTTCTGGTGGTGATGAATCACTGAAGGTATTTTTGATATCGCTTAGGGTTTTGAAGTATTTCTCACACAAAAGTTGTTGAGATGCTTGAAAAAACATTGTTACATGTCATGTCAAAATTAGTATAAATTACAAAACTTATGAAAAAATAATCCTTTAAGAAAATAATTACAGTAAAAATAGAATTTATTGAATTTTATCTATTATGCTTTTTGGACACCATTTGATTAATTCCTATTTTAGTCACGTAAATTATTTTGAGTGGAATGTGTTTTTTGTTTTTCTCAATTTTAAAAATTATTTTTTTAAACAATTATCTCAAAACCGGTTAGTTTTACTTATTTGTAAAAAACAGGCAACAAATTAATATGTGGATTACTTTTCCTTATTAAATCAGTAGATGAGAAGTCTAAAGAGTATTGCATATGAGGCAGTTTCAACGCCTAATTGTAGGGTAAGTTTAGCAATGTGCAGTCGGACATTGTTGTGGAGTATAATTGGGCCTTTTCTGTTGACTAATACTGAGTGTTGTTGTCGAAGTTTCTGATGTATTTCATCCATTTGTTGACAGTAACTGTAATGGATGAGATTGGTCACTAACCAAAAAGTTGGCATGACCTTCTTTTGATGCAACTTTGGCTTCATGAAGTGTCATGGAGCTTCGTCGACATCTAACCACTGAGCTGAACATCGCCCGTTCTAGTAAAATACCCATTTTTCATCATAAGTTACAACCTGGTTGAGAAATGGGTCATTCTTGTTGCGTAAAAGAAAGGAAGACGACACTTCATCATGATGTTTCTTTTGGTTGTCGTTCAATTTGTGAGGCAACGATTTATCAAGTTTTTTGTCTTTCCAATCTCTCAAGTTGTTGCAAATCAACGTATACATTATGTCTAATTCAGAAGCAAGTTCTCAAACAGTTGTGTTTGGATTGGCTTTAACTAAGGCTCTTAATTGATCGTTGTCAACATCCGATAATTTTCAAGATTCTTGTCGCTGCCACAAAATTTGTTAAACCACCATTATGCTGTGCTACTGAATAGTAGTGGTTCTGAAGCCAAATGCTTCATTGATATCGAAAGCTGTTTTCAGCAGCTAATCTGCTTAGCTTGAACTGAAATAAGAAAATTGTGTGATTTTGCTTTTTTTTTTCCATCTTGTATTCAACGTTCTGAAAAGAAAAAAATTGTTTTAAAGAAATTGTAATTGAAACGATTCGATATAGCGAAAAACGCTCTTTAAAATGATATATAAAGTAAAGGTATTATAACGAAAACTTATTTGAAAATACATCATTTGAAATTAAAATTCAAAATTCCACAAGAACTTTCATCTCAATCTAATATAAAACAAAAATACAGAAAAATCTGTGACGGAACGAAAATATCATATTCCAAAAGTCATGTAAATTGATCAACTAGTTTTATTTTTATGAAGAAAATCATTTTCTAGTCATTGAAATTTGCAACATTAAACATTAAACTCGTATGAATTATTTTTTAGTGATTGAAATTTGCAACATTAAACATTAAACTCGTATGAATTATTTTTAGTTACCTCCCTTGTTATTTTTAAATTAAAAAAAATTTTTTTTTTTTGAAAATGGCGGGTGAGACAGTCACTCCTTGAATACTCAGAAAATTTGATTTTCTTATTTAAAAATAAAACTACTTGATCAATTTATGTTATTTTTAGAATATGATATTTTAGTTTCATCACGGGTATGGCAGATTTTTCTTTTTTTGGGGGGGGGGAATTTTGGACAAGAACAAAATGTTTTCTAGTATCTGGTGATCTCATCATTGAAGTCATGGGATGAAATTCTGTGTAGATTCTGGAGTTCAATAAGATTCATGTGAAAACAGAAGTTAAATTAGACAAAATATTTTGGGGAGAACAATAAATAATCAAAAACAAAATTTTTTTTTTTTTACAAAGGAGTCACCACTTATCAAGGCCCAGAGGCCACTTGAGAATAAGGGTTAATGAGTGTACAGTAGTCAATGGGACAATATCGTAGTAATCGTTAATAGTAGAAATTTGGTAAATTGGATTACTTAAGGGGATGGCTCATCAAGAATTTGTTTACGTTGGACTTGAAGACAACCATATTGTAGTCAGCTTGAAAGCAGGAAAACGGAACGGAGTTCCACATCCGTGCAGTTCTAACAAAGAAGCCTTGTTTATGGAATCTACATTTAGGTTTAAGCACAGATAAAGAATGGCGGAAATTATTGATGGTGGTCTCAGTTAGATGAGTGTTTCTCGTGAAAGTTTGGTGAGAGGGGACCATAGATTGGAGGGCTCAACTAAAGCCGAAACAGGTTCGCAACATCTCTTTTTCATGGGAAAGAGATTGCAGGGAAGAGAAAAGGGCATCTCCCACTAGGCTACAAAATCTATTTTGAACTTTGTCATGGAAAGATAAGGTATTTCTATCAGCTCCTGTCCAGGTGTAGACACAATACTCCATCCTTGTCTCTAAAATTTTGTGTACAAAGGAAACGGTTTTGTAATTACTCTTCTCTTTCTCTCTTTTTGCAGTGGTATGAAGTAGACTTAAGCCAGATTCCAGATGACTTGCATTCCAATTTTTACCAATTGTATCAGGATGAAGAGACCGAAGAATTCCTGGGAATCTGCTATGAAAAAGCCGACTGGATTTTTACTCAAATCCGGAATGCTTTACTTCGCTCGATTCTCAGTTGGTTTATGTCGAACACCTCAATTAACGGGTAATGAAATTTGAGTGTAAATTTACATTGTCTTACGAGATTGCGAGTCGAACATGACACGTTTTTAGATGGCAACTTATTGCCGTTTGATATATATGAGAATCGTTTAAAAAAAATTAAAGCCTCCTATTTTTTTAACTCCAAAAGTTGAAGAGCTATGAGGATGGGAGTGATACCGTTAAAACGAGTGACCTTTTGTGAACTAGAATTTATTTTTCTACATAGTCATCGCCATTCTCAATTCATTTTTGCCAAGAATTCAAGAACACATCTCTGCTTCTGATGCACGTCCATAGGGTTGCTTTCTTAGAGTCTCACACCATCAATATTTGTGACAGAGAGATGAAACTTTCAGGTCATGAATGCATAAGTTCAGTCATCATAACAATGCAATTTGCAATCTCCTCTGATCTATTTTGGTAGAATAAAAAAAAAATGAGTCATTAGTTTTGGAACGCCCTTGTGTCTTGTTTATAGAAACAATGAGGTTTAAGACAAAATAGAAACTTGAAAGTTTCTGAATTCTTGGAATGATTGACAATTTGCATCATTTGAATTGTGGAACCATTAATTATAAATTATAGATAATTTCACTTTTGTAAAAAAAAACAAAAAAAAACACAAGTGAGAATGTGTGTGTGTGTGAGAACACTTCTCAACCTATATACTCGACGAATTTTGGGTCTACAGTCTTGAAATATATAGAGCATTTAGACATGTGTAAAAAAACATTTCAATCAGTTTTCATCTGGAAAAAAAGGGCTGCCAAAGTGTAAAAATGGAAAAATTGGTACGTGGTGTCATCGGATTTTTATTTGTTAACTGTTTCACGAATGCGCATGCATAAATCGCTCACATGACAGATTCCTTATGTTAAGAATAAGTAAGTTTGAAAACACTTTTTAAAGAACATGTCAAGCTGGCCTAATGGTTATCGTACTTGACTCACTGTCTTTAAGTTTTGGTTTCAATCTCAGCACAAGTATTTTTTTGTTTTCACAAGAAGTTAACTGTTTAGAAAAACATAATACTCGCATGCACATGTTTTAATTTTTTTTTTTTTTTTTACTTCATTTTTTTTTTGTTAAGGAATTTTACCTACCATATTTCTGTTTATAATATATAAGATATCTACATTACTTAAAATATAATATCATGTGTATTTTATGACAGGGCAACACTGGGCAGTCTGCTAGTATATATATGTTGTGTTGCTCTGTTATAAAATACGCATGATATTATATATATAAGTTTTTAACCAAAATTTACTTATTAAATTCTGGTAAACTTCATATACCAATTAAACCAAAGTCAATATTAATTGACTTTGTTAATTAAGCTCAACAGTTATCAGTATTAATAATCGAGCAAATATATTATAATTTTGCAATAACCAAGACAACAATATATTATAACAGGTTTATCATACAATGTATTTCTTCAGTGTTACGGTCGTTTCTTAACCATTTGGACAAGCTTAAAAATTATTTTGTTAAAAGAAATGAAAATGGCTAATCATGACACAAAATACAACTGTAATATTTATATAAGTAAATTCTTGGTACAGCAAAATGGAAGGAGAAATTTCAGAGGAAACATAATTTAATTTAAATCAAAAAGATCAAAGAAACAAAAAAAAACGGGCAGGTGGAATTGTTAAAATTTCCTTTTGTTTCTTTGATCTTTTTGATTTAAATTAAATTATGTTTCCTCTGAAATATATATATATATATATATATATATATATATGTATGTAGTAATAAGTGATAAGATTGTACACCTAAAACCAAAAATAGGTTTAAGGTTCCCAAAATTCATAGAAGAATTATCCGCATGGCATAACGGATAAAGTAGTTGGTAAAATTCAGTTGTGACATTCTTATGGAGATTGAAGTTCTAATCCAATTACTGAAGATGGCTGACAGAACAAGAGCATGCTACTCTCATGGAATAAAGTGTTCCATTCAAAATTCTGTACAGATTCTTGAATTCAAGAGAAATATTCCCAAGTTTTTGACAAGATCCATATTATGGTATATTTAAGGGGGGGAGGGCGTTTTTATTTTTTATTTAAAAAACTTTTTCATAAACAAATGAAAAATTATGTCTCTAGTTGTCAAAACAAAATCTATTTTTCAAATTGCGTATGCTTTCAACCTCCTAAATTATCATTTTCAAATCACTTCATTTTCTACGATTATTCGATTTATATATTTTTTTTAAGATCAAGAACAGTTTAAAAAAAAATGTATTTTCTGTGTATCTTTTTAATACAATCCAATATTTATATTAATTGATTGGAATTCATTATTGAGATGAGTTTTATTTATTTTTGTATTAATTTTATTTATTATTATTTATTTATTTATTTATTAATTTTATTTATTGCGGACTATTATCCTCATCTTTTCTTAGTTGTTTTACGATGCTTCGGCCAACTATTCCTCTGGCCTTCGTCAGGTTGTAACCGCGACGGATAGGAACTCTGAATCTCCTGACTGCATTCACTGCAATTACTGCTTTTTTTTTTTTTTACATAAACGTCACCACTTATCAAGGCCGATAGGCCACTCAAGGATAAGGGTTAAAGAGTGTAGAGTAGTCAAAAGGACAATATAGTAATCGATAGTAATGGAAGTTCGGTAAATTTGTTAACTTAAGTGGAACGGCTCATCAGAAATTTGTTCACGTTGGACTTGAAGACAACCATATTATAGAAAGCTGGAAAGCAGGAAAACGGAAGACAATTCCACAGGCGTGCAGTTCTAAGAAAGAAGCTTTGATCATGGAATCTATGTTTAGGTTTAGGTACAGATAAAGAGTGGGGAAAATTATTGATAATGTTTTCAGCTAGTCTAGTGTTTTTTGTGAAAGTTTGGCGAGGGGGGGGGGCCATAGATTGAAGCTCAGTTGAACACTTTCCATGAAAATAACGATAAAGCAGAGACAAACTCGCAACATCTCTTCTGTGAGACAGAGGTTGCAGCGAAGAGAAAAGGACATCTCTCATCAGGCCACGAAGTCTATTTTGAACCCTATCAAGGCAGGACAAGTCTTTTCTAGCAGCTCCTGCCCATATGTGGCAACAGTACTCCATCCTTGGACGTATCTGGCTCTTATATAGATAGAGAATTGCATCAGCAATGAGATATCTACTGGATCGATAGAAGGATCCGACCATTTTTCCAGCGGCCTTGGCAACAGATTTGATGTACGTATTCCATTTAAGATCAGGAGTAAAGGTCAAGCCCAGAAGCCTGTCAAAACTTGAGGCCTCCCCAAGACGAGAGCCATTCATTTTAATTGATGCCAGATGGGGATCAGAACGTTGATGATGTAAAGATAGAAGCTTGGTTTTAGATGCATTAAAAGTAACCAGCCACTCCTTTCCCCATTGTACAATGTGATCAAGATCAGAGGAGAGAGAATCGGAGAGAACTTGGTCGTTTACTGTCTTAGATGTGCTACCATAGATGGTAGTGTCGTCAGCAAAAATGTCTACGAATGATGTAAGGATGTGATTTGGAAGATCATTAATGTAGATCAGGAAAAGAGTTGGGCCCAGGATCGACCCCTGAGGGACTCCAGCATTTATACTGTGAGCTTCTGATTTTCGCCCATCAACTACTATTAGTTGTTGTTGTCTCACCATGTTTTGACCAAGTAAGCTTCTGGCTGGCTTTTGGGTAGAATTGAAACCGCTATCTTCAGACAATTCTCACCTGGAACCGTAGAGATTCAACGTCTCTATCAACTGTGCTACAGGCCCCGAAGGGCGATCAAGATTGAATTTTTTGGTCTTATAAATTCATGTTTATTTATTATCTGATCTTCCATGGTCGGGTCCATACCGAATGGTATATATATTATTTAATTGGAATTCATTATTGAGATGAGTATTATTTATTAATTTTTTTTATTGCGGACTATTATCCTCATCTTTTTTTTAGTTGTTTCATGACATTTCGGCCAACTATTCCTCTTGATCGCCCTTCATGGCCCGTGGCGCAGTTGATAGAGACGTTGAATCTCTACGGTTCCAAGTGAGAATTGTCTGAAGATAGCAGTTTCAATCCTACCCAAAGCCGGCCAGAGGCTTACGTGGCCAAAACATGGTGAGACGGCAACAACAACGGAAGAAGTAATTGCAGTGAATGCAGTTAGGAGATTCAGAGTTCCTATCCCGTCGCAGTTACCACCTGATGAAGGCCAGATGAATAGTTGGCCGAAACATTGTGACACAACTAAGAAAAAGATGAGGATAATTGTCCGCAATAAATAAAAATTAATAATCCAATATTTATTTTGTAAAACATTGGACTTTGTCCTTCACCTTTTGGCTAGGAGAAAAATATTTGCTTTGATACTAAATTTCATCTTTTCTTGCCTAGTGGGGAGGCAAGATGTAAGCTTACGTGAGTCTGGCTGTAATTCCAGACAATAATTATTTTAGATTTTAATATATTAACTTTTTGGTATGCATTTTAGCATACAAATAATAATATGTTAAAATCTAAAATAATTATTTCCTTTTGAAAAGAAAAAATGTATTCAAATGACAATCATCTATATATATAAAAGCGAAAATGTATGTGTGTATGTATGTTCGCTTTTCCTCGATGTCCACGAAAGGCTTCTTTCAGAGAAGCGCTTGCTCGCTTCACGACTTTTTAAAACTTTTTATATCATCTATAAATTGTAATATATACGAATTACCCACGGAGCTCGCCTGTCTATTTAATTTTATTGACTTTCAAACGTTAATTATTCCACATTTCCCGCATCGGCACGCGTTACATTCGGTTTTCAGTATAAAAAAAGCGAACCTCGACTCTAATCACAGGCCCAGAGCCAGTTTGTTCAATGTCGACTTCGTCATATCAGACTGTAGCTTTCATTTCGAGACGAGGGAGCAGGTTTTTAAAAACAAACAAACCCATTTATTCAAAACTGTCTCACACAAAATAACTGCTGAATACCTATCGCCGTCACGTCAATCAAAAACGCGCACCTGTTTTTTTTAAAACACTTTGCTATTTTCCAACTGCGCGTCGTCAACGCTTCGGGTTTTTTTCACATACCCCGAAAAACACCCGGGCAACGCCGGGTACCCCTCGCTAGTCTATAATATGAATCTCGCCTGTCTGTTTAAATATATGTATGTTTGTTGGTATGTCTGCCTAAAACTTTTGACACAGGTGAAGGATTTTCATGAGATCAGTATCATTTTGAAGTGCGGCCCTTGGTACGACAAATATCCAAAAATTGCCCCAAAACATTAATTCCTTCACCCTCAACTGGGCACTTTTCTACAGGGAGGGGTGGCTTTTTTCTCCGATATTTTCGAAAGTCATCCCCCCTTTTCGATTGATTAGCGTTAATTTAAACCTATGTCACTTCCGGTTTGGCGATGGGCGCAGCAACAAAAACATCACTCTTTTTTTAACCTTTTTTTTTCCTCCTTCGCGGTATGAGTTCGAGCCTGCCTGCCTACTACCACTTTTTTTTTTTTTGCTCAACACACACCTCCAAACACCCATACAACATGGGGCACCCAGGCTAGTCTTCTATAATATAAATCTCACCTGTCTGTTTAAATGAACTTAAATGAACTTTTTTCTTTTTTTTTTTTTTAAACCTCAACTCTCCATCCATGCATTGGAATTATGCGTATTTACTCTCATTGATATAGATTATTTGAAATATGAACTTGACCGCTTGTAGCAGAAGTAGCAATAACTAAAATGAGGGGAAAAAGAGCTTACCTCGTGTACGTCTGTTGTGTCACTGGTTGGGGGGAAAAGAGAATTCCAAGATGGCGTCCGGGGGTTTTTATTAGCGTTTACCCCATGCAACTCGGAAAATCACGTTTCTTTCTCCTGTGATTATGCAAATGGATAATTCCCGGCCACTATAAAAGCAGGCTAGAGACGAGTTGGCAGTGTCCTGCAAATTGTGTGTGTGGGTGTTTCTGGCGATTGGAGTGTGTCTTCTTTTACCACGGTTATCACGGACAGGAATTCCCTCTCTTCTGGAGGTGGGCGATATTGACTATTTTGAAGTTGTACTGTTGCTGACAGAACATTTATTTTTTTTTGCCTACTACATTTTTGTTTCACCGCTTAAAATATAAAAACCCAAATTTTTAACCATATGTCGCTTAAAATGCTTCGTAGTCGATAAAACAAAAAAAGAAAAAGACACGCGGACTTTCTAACTGGTAAATATTACAGCCATGAAATTGTCTTGATTTCAGATTACGTATTGCTCCTAATCTTTCTTTTCAGCCTAATCTCCATTACTCAGTTTTTAATTTAATTCATGCCTGCCTAAGTAAATGTTGTAAAATCTAAATTTGATGACCTTTAAAATCTTGTCTTTAAAATATATAAGCAGAATATTGGTTTCTTTCCTTCTCCTTCTCCTTAAAAAAGAAGAAGAAACCTTATACTGGACGACCTCAAATGTTAAGTGAGCCCCCTCCCCCACTCCAATGACCTCCGATAGTAAGGGTAGAATTTCTTAGCTGGCCGAAGGAACCCATGCCTCGAAGATGTAACTTTAAGCTAAGTACATTTTATGTGCACTTTTTAAAAAAGTCAAACAACCCTCTTTTTTCGTGTGTGTTCATATCATTCTATTTAGTTTTATTTTATTTTTTATTTCTCAGACACATTTTCACCATTCTTAATTCACTTATTTTAAAACAATTTCCTGACTAAATTTTTTCTTTTTTTACCATGTCACATCGAGGTAGTAGTGGGGACGGGAAATCTCTATTAACTTATTTAGATGACAGAAGAACTTTATAGTATGATACTTAATATTAACAGCTATAGAAAGACGCAAAAAATAAAAAATTTAAATAAAAAATTAGAAAATTTAATAAATAAGAGACCTAGTCTATGGACTCAAACAATTAAACCACAACACTATGTACCAATAATTCCTCTCCAAACTGCAAAAAGAAAATCCAGCTGCTAGTATACTACGTATATCCTATAGATACTTTGCCTCCAAGATGACTGCCTTTGTCTGTTTTGCATGACAACCGCCCCCACTTTTTTTTTCTAACTCTACCCCCCCCCCCCCAAACTCTATACCCTAACATGTAAGTATACTGCATTTTACTTAAATCCTCTCTCCTAATCACTAACAAACTGTTCTATTTCCTAAGTTGCCATTAAATCTAATCCATTGCACGTAACTTAGAGGGGTCCTAACTCTCAACCCTAAGCCCTAATAGACTGACTTTTCATAAATCGATACACATTAACATCTAAAGATTTCTTAGGAGTATAATCAGAAACATGCCTAACCCATAACTAAGCTTCTAAGTAAATACTTACTAGCCATAGTCCTATACATAGATTAAAAGTGATTCTACAATGAACAGCAACCCTTAATATCTTCTTTTGATAGGAGATAGTATTGCAATAATTTATGCACAAACTGAACCGGTACTCATTGTAATACAAACTTCCAGATATTAAGAGAAAGACGAAGCTATCTTCCCTCGTTAAAAGTCTGAAGACAACAAACTCAATGCCTAAAATTCCATGCATTCGCATACACTGAAAACATGCCTCTTATATTTAACTATACTTACAGAATATGCCATAACTTGTATCTTCCAGGTATACCTGTACTTAACTGTACTCCAAATCAAATGTTCTCTTGTATCTATATTGAGCATATATCTTATCTTTCAGTTGTATTAAATACCCAGTCTGAGCACCAAATTTAAATTTCTGATATTAAGTAGATCATACTTTAACATATTATCCTATTCCTGAACTTACAAAACTATATCTAACCTTGCATAAACTCATCTCTCAAACCAATGCTGTTGCAAATTTAGTGCTTCCAGTAATGTCCTTTTAATCACTTCGAGGAGTAAAATCTTACAGTAGATGTTAACCTAAATAACCTTTTTTTTTTTTCCTCAGTAGATTAACCTAATAAACCGATTAATATTAACTACCCTTGCGGAGTTGAAGAAATACCTGGCCTAGGACCCAGGCGCGGGATGAACCCTCTCGGTGCTGAGTGCTGATGGAACCGTAGATCTTCCCAAGTCATTCGTCTAGGAGAAGGAAAACTCTGAAGCCAAACCCACGAAGGGAGGCCTCTTCAGTCCTGGACGACAACCTTCCTAGAGCTGGTAACTCAAACAAATCACCAGTTGGCAAACCTAAACTGCTTAAGGAGGAGATAGGCCCTGTCTATCGCGTGGCTCTCATACTCTTTGCCTATTAGCCAGGCGTAGAGGTGCTATCACAGGGACTCGTCAGAATCACCTAGTGGTTGACCTTGTTTCCTGACTAGGGCAATGAACACCATTTTTTCCCACTCTCGCCACCTCCCATCTCCCTAAACTGGACACTGTGTAGGTGCTTCAGTACCATATATGTCGGTACAGTAAACTGAGCTGACTTTGCTTAATGGATGGAGGGTACCGGATTGACAGTTTCCTGGCTGCTATTTCCGACTGATAGTACAGGAGCTCTAACTCTTTGGTAGCACTTAGAGCGGCTGCTCCATCAACAGTTGTATAATATCGGGCTGTTTGTAGTGCCATGTCGCGCATGGAAAGGGACCCTGCACTCATCCCTGGTGGGCTTTCCTGAGGCCACAATCCTGTGGGTGAGGACAGCTGATGGTCTACTTGTGTTGCATGTCTGATATTCTGCACAACCACTTGTCCAGCACCCCTCACTCCCTCACCCTAACCGAAACTTTTAAATTAAACAAAATGAAATGACACCTCAAGCAAAAGATACGTTTAAACCAGGACCAAACTCAAAGAAAACCAACCTGCCTCCTCACTTGAGGCTTATATTTACAAATATCCATGGGCTTAGAACTAACTTAGATGATGTTGAATCATATCTCCTTGTAAACATCCCAGATATCTTAGCATTAAGTGAAACTAACCTTCGCTCCTCCATTCCCTCTGACCACTTTAACATGCCTGGTTATCCCCCACTCTGCTGTAAGGACTCGGACAGACATATGCATGGGCTTGGAGTCGATATTCGTAACACCCTCCCCCTGACTAGAGAAACAAAACTAGAAACAGATGACCAGGCCTTTATGTGCTTCAGACTAAATATGCAACATAATATTAGCTACTTGTATTTTCTCTACCGCTCTCCCTCAACCCAGGACTGTACCCTAATTAACAAAGTCTCTGACAGCATAGATATAGCACTCTCCCTCGATAATAGCGCTGAAGTACATGTATTTGGTGACTTCAATGTCCACCACAGTAACTGGCTTGGATTCTCTAATTACACAGACGTAGCTGGTAGCACAACACATAGCTTCGCTATATCCCATTCCCTATCTCAGACGGTTACATTCCCAACACGTTTCCCAGACCAGCAAGACCAACATGCCTTACTTCTAGATCTATTTCTGACAACAGTTTCCGATGATTGTACAACAAATGCCCACATCCCACTCGGCAATGCTGATCACGCTGTGATAATGGTAGAAATCACCCTAAATTCTCGCCCTAAAACTGAAGACCCACTACTCAAAACAACGAGGTATTACAAAAAGGCCGACTGGGAAGCCATCAGGGAACTCATCAGAGATGCCCCATAGCAAAATATCTTTTCTCTCCCAGCTGAACAGTGTGCAAATGAGATCACTGAATGGTTCAAAACTGCAATTGAGGCACATATTCCCACATGGAAATTCTATAGCAAACCCCACTCTCCTCAATGGTTTACCTCTGCTTATGCAGCTACTATTGCTCAAAGGCAGCATGCGTTCCACAAATTCAACCAACATAAGTCCAGTTCAAACAGACAGAAGTATATAGAAGCCAGAAATAATTGTAAGAGAGTAATAGAGTCAGCTAAGACAGATTACACTGAAATCACCAGGAAACGCATTGAAGCACAGAAATTAGGAACCCGTGATTTTTGGAAAATCTACAACAGTGTAGTAAATAATGGGCAGTCAACGATTCCCCCACTATCAAACAATCATGAGGTTGCTTGCACGGCAACTGACAAGGCAAATCTGCTTGCCAGTTGGTTTGCTCAAACTCCACACTGGACCCGAAACACCACTCCCTCCCTGACTTTCCTTTGCGGACACCACACTAGACGATTTGAAAACCACCCCTTCTCAGGTGCATGGTATCTTAAAAAACCTAGACACCTCAAAAGCATGTGGACCTGATCTCATCCCGGCTGTGCTATTAAAAAAATGCTCTGCCGAGGTTGCTCCAGTTCTGTCCAAACTTTACAATAAATGCCTTAATGAATCTTGCTTTCCTGACTGCTGGAAAACCACTTCTGTGGTACCAGTCTTCAAGAATTCTGGTGAAAAAACTGACCCACTAAATTATTGCCCCATTAACCTCCTCCCACTTTTCGCCAAAATATTTGAGTCCTTAGTTAATCAAGCCCTAGTCCAACACCTAACAGCTGCTAAACTCCTGACCGACAAACAATATGGATTCAGGCAAGCCCATTCAACAGCAGATATCTTAACTGTAGTCTCTGAACGTATATACCGTTCACTGGACAAAACCAGGGAAGATAGAGTGATAGCCCTTTATATATCTAAGGCTTTTAACAGGGTATGGCACGATTGTCTTCTAAGGAAAATTAGATCATATGGTATCAATGGAAGAATACACAATGTAATTAAATCATTCTAAAGTAAGAGAAAAATCCAAGTTGTCCTCGACGGTCGTACTTCTAAACAATATAATATAAATGCGGGAGTACCCCAGGAGTCTATCATTGGACCTTTATTGTTCCTGATATTCATAAATGACCTCCCTGATAAAATTGTTTTGGAGATGAGTATATTTGCCGATGACACCACACTCTATAACAGGCACGAGGGGAAAACGAATGAACACATATCCAAGGAAATGGCAGAATCACTAGAGGATGACCTCCAATCTGTAGTGGACTAGGGACAAAAATGGATGGTCACATTCAATGCTGCCAAGACTAAACTTGTTTCCTTCAATAACTACAAGAAACCTTTTCTACCATCAATAGCAATGGCTAAGAACACATTGCCTGAAAGTACTTCTTTTATACTCCTCGGCCTAACGTTTACAGGAAACATGAACTGGAACAGATACATTGAGAGCATTGCCAAGAAGGTGGGCTCTCACTACCGTACTAGAAAATTACTTACGCCTGAAAGTATCCTGTACCTCTATAAGGCCACCATTCACCCATGTATGAAGTATTGTTGTCACATTTGGGCTGGTGCATCTGCTATTTGTCTCTCACTCCTGGACAGGGTTCAAAAGAGAGGCGCCAACCTGATAGGTCCTGAACTTTCATCTAAGCTTCATCCCCTATCCCATTGATGAAATGTTGCATCCCTCTGCCTGTTCTACAAATACTTTAATGGTGGCTGCTCTGACGAACTGCAAGCACTTGTACCTCCTCGACGTGACTACCCCTGACAAGCAACTAAGTCCCACCCCTTTACAGTAGAGATCCCTAGGTGTAAGAAAGCCTTTTACTCCAATAGTTTCTTCTCCAGAACTGCAAGTCTTTGGAACTCCCTTCCGAGATACTGCTTTCCCAACTGTACTGATATGCAGAAGTTCAAGTGTAATGTGAACAAACATCTTTCTACTCATCTCCCTTTATAAAGCCTCCGCAAATTGTCCCCGATAGTAGCCCCTTACTTTAAAGTGTCACTTGCCTTGTTTGGGGTGAAGATTGAAAAAAAAAATATGTATGTATGTATGTTTGTACATCTCACAAAAACTTTCGACAGAAGCGACGCATTTTCACACGATCAGTATCATTTTGAAGCTCGACCCCTCGGACGACAAATATTGAAAAATTGGCCAAAAACATTAATTCTTCACCCTCAACTGGGCGCAAAGGGGTTTGCTTTTTGCCAATATTTTTGAAAGTCATCACCTCTTTTTGATCGACTAGCCTTAATTTAAACCTATGTCACTTCCGGTTTGGCGCTGGACGCAACAGCAAAGACGTTACTTTTTTTTTTTTTTTTTTTTCCATATTCTTTTCCTCCTTTGCAGTACAGGTTTGAACCTGCATGCCTATTACCACTTTTTTTGCTCAACACACCCCTCCAAACACCTGGGCAACGCCGGCACCAAGGCTTGTTCAAATAGAAATCGAATCATCATAGAGAATGAAGTGAAATGCAAACACGAATTTAGGATGATGAAAATATACACAATCTGAAAATAATGGTATTTTCTGTTTTGGCAAATAAAGACACACCATCAGGATAACTGGGGTGCTGCGAATACATTTGGTCCATTTTTATTTTATTTTTGCATGTAAATTATACAGCTTTTCTTATCATCTTCCAAACTTTTTTTCTTCTTCATTTTTCCAGTTACTTGAGAAGAGGATCCATGTTTGTCTATTCTCAGGAACAGTTTCAACAAATTTTAGGAATTGATGATTCCTGGCTGAGTGAAAATCTCATCGACTTAGGTAAGTTTTTCTGGTGCTTGTTTAGAATAACAATGAAAATTTTTATTTCAACTAAAAGCAAGGTTACGAGGTGCCTTAAATAAGTTTGCAAACTTTTTTGCATGGGCACTTTTATTGATAGTATATACATGAAATTTTTATTGATAGTATACACATGAAACTTTTATTGATAGTATATACATGAAATTTTTATTGATAGTATACACATGAAACTTTTATTGATAGTATATACATGAAATTTTTATTGATAGTATACACATGAAACTTTTATTGATAGTATATACATGAAATTTTTATTGATAGTATACACATGAAACTTTTATTGATAGTATATACATGAAATTTTTATTGATAGTATACACATGAAACTTTTATTGATAGTATATACATGAAATTTTTATTGATAGTATACACATGAAACTTTTATTGATAGTATATACATGAAATTTTTATTGATAGTATACACATGAAACTTTTATTGATAGTATATACATGAAATTTTTATTGATAGTATACACATGAAACTTTTATTGATAGTATATACATGAAATTTTTATTGATAGTATACACATGAAACTTTTATTGATAGTATATACATGAAATTTTTATTGATAGTATACACATGAAACTTTTATTGATAGTATATACATGAAATTTTTATTGATAGTATACACATGAAACTTTTATTGATAGTATATACATGAAATTTTTATTGATAGTATATACATGAAATTTTTATTGATAGTATATACATGAAATTTTTATTGATAGTATACACATGAAACTTTTATTGATAGTATACACATGAAACTTTTATTGATAGTATATACATGAAATTTTTATTGATAGTATACACATGAAACTTTTATTGATAGTATATACATGAAATTTTTATTGATAGTATATACATGAAACTTTTATTGATAGTATATACATGAAATTTTTATTGATAGTATATACATGAAATTGTTATTGATAGTATATACATGAAATTTTTATTGATAGTATATACATGAAACTTTTATTGATAGTATATACATGAAATTTTTATTGATAGTATATACATGAAATTTTTATTGATAGTATATACATGAAATTTTTATTGATAGTATACACATGAAACTTTTATTGATAGTATATACATGAAATTTTTATTGATAGTATATACATGAAACTTTTATTGATAGTATATACATGAAATTTTTATTGATAGTATACACATGAAACTTTTATTGATAGTATATACATGAAACTTTTATTGATAGTATATACATGAAATTTTTATTGATAGTATATACATGAAATTTTTATTGATAGTATACACATGAAACTTTTATTGATAGTATATACATGAAATTTTTATTGATAGTATATACATGAAACTTTTATTGATAGTATATACATGAAATTTTTATTGATAGTATACACATGAAACTTTTATTGATAGTATATACATGAAACTTTTATTGATAGTATATACATGAAATTTTTATTGATAGTATATACATGAAATTTTTATTGATAGTATACACATGAAATTTTTATTGATAGTATATACATGAAATTTTTATTGATAGTATACACATGAAACTTTTATTGATAGTATATACATGAAATTTTTATTGATAGTATACACATGAAACATTTATTGATAGTATATACATGAAATTTTTATTGATAGTATATACATGAAACTTTTATTGATAGTATATACATGAAACTTTTATTGATAGTATATACATGAAATTTTTATTGATAGTATACACATGAAATTCTTATTGATAGTATACACATGAAACTTTTATTGATAGTATATACATGAAATTTTTATTGATAGTATACACATGAAATTTTTATTGATAGTATATACATGAAATTTTTATTGATAGTATACACATGAAATTTTTATTGATAGTATATACATGAAACTTTTATTGATAGTATATACATGAAATTTTTATTGATAGTATACACATGAAATTTTTATTGATAGTATACACATGAAATTTTTATTGATAGTATATACATGAAATTTTTATTGATAGTATATACATGAAATTTTTATTGATACTATATACATGAAATTTTTATTGATACTATATACATGAAATTTTTATTGATAGTATATACATGAAATTTTTATTGATAGTATACACATGAAATTTTTATTGATAGTATACACATGAAATTTTTATTGATAGTATATACATGAAATTTTTATTGATAGTATATACATGAAACTTTTATTGATAGTATATACATGAAATTTTTATTGATAGTATATACATGAAATTTTTATTGATAGTATACACATGAAACTTTTATTGATAGTATATACATGAAATTTTTATTGATAGTATATACATGAAATTTTTATTGATAGTATACACATGAAATTTTTATTGATAGTATATACATGAAATTTTTATTGATAGTATATACATGAAACTAGTTGCCTTCAAAGTTATCTCCTCCGGCTGCAATGCACTTGTACCATTCCAATAACTTTTGGAAGGCCCTTTGTGTGAGCGTGTCCATAACACTCGTCACAGCCTCTTTCATCTCTATTGTCTCATAACGACAGCCTCTAACGTTTTCCTTAAGCTTAGGGAATAACCAAAAGTCACAGGGAGCAAGGTCTGGACTATAGGGAGGGTGGGGAACTGTCTTGATATCCATCTTGGTCAAATAGTCTGTGACAAGGATAGAGTTGTGGACTGAAACCCATATGATTTTTATTTTTTTTTATTTCCATAATTTTCAAGTTATAAATAAACTAACATGTATTTGAATTAATTTTTTTTTTTTTTTTTTTTGAGATGAGTAATTTGTATAATTTATTAAAAAAATAAACTAACATGTATTTGAATTAATTTTTTTTTTCTGAGATGAGTAATTTGTATAATTTATTAAAAAAATAAACTAACATGTATTTGAATTAATTTTTTTTTTCTGAGATGAGTAATTTGTATAATTTATTAAAATAATAAACTAACATGTATTTGAATTAATTTTTTTTTTCTGAGATGAGTAATTTGTATAATTTATTAAAAAAATAAACTAACATGTATTTGAATTAATTTGGAATTTTTTTTTTTTTTTTTTTTGAGATGAGTAATTTGTATAATTTATTAAAAAAATAAATTAACATGTATTTATTCATGGAATACTTGCCTCACAATATTATAAAGAGCTTTTTTGTTTCATTTTACTTAAAATTCTCAGAAATCAAGGGGCTCTCTACCTGCGGTTAACAATACTTGAACGCTATATGAAATACATAGACATTCGAATGTTCCATTAAAGTTCTTTATCTCTCAAACACTTGCCTCTGAGATGGGTATATTTGCTGATGACACCACAATCTATAACAGGCACGACAGGAAAACAAATGAACACATATCTAAAGAAATGGCAGAAACACTAGAGGATGACCTCCAATCTGTAGTGGAATGGGGACAAAAATGGATGGTCACATTCAATGCTGCCAAGGCTAAGCGTGTTTCCTTCAATAACTACAAGAAACCTTCTCTACCACCAATAGCAATAGCCAATGACTCTTTATCTGAAAGTACATCTTTCAAACTCCTTGGCTTAACGTTCACAGGAAACATGAGTTGGAACAATTACATTGAGAGCATTGCCAAGAGCGCTGCGAGGAAGGTGGGCTCTCTCTATCGTGCTAGAAAACTACTAACACCCGAAAGTATCTATCCTGTACCTCTATAAGGCCACCATTCGCCCATGTATGGAGTATTGTTGTCATATTTGGCCTGGTGCATCTGCTACTAGTCTCTCGCTCCTAGACAAGGTTCAAAAGAGAGTCATAATCTGACAAGTCCTGAACTGTCATCTAAGCTTCAACCGCTGCCCCATCGACAAAATGTTGCATCCCTCTGCCTGTTCTACAAGTATTTTAATGGTGAATGCTCTGATGAACTGCAAGCATTTGTACCCCCCACGACATAAACCCCTCGACAAACCCAACAGGCAGCTAAATTCCAACTTCACACAGTAGAGATCTCTAGGCGTAAAAGATCTTTTTACTCCAGTAGTTTCTCCCCCAGAACTGCAAGCATTTGGAATTTCATTCCAGGTCCCTGCTTCCCCAACTGTACTGACATGCAGAAGTTCAAGTGTAACGTGAACCGACATCTTGCTGCCCAACTCCCTACATAGTACCTTTGTAGCTTATGTCCCTGATAGTAGCTCTCTACACCAAAGTGAAAATATGATTAAAAAAAAAAAGGTGAGAACATAATTTTCCTCTCCCCAATTGGTCATTTTAATAAAAACCTGAATACTAACTTATATTCCTTCTAAAGCTTTATTTGTGGAAAAGTTTAATCTTCATATAGACCTTTGTTTTTTTTTGTTGTTTTGTTTAATTAAGTCCTTGGACAGAGAATGCATTTCTATAATAGATTAGAAACAGAAATTAAATTTGTTTTCACATCAAGAAAAGATGTCATTTTGTGTTGTCCATTAAATTGCTTCTGGATGTATTCAAAATCTGCAACTTTCAAACTTTACTGACGATCTTTCTCTTCTAAATCTCAAACTGTGACTGTTAAACTAATTTGAAATCCATTCTATTAATGTCACATGATAAAATTCAACCAATCAGAGATATCTAAGTTTGTATCTGGTTGATCTCTCCAAAACCGGGAAATTGCTTTCACATATATATGTTTCTTCAATTATATTTCAACTTTTATTTATACCAATCCTATAATTTATGAAGCTCATATAACAAATAAATGACAAAAGTCAAATTTCAAGATGTTGACCATCTTATCATTTATTCTTTTAAGTATTTTGGCATGCACAATTCTTAACAGCACCTGTTTCGCAGTGCAAAATCATTCATTCAATTATTATATCAATATCAATCAATGAATTTATTTTGCCCTTAACTCATCAGAATAAAAACATATCAATTTTTACAAGAAAATAAAGGCATATGGGCAAAACAAAATCTGAAAAAATATATATCTATAATATAAAGCTGAACGTCTGTGTGTATGTCTGGTCACGAATAGGCTTCTATATGGTTGACTATTATAGAAAACTGATCACACATAGTGACAGAAGATGTATCGAGACACAGGAATGGGTATGTTTGATCTGGCATAATGATGATTCATTAAAATTGTGGGGTCTGCGTACATGCCTGGTCCACAAAATATGGAAATAAAAAATTAAAAAATTAAAAAAAACGTTTACAAGTGTTTTTGATATAGATGTACATAAGACTATTTTGATTATGGGGTGTTCGTTCGTGCCTGATGTCCATAGAATGGAAATATGTCACAAAGTTTAACAAGGTTTTTTAATATAGATCCACAGAATATTGTGATAAGTGTTTCAGTGTGAACAGGTATGGTATAATAAATTATGGGGTTTATCTATTTTATTTTTACTTTCATCATATTTTGCTTTGGTTTTGATACCCCCAAATTCGAAGCTATCTCTTTACAACCCTTCCTTTTCATAACCTATCAATTCATACTTTCATAAATCAGAGTCCATTTTCTATAGGCTGTTTTTGAACCCAGTCAACGACGGGTACTTTTGCTAGTATATATATATATATAACAATACAAATAATGAGTAACAGAAACTTCGCTTTTTCAAGTTTTTTGTCTCCATTTAAAAAAAAGCAACTTTTGTTGATGTTGTTTTCTTCTTCCTATGCAGGTGCGGGTGATGGAATGGTTACAAAAAAAATGGCTCGTCATTTTCAAAACGTGTTCGTTACTGAAGTTTCTAAACAGATGCAAAGTCGGTTGACAGAAAGTGGATTCACGTGAGTTTTTCTTCATTTTAATAAATTTTAATAAATAGCAGCGTATGTCTGTGTACATGTGTGTTTGTAGACATGTTTAATTTGAGGTAAATCTAAAAAGTTTCTAATCAAGCAATATTGTAAAAGTTCTCCCTTGGCAGATCAAACACTTTCTGCTATTTAAAATGTTTTTGCATGAAATACAAAGTTTATTTCACATTTAATGAGTTTCACAGCGGCAGAGTTGTTAAGATTGTTGGATTGGAGTTACTCTGGTCCAGGATTCAATATGTTAGACTGATTCCAGTTATAAAAGCCACTCTAATGATTGTTAGTGAACATGAAACATATTTGGCTGTGGATAATATTCATAGAAGCCCTACTCATTCGCATAAACAAACCGACCATCAATCAGGCTCAATATAAGAGAGAGGGTACGCTTAAGTGCTTGTAAATGATTTTAATTGACTTTTTCAATGAATTCATTAAACACAATTTTTTAATTCATCACTCGCCTGAAGACGACTTATGGAAGTCGAAAACGTTTGCAGTCATAGGGAATTTCTTTTTACATTCGAACAGATTGACCTGCCAAATGGAAAAGATGGATCACAAGAGAAACAAACAGGAATTTTCCCTGCTGTTCAATGAAACATACGTAAGAGAAAATATACAGTAAATCTAATAAAAAAAAAGACATTTATCATACGATGCACTTTGTCAATTATGAGGTTCATAGCTCAATTGGTAATGCATCAGATGATAATCGCTAGGGTCCCGGCTTAGAATCTTGATAGATCTGGCCAGACTGATGAGTCATGAAGACGATGAAACGCATGTCTGGGTAACTATTTTATATAAAATTTAAGAGCAAGAGAGAGGCTCTGTTGCGCTTTGATGAAGGAAATAATTATTTGATGGAGGAAATAATTATTTCAATTTAGCATTGAGGCAATGCTCTCCCATAAAAAAATTGAATTTTCTAATTATAAACATCATAAATAAAAGTAAATAACATCATTCAAAATGTAAAACAATTTTCTCTCACTACGACTAGTTCAATTTGGAGAGCATCAGACGTTAATCACTGGGATCCCGGTTTTAAATCTCGATAGGCTTAGTTGCACTGGCGAATCCTAGAGACAGCGAGATGATACTTAGATGGAAAGAGTGTGAGTCTTGTTATTTTTCTTTCAGAACAAACAGTGTTGTTGGAATAATTGAAGATTTGTGAATTAGTGTTTCCGAGTTAAAAGCTGATTGTTTAGTAATACACTCAAAATATATGAACTCCCAATTTTCCTTTAGTGACTTGTATACAATTAAAATGATTGATATGCTGTAAAGATGCTTTGGCCAGCTTGATGTTTGGTGGGAGACTGCATTCACAAAGTGCTTCCCTCCTTAGTGGGCAGTTTGAAAGCCTAGGCCGCGACAATCAAAGGCTAGAAAGTTAAAAGAGAGCATCCCATATCTTTACAATTCGCCACAATTCACCCATGCATTTGAGATGCTGTACTTGCTTGGAGAGAAGCCAACCCGTGTGATGGCCGTGACAAATATGCTATAAAGATACAAACATTATCGTGCAAATTTTTTGTGATGATTTTCTTGAAAGAGTTGTCTTCCTTTAAATTTAAAAACAGAAAAAAAATCTGACCCCCAAGATCGCCATGAACATGGAATATGTGCTTACATTAAAGATGGCTTTCCGTGTGGTAGGGATATCTCGGGAGAAGACCCTAATTTACCTTATATGTGCTTCCGGGTTGCACTTGCTTACACCACTGCATTTATATTCGCTCTCTATCGCCCCCACAACAACGGAGTTACTATTCTTGAGAAATTGACCACATCCTATCTGCTCCTGCTCACTCTTCAGCTAAAATCCACATTTGTGGCGACTTCAATGTCCACAATGTGGAATGGTTGACCCACTCGAACAAGACAAATGATAAGGGGAGGTTCTGTCATGATTTTGCCATTGCCTATGACCTCACCCAGATTGTTCACGAACCCACCCGAGTGCCCGATATTTCCGGTCAGTATGCTAGCCTTCTAGACCTTTTTCTCACAACTTCCCCTGAGCTATGTTCAAATTCCGTTCTGTCTCCTCTGGGATCTTCCAACAACGCGGTTGTATCAGTTAAGATAAAAACGAAATGCAATAAGTCTGGAGATGTACCTCTCCACCATACTGTATATCGATACTCTACCGCTGACTGGGATAGCTTCCATACACTTATATCCAATCTACCACTTCCATGTTTAAAAAAGATGTGTCCTCCATAGTATCAGACCTGACCGAATGGCTAATTGTAGGCATAGACCGATTCATACCATCCAAAAATTCCAACAAAAACCTAATAGTCAGCCATGGTTCTCCCCAGAATATGCTGCTGCTATCGCGCACAGAAATCACTTTTTCCATAACTACCAACGTAATAGATGTACTAAGACTAAAGCTGCTTTCAGGACTGCCAGCAACCACTGCAAAAGAGTAATAAAAAATGCAAGAGAGCTATATGCTCAGTCCATTAAATCTAAAGTAGCTGAACAGCAGCTTGGTTCCCACCAGTTTTGGCAAATAGCAAACAGGATCCTGAACAGAAGCGTGCGTTCTATCCCAACTATCATCAATTGACCTAAGGTCATCTCGTCAGCATCAGACAAGGCCAAACTATTTGCCAAAAACTTTTCAGCTAATTCAACACGCTCTGCAACATACAAATATCTATGCGTGATGTCACCAAGCTAATCAAGAACCTTGATTCCAGTAAAGCAACTGGACCTGATGGCATTCCAATCATTGTGCTGAAAAAGCTCCAACCAGAAATTGCCCCCATACTTACAAAACTCTTTGAGCGTTGCCTTAAAGAGAAGTGCTTCCCAACACCCTGGAAAACCTCACCAGTATGCCCTGTATTTAAGTTCTCTCCCTCTCAGTAAAGACCAATATGTCTCCTGTGTGTCATGAGTAAGCTGCTGGAATCCATATTAAATAGAGAAGTAGTCAACCACCTCAGCAGAAATAACCTTAGTGACATGCAATATGGTTTCCGTTCTGCCAGATCTACAGCAGATGTGCTAACGGTTATATCTCATAGGATTAGCGAATCTCTTGACAAAGGCTTCCTCTCTAGGGCAATTGCTCTTGACATATCAAAGACCTTCGATAAGGTATGGCATAAGGGCCTACTTCACAAGATTTCCAGCTACGGTATCACTGGAAATGTTTTCTCAATCATAAAATCATTTCTCTCCGATAGGTTCATAAGAGTAGTGGTCGATGGGCAGAAATCAGAGGCCATCAATATTAATGCAGGAGTCCCTCAGGGATCCATTCTAGGCCCAACTCTCTTCCTGATATACATCAATGATCTCCCAAAACACATACTTAAATCATTCGTTGACATCTATGCTGATGACACGACCATCTATGGCAACACATCAAAGGCCGTAAATGACAAAGTTCTCTCAGATTCTCTCTCCTCTGATCTTGAGCGCGGGGGGAGGAGGTGGCTGGAAAAATGGTAGGATCCTTCTACTGCTCCAGAAGATATCTCACCCCTGATGCAATTCTCTATCTGTATAGAAGCCAAGTACGTCCAAGGATGGAGTACTGCTGCCACATCTGGGCAGGAGCTGTTAAAAAGCCTATCCTGCTTTGACAGAGTACAAAATAGGCTTCGTGGCCTAGTGGGTGATGTCCTTTTATCTTCCCTGCAACCTCTCTCCCACAGGAGAAACATTGCGAGCCTGTCTTTGTTTTATCGTTACTACCATGGCAGGTGCTCGTCTGAACTCCAATCTCTGGTCCCCCCTCGCCAATCTTTCATGAAAAACACCCGTCTAGCTGAAACCACTGTCAAAGATTTTCCCCACTCTTTCTGTGCCAAAATCAAAATGTAGATTCCATGAACAAAGCTTCTTTCTTAGAAGTGCACGCCTATACTACTATCCGCCGGTCACTGAGGTGTATAACCGACAGACGTATTATAGTAAATGTCTTAAAGCGGTCTCGGGAAGATCTAAAGATGGCCGTCATTAGGGTCTATAAGAAAAGCATACCTGAGATGTTGGATGTACTGTGTGGCTCCCTCTTCTCTCAGGAAACGTCTTGACCTCTTCACCCTTGGTGGCATTCTGACTGGAATTTTCTTGCATTTTCCGGACCGTTTCGTTGTTTCAGTCAAGGCGTTTATGAAGTCATTTATGGCAGACAAGAAAGACGACACGCAACACAATTGTAATATATATGGAACATAACTATTTTATTTTACATTAGAGATACAATATATTACAAAAAACTTTTACAATTTAAAACTGGACAATAAGCTTTTCAAAGCTAACTACCTTAACTAGTTTGGAGGGAGGGGGTGCTCCTCCCCCATTTACGGAGAGACAGAATATGCGTCCTCACATCATGGTGGTCGTGCAGGAAAAGAGACAGAAAGATAGCAAGGGAATTATGGGAAGGGATTTCTTTGTATCTCTACGCTCATGGCCAAATTACCACCCGTCCATGCTGCAGAGTGTGTTAGAAACAGTGGCACAAAGAAATAATGCCACATCCCTCCCTAAGCAATCCGAAATTTATGAGTATTCATGAATTTCGGAAATCCCTAATTTTCCGTGAATGGTACGTGAACCGGCCGTCAACAATCAATGTCCCCATGCTCTACGTTCCATCAGGAACTCAGTTAAGCAAGTTATTTTTTCCACCAGGCTCCTGGTAGACTGGTATACTGCTTCAAATACCAGAGAGGGTAATCATCCTCGCCCTCCATCGAGGCAATGACCTCATGATTTCAGTTACTGGATTTACACTTTCTTAAGCAACTAGTATAATATTTTTTTTTAACAAAGCCGGATTTTACGTGAGTTCATCACACCGACCTATACATATTTCACAAAGCCAGATTTTACGTAAGTTTATCACGCCGACCTATACTTTTTTTAATTTAGTCTGCATAACATTATTTCCGTAACTGAATTTACGCTTCCTTCAGCAACCAGTATAATGTATTTTAAACAAGTCGGGATTATGTGACCTCATCACGCCGACCTATATGGATTTAGTAAAACCTCGGTCTTCAGAGGTTCTAATCCAATTTAATTCTGTTAGAGCAAGGAGTCTGCCGGCGAACGACTAATAAAAACTATGCACCACAGAATATTTATTAATTATATAAAGAATTAATTAAGAAGGGCACTCAGCCTTCATGAGTTAGAATACTCAATTAGGTAAAAAAAATGTCAAAAAATAAACAATTTAAAAACATGGTATACATTAAATCAAAGAAATAGGGTGTTAATTTTATTTCTTAAAAAAGAAAACATTTTTAAAAAAATAATTTCAGAGCACCTTAGTCACAATTAGAATTTGTTTACATAATGCAAACGCATTTCAAGTTATTACATTCATAATTAACTTTTTCCCAAATTTCAGGTTACATTTAAAAAGTATTTTTTTTTTTCCAAAACAACTTGATTTACAAAAGATCATTAAAATTTCCTTCAGAAATTTAAAAAATTATTTCAAGTATTTTGGTTTTAAAATCAATTTTTCCTTCCCAAAATACCATTAAAAATTCCGAATTTATGTTAGTTAAATTAATTACTTTAGAAAGAAGTTATTATTTTAAAACGATCTTCTCAAAATATCATAAATTTCGAATCAACCCATTTTTCACAATGAAATCCAAAAATTATTCTAAACATTTGGTCAATTATTAAAATCCAAAAATTATTCTAAACATTTGGTCAATTATTAAAATTAATCTTCCTAAAAGATCATAGAAAATTCATTTTGAATCAATTTACTCTTCACAATGAGATTCAGAGACACCCCAATTTTTTTTCATTTCATAATTATTATTTTTAAAATTCAGTGTACATTTAAAGTTATTTAATTGATTCTTAAAAATCATTTCTTCTTGTAGACCACTATCAAGGTCAATTCGAATGCAGCAACTTTTCACGTTAATTAACTTTTTTTTTCAAAGTAATTAGTTTATTATTTAAAAGCAACTCTCTTCCTAAAATCACTCACAAAGATTATTCGGAATTAATAAACTCTCGCCACACCTGGGAGTTACATTAGTTAACGATCAGTTCTGTATAGTTAACAGCTTGAGAAAATTAAAGTTTCAATTAAAGAGAGATCTTTCTAGACTGAGGAAATTTTTTTCTCAAGAATTAATTAAATTTTTTGTAAATACTCCCCAGACAATATTTCAGGGACCCTTATCATACGGTCCAATTTCAAATAAACCTTACACTAAAGAATTCACTCGAATAATTCTTCCTTAAAAATCATCTAGAATTCCGGAAAATTTCTTTCGTTAGTGAAATAATATTTCTTTAGGAATCATAAAAAATTCAGAGAATATTCGAAATGTAAAGCATAATTTTTCTTTAAAAACTATGAAAATTTCAGAGAACTCTTAAAAAAATTAACGTAATCATGTAACAGTTGGCTTTTGCAGATACTCGAAGATTTCAGCTCTTTTATTCCTAATAAAAAAACATCGAAGACATCATTCAATGTAATTTGACGAAGCATAAATAATTTTGTTCTTTAAACTTGGTAGAAAATTAAAAAAAAACTCCAAGTTAATTCGTTATTATATGCCCTCCTGCAATCAGCCATGGGGGTTTAGCTATACGAAAACTAAAACCCAAGAGTAGAGAAGGAGAATGAGGGGGAAGAGAAGGGGATAGAGACAGAGCGATGCCATTACACACCCCACCACCCTCATAACATCATTACGTAATCACACAAAAAAATCTTTGACAATTTTAAAAGTCACTCTCTCGCCCTAAAAGAATGGTAGACAGCACGAGAGGTGGAGAGAGAGAAGAGAGGAAGAGAAACAGAGGTAGGTAGCATTGTTCCAACACCCTCCTCACTTATAACGGTGAGGCCAAACTGACCCACCAACTCACTTTTATATGTGTGCTATTGTTTTAAACAAATGAGTGACACGTAGACTTAAACATAGAAAAAAATCTTGTTTTTATCAATTTTTTTAAGGCGCTCACACAAAAAAAATTCATATTATGTAATCTAAATTTTTAGCAATAATCTTTTTCTTTCTTTAACAGACAAAAAAAAAATCAATAAAAGAACATTATCAAATCAAATAAAATTCAATAAAAAACATTATCAAATCAATAAAAAACATTGTCAAATCAAAAAAAATCAATAAAAACATTATTAAATAAAAAAACATCAATAAAAAAACATTATCAAATCAAAAAAGTCCCCCTTATGTTTCAGCGTTAATTGTTACCTAACCTGAAAAAGGACATATCAACTGTTCATGAAACACAGAACCGAAACAGAGTTCCATTTTCTCAAATCCAAACTGAAAAAGTCATTAACATTCTACAAGGTTCTTACATTTGTAAAGTCAAAAGCAATTTTTTTAAAAATTCCTATATTTTTAAACCTGAAATAAAGATCAGATAAAAAATGTTAGGTATCCTTTTTTTTCTTTCCTTTTTTTCTCTTTTAAATTTATTTTTCGAGCTTCGTGTTTGAAGAATTTTTTTCCTTTTTCTTTCATGTAATAGCAAGATGCATAGATATGCACACATATAAATATATATCTTGAGAAAGTGGGGGAGAGAAAGATATTACATATTCTAGAGACATTTTTTTCGTCTGTTTTTTTTTTGTTTGTGTAGGACACATTCCTTACTTTTTTTTCGAAGGGTTATTTTTCAATACTCTTTTTTTTTTTAATTAATCTTTTGTAACTGTTTTTTTTTTTTTTTGTAGGTGCAAGACAATTTTTTTTCAGGTTCTGAATTTTCTTTTTGAGTGCGTTTTTTTTTTTGTGCGCGTGTGTACTGGTCTGCCATTTTTTTTTTTAAATTTTGCCTGAAATATTCAGTTTTTTCCATTTTTAAAGACCGTGGACCATTTTTTTAATTCAATTTGTCTAGTGGTCATTATTTTTGGTTGTGCCGTGGGTTTAAGGGCCGACATTATTTCCATGCTGGGAAACAATATATCCTGGTCACGGCACCATTTATACTACTATCCGCCGGTCACTGAGGTGTGACCGACAGACGTGTTATAGTAAATGTCTTAAAGCGGTCTCGAGAAGATCTGAAGATGGCCGTAATTAGGGTCTATAAGAAAAGCATACCTGAGATGTTGGATGTACTGTGTGGCTCCCTCTTCTCTCAGGAAACGTCTTGACCTCTTCACCCTTGGTGGCATTCTGACTGGAATTTTCTTGCATTTTCCGGACCGTTTCGTTGTTTCAGTCAAGGCGTTTATGAAGTCATTTATGGCAGACAAGAAAGACGACACGCAACACAATTGTAATATATATGGAACATAACTATTTTATTTTACATTAGAGATACAATATATTACAAAAAACTTTTACAATTTAAAACTGGACAATAAGCTTTTCAAAGCTAACTAACCTAACTAGTTTGGAGGGAGGGGGTGCTCCCCCCCCATTTACAGAGAGACAGAATATGCGTCTTCACTTCATGGTGGTCGTGCAGGAAAGAGACAGAAAGATAGCAAGGGAATTATAGGAAGGGATTTCTTTGTATCTCTACACTCATGGCAAATTATCACTCGGCCATGCTGTAGAGCGTGTTAGAACGAGTGGCACGGAAAATAGTGCCACACGCCTGTGGAACTGTTCCAGTTGCCTGTTTCCCACCTGACTACAACCTGGATGTTTTCAAATCCAATGTGAACAAATTCCTGATGAACCGCCTCCTTAAGTAAGACACTTTATCAGATCTCCAAAACTAACGTACTGTACCCTTATCCCCGAGTGGCTTCCGGGCCTTGATAAGTGGTGACTACCTTGTAAAAAAAAAAATTTTTTTTTCCAAAAATACTTAAATTTTTAATTTAAATCTCTTTCGTTCTCAGCATTCTGGACATTGACAGTTGGGCAAATGGTCAAGTGATTTATGATGTAGTCAGTTGCCTAAACTTGCTTGACCGTTGCAACTATCCATTACACATCTTAAAACAGATCAAAGCCACCCTTAGACCAGAGACGGGTCGGCTAATAGTGGCACTTGTTTTACCGTTTAGTGCCTATGTTGAAGAAAGTAAGTTTTATTTAAATTATTTTAACAAAGTTTACATACATAAAACTATCCATTCCTTGTTTTCAGAAAAAGTTTTAATGAATTCATCTTCTAATATATAAAGTAGAGTTGACTTTTCTTCTCTGCCATCGTTGGTGATTGATAACTTTCTTAACATGTCCATTCTGTTAATCAAATAATGCATGTATTGGTTCAGGTTGTTAGAAAAAAAATTATTTTCAGTTGATTTTGTTGCTTTTAGTATTAAATTTTGATAAAGATTTTTTTTTTTTATTAGTCATAGAATTTGTTATGTTAAAGTTTTAAAAAACAAATTTTGCATAAATATTTTATTTTTAATGTGTTTAATTGCTGCAACGAAGTTAAGCAACAATGAGCCTCAGAATATAATTTTGGATGATTTTTTGTTTTTTTTAAATTGGATGATTTTTGTTTTTTTGTTTTTTTTAATTTTGGATGATTTTTGTTTTTTTGTTTTTTTTAATTTTGGATGATTTTTAAGTTTGGATGATTTTTTTTTTATTTTGGATGATTTTTTTTTTTTTAAGTTTGGATGATTTTTTTTTTTAAATTTTGGATGATTTTTGTTTTGTTTTTTTAAATTTTGGATGATTTTTTTTTTATTTTGGATGATTTTTTTTTAAAAATTTTGGATGATTTTTTTTTTTGTTTTTTATTTTGGATGATTTTTTTTTTTCTTGTTTTTTATTTTGAATGATTTTTTTTTTTTAAGTTTGAATGATTTTTTTTTTTTTTAAGTTTGAATGATTTTTTTTTTTTTAAGTTTGGATGATTTTTTTTTTAAATTTTGAATGATTTTTTTATTTTGGATGATTTTTTTTTTAAATTTTGGATGATTTTTTTTTTTAAATTTTGGATGATTTTTTTTTTTAAATTTTGGATGATTTTTTTTTTAAATTTTGGATGATTTTATTTTTAAATTTTGGATGATTTTATTTTAAATTTTGGATGATTTTATTTTAAATTTTGGATGATTTTTTTTTTAAATTTTGGATGATTTTTTTTTTAAATTTTGGATGATTTTTTTTTTAAATTTTGGATGATTTTTTTTTTAAATTTTGGATGATTTTTTTTTTAAATTTTGAATGATTTTTTTTTTAAATTTTGGATGATTTTTTTTTTAAATTTTGGATGATTTGTTTTTTTAAATTTTGGATGATTTTTTTTTTAAATTTTGGATGATTTGTTTTTTAAATTTTGGATGATTTGCTTTTTAAATTTTGGATGATTTTTTTTTTAAATTTTGGATGATTTTTTTTTTAAATTTTGGATGATTTTTTTTTTAAATTTTGGATGATTTTTTTTTTAAATTTTGGATGATTTTTTTTTTAAATTTTGGATGATTTTTTTTTTAAATTTTGGATGATTTGTTTTTTAAATTTTGGATGATTTGTTTTTTAAATTTTGGATGATTTTTTTTAATTTTGGATGATTTGTTTTTTAAATTTTGGATGATTTTTTTTTTTAATTTTGGATGATTTTTTTTTAAATTTTGGATGATTTTTTTTTTTAAATTTTGGATGATTTTTTTTTTTAAATTTTGAATGATTTTTTTTTTAAATTTTGGATGATTTTATTTTAAATTTTGGATGATTTTTTTTTTAAATTTTGAATGATTTTTTTTTTTTTAAAATACAACTAGCACATCCTCTACAGGATCATTTTTTGTAATTTTTAGAAATTTATACAAATTGCAACTTGACATGTAAGTACCTAATAATGTTTTCACCTGAAATGTGTTGCCTTAAAATAACACTAATCTACACAAGTACCAGAGAATGTTTGTTTTCGTAAGATTTAAATTGTTACAATTTTAAAATAAAGAGACATTTTATCAAAAAAAAATATTTATTTGACAATTTTTATTTAAGAAGAAAGACATTTTTTTCTAAATATTTTTATCCTTGATAAAATATGTTTCATGAGAAATATTGGCCATAAAAATGTAAAACAAAACACTTGTAGAATGTTCATGGGTCACATTAATTGTTAATGCTTTATCTACGTCATAATATTCTGATTTGCATAACTTAAGTGATTTCTTATATTTCTTACCTTTCAAAAAGTAATATAAATCACTAGAAATTATTTTTTTGCCTTTTAATAAAAAAAATAAAAATAAAGTAAAGAACATGAGAGAGAAGGCAATCTTCTGTCTCGGGAGATAATGACATGTGGGCTGGCATATTGGCATTATTTAACTTGAATCATCTTCTTCAAGAACACGTTAGGAAGTAGGTAATATTTCCTTTTCCTAAGTCACATATACTCTTCCGATGACTCAAAACAACAGGCTCAATTATTTAGTAAGAGACATTTTTGCTGCATTATGTGCAGACATAAAAATAAGTGCTTCACATTTACAAATCTTGTAATTTTTTTCATTGAAGTAAAAAATGTAATCAAATATTTTTTAAATGAAAAACAAGAAATGTGATTTCTGTAAAGATTTTCTTCCAATGAAATGCTCGTTATCTAACATGGCTGAATAAAAACATGCCTAAATTACAAATCTAGAATTCAACCTAATTAAAAAAAAAAAAAATGCACAAAATGATGTATGTACCCATCTTGGAACAAAAATGTCACTCCCAACATCATGTAAATCCATCAAGTATTTATTTATTTTTTTAACTAAGAAAATCACATTTTATGACTATCCGCCATATTTTATAAAAGGAGACAACTCAATTCGAACTACCGAGATCAACATCAACCTTAGGTATGTTTTACTATTAAAAACCACTAAAAATCGTTACAAAATGATTTTCTATAAAAAAAAAAAAAAAAAAATCCTACTTGATAAAATTATGATTTTTTGAATGCAATGTTTTTGTTCTGACAGGTAAGGTAAATACATCATAAATTTTTGATTAGGTTGAACTCTGGACTTGCACCAGTAATTCTTGTTAGAACAAGGCCGTTAGTCGCGTGCTCTCGTGTAACGAATGAATGCGTGAATGTAGGATTGACATGAAATTCTTAAAGATAAACTAAAATGACCGAAAAATGGGCTGAAATGACTTAAATAAATAAAAAGTAAATGACTTAGAATGACTTTAATTAAATTAAGGATGAATTGAATGACTTTAAGAATGACTTGAATGCTTAAAAAATAATTGGAATCCTTCAAAAACAACTTGAATGATCTGGAGAATGACTTGAATGGCTTTGAGACTGACTGGTTGTAAAGTGGGTGATCATTTTACATTAAATTAATACAAGAAAGTGATCCACCACTTTATATCACAATAAGTACAGCATGGAGTAAGAACAGATACTACACTTTGATATTGGCTAAAAGGCCAAGAAAAGGGTATTTATTTGCTCCCCCACCGAGCAAATTAGGCACAAGGCGGATTTTTAATGTGAGGAGTGAAGGGGAAATGGGGACCAACTTTCCGGGGAGTAGAGGAGCTAGATAGTGACAATTGGTATGAAGGGTTGCCCCTACATTGACCAAGGTCTTATATGTGGGGTTGGTATTTATTTGCTCCCCCACCGAGCAAATTATGCACAAGCTACCCCTGTTAATTGAATAAAGAGTTCCATTTGAAATTCCGTACAAATTCTTGAGTTCGATAAGACTTGAATAAAATCAGACGTTACATTGTAACGTTCTGTAAACAACACTCCAGATGAAAACAATTGTCGCAAAACAAATTACTAATCCTAACCCACTTCAGAAATTCTAAAACAATTTAATATTCCTTTTGCTTTCTTTGCCAGATTCTGCTGACCATAAACCGGTTGAAAAACTTGGTATCCAAGGCCACACCTTTGAAGAGCAACTGACCTATGTAATTAAAAATGTCTTTGAACCTCTCGGTTTTCAACTGGTGACTTTCTCTCGTCTCCCTTACTTGTCGGAGGGTGACCTTTCCACATCATTCTATGTTCTTCACGATGCCGTCTTTGTATTAAAAGTGGCCACAAACGAAACACAATCGTTATGATGGTGGCCATCGTCATCAAAACTTATTCATTTGCTGCCGACAATTTTTAATCTTGAAAACTTTTTTTCTACCATAATAAAATGCATTTAAAAAATTGAGAATAGGGAGGGATGAGAAGAGAGAATCATTAGAAAATCAAAAATTTCATTCATAAACATCAGTGCAAATCATTTGCTTTGTGCTTTTCTTCCAGTCATGATCACAGGTTGGCCATGTTTCTTTGTTTCTCTCGCAGTTAGCTAGTTGAAACATGAACACTTAGGGTTCATTTTCCATAAACTAGGAGTTGCTTCTGGTTAGATAATCATCTAAGTGCCTCTGTCTCGCAGGATCTTACATTCGGATCTGCCAATATCTAATCACATGACTAAATGTAACCGATACAAGACAAGTGAATCGTACAAAAGTTTTTGTATCTGCTGATTATTCATTGCACGTCTAATGTTACAATACGCTTATTCTCTCAGTGATTTTGGTCAGCCAAGGTGATATGTTGAAAGCATTAATCCTCATGAGAAGTGTTTGGAAGTATTTTTAAGACGACAGAAGGAAGTCCTTAATAAATGGGTCATATGAAATATGCTAAAGCTGAAGGGTCTTCTTTTACAATTGTAAATATCACATTTTCGTTAACCCTTTTTTTTCCTTCTTTTTTAAGTAGATGTATTTAACAAGTCCTTTTTTTTTTGGTTATACACACTCAAATTGGGTCGTTCATTAATCCCAGGTTTGATTATTTGAATCAGGGAATTGTGAGTTTGCAAAACCAGTTAATAAAACTTTGTTCGTTTTCTTAATACACTTACGAGTTAATAAAATGACTAAAAGTCAAAATATTTTTTTTATTCCACTATTTAGTAAAGTCAAAGGTGAGAGATACGCAATTAAGAAATTTAAAATAAAAACATGTTGCACATACGATCCGTGTGATGGAGTTAGGGTTAATAGCAACTTAAAAGAGAAATATTTTTTTTAGCATTGTTTTGAGTGATTAAATATAAATAAATATATATATATATATATATTAGCAATGGGATGATTCCAATATTTTTTTCCAATTCCAATACAATGACTGATTCTGTACTAAAATTCCCAATTCCGATTTTTTTATAAATCTAAATATTTGAGTATAGAGTTTTTATTTTCATCTGGTTCCCATAAAACTACATGTTATATGCATAGATATTTTCTCAAACGTAAAAATGCACTTGTGTGGCATGTTTTCACTTATTGTTCAAAACCAATATTCAATATTTCATCATTACTACTGGAAGTGAAAGATTTCATTTTAAATAAAATCAAATAAAAAAACTAAAATTAAAAGAATCGTTTTTGGCATTGGAAAATGCACACAAATTTTTCCGATTCTAATACCGATATCCCACAAAATTCTGATTTTTCCAATTAATCGTCCCAACACTTAATCGGAACCTTAGAAAAACATTAACTTGTAATTTTCTGTACAAAAACATTCTTGAGCATGAGAATTTTTTTTTTCTCTTTCTGGTGAGTACGGGTGTGTAATGTCACTTAATAATGATGCTAACGACGGGATCTCATTTTTGTCATACATTAAAATGCTATTGACTGTTAGGGTTTATTATAGTAAGATCTCTCTATTATTCTTTTGGGCTTTCTAGCAGTCAAATATGATTATCGATGGGAGGTTTAGGCACCGGTGGTAAAACAGGGGTAAAACAAACTGCAAAGAATTTTTTGGTTTTTTATTGGTTTTAAACATATTTTTTTGTGCTTGTTATGACTCAAAAATCCTTGTCCATTTTTACATATCCACTAAAATATTATTTTTCCTTAGAAAATTTTTTAAAGCCAATAAAATTCAAAATAAAAACCAGCAAATTAAAATGTTATTTTCATTACATCTTGTCCATTTTTACATATCCACTAAAATATTATTTTTCCTTAGAAAATTTTTTAAAGCCAATAAAATTCAAAATAAAAACCAGCAAATTAAAATGTTATTTTCATTACATTTTTACGAAAAATCAATCCAATCCAAAATTAAAATTTCAGATGAGTTTTTTTTTTTTGCTTTAAAAATTTTCTTTAAATGAAAACAATTGAAATTTCTTTTCAATTTAGTTTTTAAGAGTTGAAAAACAATTTTTATTTTATTTTCATCAAATCAATATGCATTAGTCAAGATCTTTAATCCCTACCCCCTGAATTGAATAGTTTTATAAAAATGTTGACAGACCAGAAATTTGGTTTGCTAAAATAAGATATTTCATTTACAAAAAAATTAAAATTTTTTTATCCATATTGAAAAAATAAATTCTGTCCATATAATTTTGGTTTGTTTTTTTTTTGTTACAAAATATTTGTTTATCTTTGTTCCTCATCCTCCTCTTAGTGGGAGGTGGTATTTAATTAAAGCAGGATTCAACTGTGAGTGAGAAAAATTGAGATTGGATTTCAACAGAAAGTGATAATTATCCTAACAAATGCTAAGCATCAAATTTTTATTTATATAAAGAGAAAGAAAATTAAAACTAAGTTGAAATTTACAATCAAATTTATTGTTCGACTGAATATTCCAAAAACAAATTTACAAAGTCCTTATTCCGTGGAGTTTCAAAAAATGGTATTCTCATCAGAGGACATAAAGAAATTAGCAAGTTATATTTGTAGCAATGCTAGAATTTGCTAGTTATAGTTCATATAAATGAAACCACAATTTATTATAGTCATAAATTGCAAAGATGTATATGTCCTTTAAAAACAACGAATGAAAAAATGTGGGAAACGTAAAAAATAATAAAAACAAACCGCGCATAACATTTCAGCTTGCATGAAGATTCTTTCATGGTAATCTGAAAGACGAATCAAATCAAATCTAAATTTAAATCCAGTTGAATATAATTAGTCCAGTTGGAAAGTTTTCAACACAGCTGAAATTATGGAAATTGTTTTTTCAGATAGTGCAGTAATCCAAAGATAGGTTGATCCCCAGTGAGTGAATTCAAGAAATAAAATGGACAGAAAAACATGTTATCTCCCATCGTTGGCTTAACTAGAAAAAACGATTTCAGACTAATTTTTAAAAATTAAGGTCAGCCTAAAAAACAATGTATTACTTTAATCAGAATATATATATATATATATATATATATATACACACTTCTTTTTTTAAATAGTGGAAATTTATTGATTTAAAGCAATTCTACCTAAATTTTGGATTCAATGATTAAAATGTCGATTTATATAAGTTTTGAAGGCAATTTACATTTTCTGACAGTGTTTACTTACCTTTTCATGAGAGCAGAGTTGGACACACACTGTTTTTAATGTTGGGAAAATCTAGCCCCAACAAAAAAAGGGGCACTCTGGATTGGATAAAAATGGCCTCAGTCTAGATGGTTGCGTCTAGCCAAAAGAAGAATGTCAACAACTTTCACAATAAAACAAATTTGATCTTTCTTTTTTTTTTTTTTTTTTTTTAAACACAGCAAAAAATTCATTCATCATATCACAGCCGTTTTATATACTCTGTATGTCAGACAGCTTTTAAAAGTTGACTTCCAAACTCTGGCCAGGTCTTTAATTTATCCTTCAGGTTCATCTTGCTCACTTCTTCCCCTCTGAACTGAACCTGCTACCTCAACTGTTCTACATCTAGCCATACCATCAAAGTCTACTCTTCAGCACACATCTTCCTATACTGTCCAAATCTAATTTTCCTCATCAGAACTAAGCCTACCTTTAAGACTCGCCTTACATGGACATCATTCTCATATTATTTCTCTCCATGCAATGCATATCCTCAACCTTCACTGGTTAGCTATCACACTGTGTACACATTCCCAGATAGACTCTTCTCTTGGTCAACAATACTGGTTAGTAATGGCACAAGTTTCATGAACTTACTCCCTGTATTCCAAACTATTAGCATTGCAGCAGGTGTCCATATGATTATATCATCAAGATAAAAAATCTAAACAAGTACTCGACTGAACTCCAATCTATGGTTCTCCCTTGCCAAACTTTCACCCCCCCCCAAAAAAAAACACACTATTAGCTACAACCACTATATATATATATATATATATAATTTCCCCCACTTTATCTGTACCTAAATCTAAACGCAGATTCCATAAACAAAGCTTTTTTCTCAGAACTGCTCGCTTGTAGAACACTGTTCCGCTGGCCTGCTTGCCACTTGAATACAATATAACCTTCAAATCCAATGCAAACAAGTTCCTGTAAAGCCGTCCCCACCATAAATAATCAAATTCTACCCAATTTGCACCATTAACGATTACTATACTACAACTTTACATTCATTAATCCTTATCCTCGAGTGGTCTTTGTGCCTTGATAAGTGGTGACTCCCAAGTAAAAAAAACAACTTTTGAACAAATATATTTTCTACACGTTTAAATTCTCATCCTTCTCCATTTTCTGCATAGTCATAATTTCCATTGCATTTCCATTTGTCAAAGGCAGCATGCGTTCCGCAGATTCAACCGACATAAGTCCAGCTCAAATAAACGGAAGTATATAGAAGCTAGAAATAATTGTAAGAGAGTGATAGAGACAGCTAAGACAGATTACTCTGAAACCACCAGAAAATGCATCGAAGCACAGAAATTAGGAACCCGTGATTTTTGGAAAATCTACAACAGCATAGTAAATAATGGGCAATCAACTATTCCCCCACTATCAAACAATCATGAGGTTGCTTGCACGGCAACTGACAAGGCTAATCTGCTTGCCAGTCGGTTTGCCTCAAACTCCACACTGGGCCTGGTACACCACTCCCTCCCTGATTTTCCTTTGCGAACAGATGCCACACTAGACGATTTGAAAATCACCCCTTCTCAGGTACACCTCAAAAGCATGTGGACCAGATCTCATCCCGGCTGTGCTATTAAAAAAATGCTCTGCCGAGGTTGCTCCAGTTCTCTCCAAACTTGACAATAAATGCCTTAACGAATCTTGCTTTCCCGACTGCTGGAAAACCGCTTCTGTGGTACCAGTTTTCAAGAATTCTGGTGAAAGAACTGACCCACTAAATTATCGCTCCATTAGCCTCCTCCCGCTTTTCGCCAAAATATTTGAGTCCTTAGTTAATCAAGCCCTAGTCCAGCACCTAACAGCTGCTAAACTCCTGACCGACAAACAATATGGATTCAGGCAAGCCCGTTCAACAGTAGATATCTTAACTGTAGTTTCTGAACGTATATACTGTTCATTGGACAAAACAGGGGAGGGTAGAGCGGTAGCCCTTGATATAGCTAAGGCTTTTGACAGGATATGGCACGATGGTCTTCATATGGAATCACTAGAAGAATTCATAATGTAATTAAATCCTTCTTAAGTAAGAGAAAAATCCAAGTTGTCCTCGACGGTCGTACATCTAAACAATATGACATAAATGCGGGAGTACCTCAGGGGTCTATCCTTGGACCTCTATTATTCCTGATATTCATAAATTACCTCCCTGATAAAATTGTTTCGGAGATGGGTATATTTGCCGATGACACCACTCTCTATAACAGATATGAGGGGAAAACAAATGAACACATATCCAAGGAAATGGCAGAAACACTAGAGGATGATCTCCAATCTGTAGTGGACTAGGGACAAAAATGGATGGTCACATTCAATGCTGCTAAGACTAAGCTTGTTTCCTTCAATAACTACAAGAAACCTTCTCTACCACCAATAACAATGGCCAAGAACACATTGCCTGAAAGTACTTCTTTTAAACTCCTCGGCCTAACGTTTACAGGGAATATGAACTGGAATAGATACATTGAGAGCATTGCCAAGACTGCTGCAAGGAAGGTTGGCTCCCTCTACCGTGCTAGAAAACTACTTACGCCTGACAGTATCCTGTACCTCTATAAGGCCACCATTCACCCATGTATGGAGTAATGTTGTCACATCTGGGCTGGTGCATCTGCTGCTTGTCTCTTGCTCCTGGACAGGGTTCAAAAGAGAGTCACCAACCTGATAGGTCCTGAACTGTCATCTAGGCTTCAGCCTCTGTCCCATCGATGAGATATTGCATCCCTCTGCCTGTTCTACAAATACTTTAATGGTGAATGCTCTGACGAACTGCAAACACTTGTACCTCCTCGACGTAACTACCCCCGACAAACCCGACAAGCTACTAAGTCTCATCCCTTTACAGTAGAGATCCCTAGGTGCAAGAAAGCCTTTTACTCCAATAGTTTCTTCCCCAGAACTGCAGGTCTTTGGAACTCCCTTCCGGGATCTGCTTTCCCAACTGTACTGATATGCAGAAGTTCAAGTGTAATGTGAACAAACATCTTTCTACTCATCTTCCTTCATAATGACCCTGCTAATTAAGTCCCTGATAGAAGCCCCCTGCTTCAAAGTGGCACTGTGCCTTGTTTGGGGTGAAAATTGAATTTAAAAAAAAAAAAAAAAACGTGACAAAATTAATGATAAATAATGCGATTCAAAAAAAAAAAAAATTATACAAGTTGCATATATCTGGTGTTATCTGGGAGTCTTTTTCATTTTAAAAACAATTTTCTACCAAAATTATTTGTTTTAAATAGGATTTTGAAAGATAAATTTAGTTGTATTATTTGGTCATTAAATTATCGAAATGGTTATAAACTAGTTGTAAAGTTTTCATTTCTACAAAAAAAATTTCAATCTTAAATGAGGATTTTCTTCAAATAACTTTCTATACAACACTTTAAACACATTTACATTACATTTCAAGTTTAAAAAAAAAAATCAAAGTAATTCATTCATTTTTGCCAACTGCTAATAATATTAAAATAGCTGATTTGTTTACAAAGAAACCAAAATGCATTCTGCTGGATTTGATATCAGTATTAAATTACTTTTTAAAATAGAATTTAAAAATTAGTTTTATTTTATGTGACAAAATAAATAACACAATCCAATGTGCAATTATCAAAATTATGTTGACATGAGAAAAAAAGCACAAGAAAATGTCACAATTTTTTTTGCTATAAAAATTAGTTCTTTTTACCTAACATTGCATTGGAAAAAAAGAAAACCTAGTATTGCATTAGAAAGAAAAACATTAAAGTCAGGGATTATGAAGAAGAACTTGAAGTCCTACCTAACTAATATTCCTGGTGAATGACGTGGAAAAGAGATCCAGACAATTGCACTTAAGGGAACAATGAGGATGCTAAAAAGAGCTCTCGGTTGGTTTCAATAAAAAGCAGGGCAATGTAGGCAGCTGGTTTGGCTGCCCCATACCCAATGTTACAATCTTCAAAGGAAGAAAATTAAAAAACATTCAAATCTGTTATCATTTTGAAAGAAATTGGATTTTGGAAAGCATAAACATTGTGTAGATTTTTAAGCAGACCAAACTTTGTTCCCTAATAAAATGATCTCTAAAACTCAGGGTAGGCAAACGTTATACTTACCAGAAAGAAGTCGAAGGGATGACTGGCAAGAAACGTCTTGAAAAAAATTGTTTCACATGAGGTTATACAAAAAGAATTTTTCTTTTTCCAAAGATTTTATTTTGTATCCGAAATCACAAGACAATTTGTACATTTTTTTTTATAAAATTTAAACAGCATTTTTTTTTTTTTTTTTTTTGCATGGATATTGCAATGTGGTCACCTTTTGGAACCATACACACACGCAGCAAAAGAGTTCTCACTAATAATAAAATGATCAAAACCTTAATAGAGTCTTCCCTGGAGAATGTCCGTTCTCTTGTTCCTTTGCCGACAAAAACCAACAAGTATTGCAAACCAGCATGAATCTTAGTATACACCTTTCTTATTAAAAAATGAAAATTTTTAAATAATGGAATCCATATATTCATTTAAAAACAAAGAGCGAAACTTCTGGCAAAAATGAATTCTTGCTGAAGATTTGAGTTATTTTTTTTGTTTTATTTAACCGAGAAAGAAAGATGATAAGGTTGGATTTCCACGATAATTGAAAGAAGGACCGTTTAGCCTTTTTGTTTTTTTTTCTTTTTCATCTGCCGTCAGCACCAATCTTTTACCCTGACCCTTTTGTCATCAGAGAAAATCTATTACATTTCAGTATTTTGTAAAAAAAAAAAAAAAAGAAAGTTTTCTAAATCGGTGTTGAAAATTTACACAAAATCCAGTGACAAAACTGATTTGAAGGAAAGATGTTTTAATTTAAAAAAAAGCGAAATTAATGCGAACATCTCCAGAAAAGTGCGCAAAGATTTTGTATCAAATATGGAGACGCATACACACGCAGACACGCAAAACTTTTGTTTTTTAAAATCCCAGTAATTAAAAAAAAGTTTGTTTTTTTTAAATCCCAGTAATTAAAAAAAGTTATTTTCAATAACTTTGGTCGGAGCCAACAATGAAAAGTTCAACAGTTAACATTTACAAATGTGTTTTTCTCAAGCAGAAGTTGATGTGAAATCAATCATCCACAAATTAAGATTTAAATAAAAAAAAAATTCAATAAAAAAAAAAAAAAGGAATGAGTATCCAAACAACAATAAATCACAAAATGTTTTTATATAAATAAATGTACAGAATAATAAAAAGGTGAGAGAGAGACTTGTTAGAAGTTGAACGTTAAAACTTTTGATGCTACCAGGAATTTTGTGGTAGCAAACAAGGCATGGAAATGATCGTGAGTGATGCCCAAACTTACTAGGCTACCATCAGGCCAGGTTGGTATAAATAGTTATAACATTAGAAAGAAGGAGTGTTGGGAGGAGGAGGAGGAGGAGGAGAATCACAGTGCATTTTTGATTCTATAGAGACATAAAAAAAACTCTTAGAAAAAAAAAGGGGGTGGAGAGGGGAAATATAATTGTTTTAATAATAAAAAAAAAATGATGCATTGTCTTTCCTTATGGATTAAAAAAAAAAAAACTGACAATTTAAATAATCTTGACAACTATAAATCTATGACTACAGTTGCAACGACCATTTTGCCATCAAAGAAAAACAAAATGTGGTTCTTAGAGTTTTTCAGTTTTGGTTGTTGACTGTTGCAAATCACCATGGCCGTCAACAAATAATTTTCATTCTAACACTTTCAGTAACGTTCATTACAGATATACGCACCACACAGAGTTTCTTCTAGAAGCACATTCATACATAATGATTCAGACACGTATGCAAACAGATCACATCTCATTAATATTTAGATAATAGACTTGTGGTTCTCACGGTTAACAAAACAATCTCTGGCCTTTGATGGTGATCGAATCATTTTTTTTTCTTTCCCTCATCTGCTCGATAAGACAAGAGCCGATGCGGGCAAAAAGTGTTGTTTCTTCTGTTTCAGTGAATGAATATAAGCAAGCTAGCCAGTGGTCAGTTTTTGGTGGCAGAGTGTGATGTTAAAAAAAAAATTCAAATGAAACCGATGATTCATGGCCATCGACGAAGTATCATTACATTTTGCAATATTGCAATGCCAATGTAAGAGTTCTGACACCCCACATGCTTCCCTCTCATTCTAGAGGAGGAAGTGGAGGGGGTGCTGGTCTGTCAGTGGTCAAGTGAGAGAACAAGATGAGTGATGTTTATGGTGAAAGAAAACGTTCCACTTTTAATAAGTGGCATACCATAACTGCCCCACATGGTGGGTCAGTCTAAAATTGGAAGAGGAGGGGTTGGGTGAGGCAGCAGTCCAATTTGGTGTTGACCCTTTTTTTTGTGTAAAATGGCTGCTGCAGCACAGACTGAGCAGTATTCCTTCGCCCAAAATATCGGATTTAGTATTGGAGAGAAAAAAAATTGTGGTAGAAAATAAACTACATTTTGCTGTTGTGATGCCTCTTTATTCAACGGCAAAACCACACGTCTCTTCCACAGCACACGTTAATTTGCTGTAGAACTTTTCATAATCTTCATACGGTGGTATATCGATTCGGTTGAAACTGAAAAGAAAAATTGAAAAACTTATTTTAAAACAAAAACAAAAAGTAAGTAATGTTTAACTTAGAAAATCTTAGAATATATTTCAGCAGTCAGACCCAAATAGCATTTAAGCTAACAAACCAAGCTTTGCTTCTGAAGAATCAATTTGTATTTGTTATTTTACTTAGTTATGAGTAGGGCTATGACAACAGCATATTCTTTTCATCGTTTTGATTCTCAGGTATATATCCATTGATAGCTTATGTTTTTATGTAGAGTGATGTGGTTCTCGGTTGATTAATTGAGTCTAACTGTGTCGGATATATACTTGGGAGTCAAAACAATGAAAAGAATATGCTGTTGTCCTAGCCCTAGTTATGAGTTATTAAAAAATTAATCTGATCGAGATGACTGGTAATTCGAAACACCTTTTAAATAATCACCTAAAAATAAAAATCTGCAAAATCAATAATTTAGATCGAAGAATATAAGAGTTGCATTTATTTTTTTAAATAAATTTTATTTTTTTCTGAATAAGTTGAAAAACGTGAGAAATAACAATTTTTATTATTTATTACACATAAATCATAAAAAAATTTTATGTCTCACATTTTTTACCTTATTCAGAAAAAAATAAAATTTATTTTAAAAAATAAGGCAACTACGGCTAGGTACAACTAGTGAACACAAAACAAAAAAAAAAAAAAGAATTAAGTAAATCTAAAAAAAACAACAAACAAATGCTAGTAAGAGAAACGTAGAAATAGTGGTTGTGTGCGTGAGTGAACCTAAAACTGTTTGATTTTTACACGAGGGTTATACAAAGAAAGCGCTTTTAGCAGTGAACAGACAAAATGTTTTTTGAATATGATGTTGCTTGCTCGTTTGCGATAATTGTTATTTTTTTTAATTTATTTTTTATAAATTACATTTTCACCCCAAACAAGGCATATTGCCACTTTGTTGTAGAGGGCTACTATCAGGGACATAGGCATCAGGGGTACTGTGTAGGGAGTTGGGCAGCAAGAGGTCGGTTCACATCGCACTTGAACTTCTGCATGTCAGTACAGTTGGGGAAGCAGGGACCCGGCAGGGAATTCCAAAGTCTAGCTGTCCAAACTACTGGAGTAAAAGGCTCTCTTACATCTAAGGATCTCTACTGTGAAGGGGTGGGATTTAGTTGCTTGTCGTGTTTGTCGGAGGTATTTACGTCGAGGGGCACAAGTGCTTGCAGCTCGTCAGAGCATTCTCCATTTAAGTACTTGTAGAAAAGGCAGAGCGATGCAACATTTCGTTGATGGGACAGAGGCTGAAGTTTAGATGACGGTTCAGGACCTATCAGATTGGCGACTTTCTTTTGAACCTTGTCTAGGAGCGAGAGACTAGTAGCAGATGCACCAGCCCAAATATGACAACAATACTCCATACATGGCGAATGGTGGTCTTATAGAGGTACAGGATACTTTCGGGCGTTAGTATCTTTCTAGCACGGTAGAGAGAACCTACCTTCTTCGCAGCGATCCTGGCAATGTTCTCAATGTAATTGTTCCAACTCATGTTTCCTGAGAGCGTTAGGCCGAGGAGTTTAAAAGATGTACTTTCAGATAAAAAGTCATTGGCTATTGCTATTGGTGGTAGAGAAGGTTTCTTGTAATTATTGAAGGAAATAAGTTTAGTCTTGGCAGCATTGAATGTGACCATCCATTTATGTCCCCATTCCACAATAGATCGGAGGTAATTCTTTAGTGCTTCTGCCATTTCTTTAGATATGTGTTCATTTGTTTTCCTGTCGTGCATATTACAGAGTGTGGTGTCATCAGCATATATACCTATCTCACAGGAAATTTTTAGTTTGTCTTGTTGGTAAAAAAGAAAATTCGGCACGAATGTATATTCTTTACAACTAAATAATTTACATGACTGAAGTAGGAATTCTTTTATAATTTATATACATGGATATATATAGTAAACTAAACAGTCACAAACAATTTTAGGTATTGCTAATTTGCATATTAATTTTTTCCTAATAAATTAATATTCTAGAATATACATTTGTCATTTGCATTGTCATATTATCTTGTACATATATGCAATAGTTTCATTGACAGCAAATTGTCCGATGTTGCCAAGATGTTAGGAACAGCTACCACACTTTGATCTTAGCTGAAAGGTTAAGAGGACATAAAAATATTTTTATGACAAGGTGTATTTAAAAAAATGAATAAATAAAAAATATCTATTACTGTACAATTTTTTAATAGGATGACTAATGTTGTATCACTTGAGTTGTCATAAGACTGTCTTCCAAGGAATCATTTCCTTTTTTAAGGAATGTGGTTGTTATCTTCCCAAATATTGAATCCTTTGAGGGAGAATGTTGTATCTGTTCTGTTGTTAGAAAATCATTTTTTTTTCATAAGTGTTAATTTGTGTAGCATCTTTTCTGTTACCATGATACCATGCTGCCAGGCATTACATTCTCCTTGGAGGGTAGTATAGTATGTGTTCGTCCATCATGAACTTCCCAGGCATTATCATTTCTTTTTTTTACGGAGGCTTTTTTTTCTTCTTTAGAGAGTAGTTTAGTATATTTTCATTCGTCATGATACATTTCTGACAGACATTATCTTCTTATTTCTTGGGGAAGAGGGAAATAGTGTTGTATCTGTTTAGTTGTAATGATATCATCAGGCATTACCTCCTTCTTAGTGGAATGAGAGTGAGGGTAATAGTATTCGTTCAGCATGATAACATTCTCTTACTAATTACATCTTGCTTTGAAGATTAGTGTAGTACGGATTTGTTCACTATGATAACATCCTTCCAGATTTGCAAAAAATATGTGGCCAGAGGGATCATATTTTTGTTACGTTTTAAATAAAGGAACGATTAAATTCCAGGTTATGCCAATACTGTTGATAATATGAATTATACATACTGCATATGCATATCTACCTTGCAAAACTGAGGATGAGATTACACACGAAGATAGTTATATCTTTATAGCAGCTATCTTTGCTCCTCATCTTGAATGTGAGACATCAGAGTTATGCCCCTTGCTAACAAAGAGTTGTCTATCTGAGCATTAAGCAACAAGAAACAGTAATCCTCAGTTCCATAGAACATTGAGAAAGCAATAAGGTATTCTACCCCCCCTCCTCCTCCAAAAATGTCTAATAACTTACCATGTGTGTGCCTTTGGTAAATTATCTGTGTTGGTATCAACCTGATGGATAGTGAACAGCCTTGGCCCAGCAGCACCTGTGGAACCTGGATAATGAAAATACAAAGTTTGTTTCTGAATTTTTTAGACGAAGATTGATTATTCGTATCATTCAGGCAACTCTTCTCATCTTGTGTTATTTGCACAACGTTTCAGCGCATGTAACCTCAACCTTGCAAGGAACCATTGTGTAGTGCATAAAGTACTTGGTAAAATTTAGTTGAAGGTTCAATCATCAGTGTGGGTGACACTCAAAAAATACTATTGCGGATTATATCTGATGGAATGAAAGCATGATATTCTGTGGATTAAATAAAGTGTCCAAAATTCTATGCAGATCTAAAAGTTCAACAAGATGCACCTGAAGAAGATTAGAAGTTACATCAGCTGAAATGTTGTGAAAATAACACTCAATATGAAAATAGTCAAAAAATTCCAAATAATATGAACAAAGGTTGAAATTAAAGATAGAATTTCGATATTAATAAAATTTGGAGACAAATTCTTTCATGTATTTCTCGTATCAATATTTTGATAATCACACATTGAATTTTTTTGGGATTAATCAAATATTTATTGAAATCATAACTGCAATGGATGAAAAAATTCATTTTTTGATTTAAGTTAGGATTTTTTAAATAATTTTGTTCATTTAGTAAATAAATCACATTTAATGAAATAATTTGATGTAAAAAAAAAATGCAAAATATTTATCAGATTTAAAGTTAGATTTTTATCGTAAAATTGATTTTCTTTTTTTAAATAAAAGTTTTCTTTCAATGAATTATCTTTCTAAATATATTTTCTTAAAAAAAAAAAAATGGTTTCAGAAAAAAAGAGAAAAAGGAATAGGGGTTGAGAATAAAACAAAAAATGAAACTAAAACAACTCCCGGACAACACTGGGTAAAAATAACTAGTTTTATTATCATATTACACTTGCAATAAACACGGTTCAAAATGCACAGACTTTTTTTTTTTTTCACTAAAGCCAATAAGAAATGATGCTCTCCATCAAAATGACTTCAATCTCAAAGAAATCTATAAATATCTAAATAGACGGCTCTACCCGACGTTAACAGAAAAAAGAAATAAATTTTCAGAATAAATTAAAAGTGGATCACAATAGCTGAGGTTAGGAATGTGACCGTAAGATGTTCAGTCCGATCTCCTATGACCAATATTCAACCTGCTGTTATGTGATGTTGTTATGTGATGTTATGTGATGTCATGTGATGCAGCCGAGCCTGAATGAATGGATTTTGCTGCTGTTGCTTTTTACTATTTTGTCTGTCATCATTAAAATATGTCATCATTAAAATATGTCACCATTTTAAAATATGTCACCATTTTAAAATGTCATCATTAAAATATGTCACCATTTTAAAATATGTCATCATTAAAATATGTCATCATTAAAATATGTCATCATTAAAATATGTCACCATTTTAAAATATGTCACCATTTTAAAATATGTCATCATTAAAATATGTCACCATTTTAAAATATGTCATCATTAAAATATGTCACCATTTTAAAATATGTCATCATTAAAATCTGTCACCATTTTAAAGTATGTCATCATTAAAATATGTCACCATTTTAAAATATGTCATTAAAATATGTCACCATTTAAAAATTTTTTTTCGCGAGACACAATTTTATGTGAAATACAATTTTTTTTTGCTTTTATAAAGAACATCATCCATGTTTGCCGAAATGAAAACTGAAAAACCAGAATAAAATCTTAAACTTGCAGGTTATACGTTAACGACAATGTATGTGAAATAGAATCGTCTATATTACAGAGATGATAAAATGGACACAAATGTAAAAAGACAAAGAAAAATTATTTTGTACTATTCTAAGAAACTTTGAAAGCAATTAAATATTTAACTGCTATCAAATTCATTGTAAATATTTAACTGCTATCAAATTCATTTTAAATATTTAACTGCTATCAAATTCATTGTAAATATTTAACTGCTATCAAATTCATTTTAAATATTTAACTGCTATCAAATTCATTTTAAATATTTAACTGCTATCAAATTCATTTTAAATATTTAACTGCTATCAAATTCATTTTAAATATTTAACTGCTATCAAATTCATTTTAAATATTTAACTGCTATCAAATTCATTTTAAATATTTAACTGCTATCAAATTCATTTTAAATATTTAACTGCTATCAAATTCATTTTAAATATTTAACTGCTATCAAATTCATTTTAAATATTTAACTGCTATCAAATTCATTTTAAATATTTAACTGCTATCAAATTCATTTTAAATATTTAACTGCTATCAAATTCATTGTAAATATTTAACTGCTATCAAATTCATTGTAAATATTTAACTGCTATCAAATTCATTGTAAATATTTAACTGCTATCAAATTCATTGTAAATATTTAACTGCTATCAAATTCATTTTAAATATTTAACTGCTATCAAATTCATTTTAAATATTTAACTGCTATCAAATTCATTTTAAATATTTAACTGCTATCAAATTCATTTTAAATATTTAACTGCTATCCAATTTATTGTAAACAATTGCTATCCAATTTATTGTAAACAATTGCTATCCAATTTATTGTAAACAATTGCTATCCAATTTATTGTAAACAATTGCTATCTAATTTATTGTAAACATTTAATTGCTATCCAATTTATTGTAAATATTTAATTGCTATCCAATTTATTGTAAATATTTAATTGCTATCAACTTTATTGTAAATATTTAATTGCTATCAACTTTATTGTAAATATTTAATTGCTATCAACTTTATTGTAAATATTTAATTGCTATCCAATTTATTGTAAATAATTAATTGCTATCCAATTTATTGTAAATAATTAATTGCTATCCAATTTATTGTAAATAATTAATTGCTATCCAATTTATTGTAAATAATTAATTGCTATCCAATTTATTGTAAATAATTAATTGCTATCCAATTTATTGTAAATAATTAATTGCTATCCAATTTATTGTAAATAATTAATTGCTATCCAATTTATTGTAAATAATTAATTGCTATCCAATTTATTGTAAATATTTAATTGCTATCCAATTTATTGTAAATAATTAATTGCTATCAACTTTATTGTAAATAATTAATTGCTATCCAATTTATTGTAAATAATTAATTGCTATCCAATTTATTGTAAATAATTAATTGCTATCCAATTTATTGTAAATAATTAATTGCTATCAACTTTATTGTAAATAATTAATTGCTATCCAATTTATTGTAAATAATTAATTGCTATCCAATTTATTGTAAATAATTAATTGCTATCCAATTTATTGTAAATAATTAATTGCTATCAACTTTATTGTAAATATTTAATTGCTATCAAATTTATTGTTAATATCTATGTATATATTTATAAAAGTTAAAATGTCTGTGTGTGTGTCTGTTTGTATATATCAAAAAGTGTGAATATGTACGGTAATGCCTTTCTCTATAATAGCCTTCCTTAACTACCATAGAGAAAAGTTGGTAGATACTGCAGAGGTCAATTTTTAAAAAAATTTTGACCCTCCCATAACATTTATTGTTTTGGGCTCAAATTAAATTAAAATGTTTGACCCATGTCCAAGTAATCTACATTTGAAATTTCAAATTAGCAGAGGAGTTTGGTAGATTCTGCAAAGGACAACTCTGTAAACTTGACCTCTTGCCAGCCAAATTTTCACCCAAAAACTGATTAAAAAGCTTGCTGCATGTCTGAATACCCTTTATTTAAAATTTCAAATGTTTAGACCCAAAATTGGCTGAGTAATTTGGTAGAGACAACAGAGGTCAATTTATTTTAACTTTGACCCCAATTATGACCCCTTAACATTTATTGTTTTGGGCTCAAATCAAATTATAATGTTAGATCTATGTCCAAGTAGCCTATATCTAAAATTTCAAGTGTTTAGACCCAAAATCGGCAGAGGAGTTTGGTAGAGTTCTCAAATGTAAAATCGTTGAACTTTGACCCCTTGACAGCCAAATTTCTGGCTGAAAACCCCCATTAAAAAGATTTTCCCAAATCTCAATAGTCCTTATGTCAAATCTCGAGTCTGTAGACTGAAAATTGACAGTGTTATTTAGCAGGGAGATGTACACAGACAGACATTTTAACTTTTATAAATATATAGATAGATATTAACAATAAATTTGATAGCAATTAATATCTACAAGCATCGATAATGACGTAAGTTTAACATATTGAAGGGAACTCCTACGACTCACATCTTATGAAAATTCAAAATATAACTTGTTGTGATAGACATTCAGCAATGAGGCAATCGGTGCTAAACTGTTCCCTCTTTTTTCATTTATCCACTTTTTGTTATTCGCAAATAATAAAACAGAGGGGAGGTCACATATTCTAATGCATGTTTTGAAAATTTATATTCTGTGAATTCAACCATTCTTCTTATTGTACATCGTTTCACACACAAAAAATTGCCCTTGATTTAATGCATTGAAGCAATGATGACAACATTATCACTCAGTGTGTAATGAAATGGGAGTCAGTCAAATATACCATATCATACTAGATGCAGTGCACCTTCCCAGGCATTATTTGCATCTTCAGAAGGGTAGTGGTCGCTTATTACTGATTGCCAGATACTCCTGTACTGGGTAATTTGGATGGGTTTGATCTCTAGTTTTTCATCCAACCTGTGTACACTCTCAATCGAGATAGGTACCCCTACCTTTCAGCCTTATTTCACATCTTATTGTAGCGGGAAGCAAATAAATACCGATTATGTGTTCAGATTTTATGGACATCCTGTACACAGGATAGAGTTTCTGTAAGATATCCAAAACAATACTAACACACACACAAAGAGAAAGCAATGCTAACACACACAAAGAGAAAGCAATTGTTATACAAGAGACACAATGCCAATGTTAAAATTGTTATACCTTGTAGAGCTTTGAAGCCTTGAAGTGGCACCCTTGAGCTTCCAGTGACAAACTGAAGGCACCGTGCTCTCGTTTCATCGTCGTAACTCTCCACAGCTCGCCAGAACCACTTCACAATGTTAGAGTCAGATGTACAGTGTTTCAATCTGGTATGCATTTTCCAATCATCTACATCAATCTTGCCTAAACCACCAATCACAAGCTGTAGAAACAAAAGAAACAGTTTTAATAGAAAACAAGGAATGCAGATGGAAGTTTAAAAATTATATAAGAAAAATGTTAAAACAAATTTGTCCATGAAAATTCCATAAGTGTTTTTTTCATCTGTATAATTTTTACAATCAATATTTTTCATGAAATAATAAACCTCTGTCAAAGTTAATAGTATTAAGAAAAAATTGTCTTTCTTAAACAAAAATAATTATTATTGTTGGGTAAATATTTTTGGAATAAAATGTCTAAACTTGTAACAATTTACATCTTATTAAAACAAATATTCTATGATCATCGAATTACGTTCAATAACTACGATGTTTAAAATATAGATATTCATTTTATTAAAAAAATATTTAACTGACAAAAAAAGTGAATGCTAAGTAAATATTCTTTACATGAAGAGAAAATTATTTTTAACACTTTAAAACTGCAGCATATATGCCTATTTGATAACTGTTTTGTTTTTAAATTGTTTGAGTCAACAAAATTTTATTTATGAAATCTTATTCCATTTTAGAACAATTTTTGACACAGATTTTTTTTTTTTTTTTTTTTTTTTTTTTTTTTTTTTTTTTTTTTTTACTTACCTCTAATTCTCGTTCATCAAACAATTTCAATAAAGTCTGTGGAATTAATTCATGAAATCCTTTCTGCAAAGCTAAAAACTGAGCTTCAATTCCTTGCATAAATCTCCAATTTACATAAAGTCTAGAAAAAAAGATAATGGATGCATAATGAAATGAGATATCAGATACATTAGCAGACATTAGAATTTCCTTTAAATGGTTAGAGATGATGACACTTTAAAAAATTATTTAAAAAGTTTTAATTTTTCATATTTGAGAATTTATCATCTGGTTGAACAGTTGTCATAAGTAATTCACCAATATAAACTGACAGTTTAAAACGTCGATTCTATAGCACTTTGGATGTTGGTAACCTTTACGTGGACCCTTTGGGAAAAGCAATGCGAAAAATGTACAATGCTAATTCATGCAAAACCTTAGTGTTTTTAGAGTTGAGTAAGTCAATCAGCTTTTTAATGACTTAAAAAACAAATGATAAAAACGGCAATTTTTAATACCTGACATATTCTCGTTTGTTTTCTTCTGTCACTTCGATATCTTTACCTCCTGGCTTTAATTCATATTCTTGCATTTTGCCAAAGGAATTATGTTGAACACAGAATGGCTGATTCAGAACACTGTCAATGTTGTTTTCTCTGGTGAAATAAAAGCATTGAATATTTTATTTACACAAATTTTTAAAAATCAAAGTTCTGAGGAAATGAATAAAAAGTTTAAAGAAAAAATGACAAAGAAAAATAAATAGAAAATGTTGCTCAGGAATTGTTACTCTTAAACTACCATGGATCTTCCACAGAGAAACTTTATTAAATAATCTATCATAAATAGCATTTATTCTGGGGAGCAAGTGCCAACAAGTTTTCCATTTGTCTCAATTTTTAGTGCCCTCAAGCGTAATCATTAGTCTGTGATTTGGCTCTCAGACATGTTGGACATTTGTGTCCCGGACAATTACATACATGGACATTGGCATCCTTAGACACATGAACTGATAGTTTTTAAGATTTTAAAAACAATCACCATAAATTGTGATCAAAACGTAAGCAGTAATTTTACAGTTAACAAAAGAGATTAAATCAAACTTTGCTAGTCAATTTCCATTCGTTATTGTTATACCATGTTATTGACAAAATAGTAAACGTAGCTACAATTTATTTAAAAAAGCACAGACGACTTGTAATATGAAACATTTTTAAATAATCATTTAAAAATCACCAAGGGTGATAACTCATTTTAAATTGAAGAATATTACAGGAGTTGTTAACCTTAAGTTTCAAAATGTGCAAAGAAATAAAAATTAAAAACTAAAATGATTTCACTGCATCCCAGATAATGTTGGGTATGTACAGCAGATAATAAATAAAGGCTGGAAAATAGAATGGCCCAAAATGCAGAAAGTGCAGCAAGCGAAATGGAGAAAACAGTTAAAAAGTGTAAATAATGAAATTAGAAAAAAATATGGTGAAAATTCAGAGTTCAACCTATTTAACAAAAACAAAAATACAGAAAAATCTTTATGATGTACTCATCATGGAAAGAAAATGTAATATTCCAAAAATCACATAAATTGATTAAGTAGGATTTTTTTTTTAACTAAGAAAATCAAATTTTATAAGAAACTTGTTTCTTGGTCTGCCAGATTTAATAAAGAAAAATCTTTATGACGTACATGCCCTTAATGTAAATTGATCAAGTAATTTTCTTTTTTTCACTAAAAACAAATAAAATTTTATGATGAAGTGAGAGTGGTGTACCATAACCAGTTATATTTAGTAAAGGGAGACAACACAATTTGAACTACCGACATTTAAAAATCAGCTTTATAATGGCTATGATAATACTATTCATCATTAAAAATCATGAAAAAAGTACTTGATCAATTTACATGATTGTTGGAATACGACATTTTTGTTCTGTGATAGGTATGTACTTCATATAGATTTTTTGTATTTTTTTAAAATACATTCCGAGTAAGAACCATTTTAGTTTTTAATAAGAAAAATGGTATTTTAAAATTAAAAATCTACTTACAATATCCAAACAAGACTTCTATGTAATTCAGGATCAACACTTTCTAAGTCATCAAGCGTGACGGGTTTTCCCAACAATTGTTTATAGAATGGCATCGTAAAACCACCATCAATGTAATGGCCATGGAAAATAGCCATGCCAATGATTCGACCCACAAAATGGAAATACGATAAATGCTCCTGGAAAAGATAAGTTTCATTTACTTTTTCTTCAAAAGATTTGCCAGTCAGATGAAATTTTGAAAAAATTAAAAACATCAAGATATTTTACTAATTACTAATTTTTTAAAAACAATTTTTAAGGACGATAATAAATTTGTAAAGATCAGTTGTGTATTTTCTCACACAAAAACTGTTCGTAATACTAAACAAAAAACATTGCAAAAAGAAAGATGATATACAAATAAGAGGGAGGGGCGATATGGAAAAGTAAATGAATGAGAGAGAGAGAGAGAGAGAGAAAAACAAGGATTTTGTTTTATGGCACATCGACCCTTTTTATATAATGGTCATTTGAGAAGTTCAGAGTTTATATTTAACAGAGTGGTGTGGGGTAGGGCTGGCCTTACTTGGTTGTAAAATAAGTTTTAATATCTTGAATTCATGCAGATTTAGTATTTATCAGTACAGAGCAAATTTTCTATTGAATATATATATATATATATATATATATATATATATATATATATATATGTATTGATTTCAAAAGTAAAAAAAAAAAAAAAAAAAAAAAAAAATTACTTTGGTGCCATCAGCTAGAATCAAAATCAAAACATTTAGCGCTCCAACTGCATTTCCTACCATTTGAGCTAACCCAACAGATAAAAAAGATTTAAAATTAAACCACTTCTAGTTATGATTTAATTTGCACATGCATAAAACTAATAGAAATATGTCAACAAGTTGAAATGAACATTTTGCAGTTCAACTTGCCAACATATTTCCGTACGCATTATTCATTCATCCAAACAAAGATTTTACCTGTTATAAACCATCCTTGGTCTATGATTACTATTGCCTGTTAATTTCAATGTTATGTGACCAGGAGTTTAAGAATTTATATATATATATATATATACTATAACCTACAGGTTTTTTTCTTATTCTTTCTTGATGATATAGTAAAGTTATATATAACTTATTCATCATCTTTTCTTTAATATTAGCAAAAGGTGTGAGTCTGTGTGTGTGTGTGTGTGTGTGCGCATGCTTGCCAGTCATAAAATACGCTTAAATATATTTTAATTCATGCAGAGTTCATATTTATTATTACAAAATCAATTCTCTATTGAATATTATATTGTACCAAAATGCAGTATTGCAAGTCACTTGACCATTTAGGCTACTGGAACATGAAGTGTTAAGCCACTAAGAATCCGTCTTCAGACATCATAGTGTGTTATCCATGACTAACATATGGCCTCATTGAAGTGGTGGTTCTACAGGTCTGCAATGCAGTGTAAATATTCTACAGCCCCAGCTGACAGGACAAAGGGAAAGAGGGCAGATCGAAAGAGAAGAAAGATAGGATAGAGAGGGGGGGGGCTATGAGAAAATATGTGAAACATACAGGATTGACACTTGAATCCGGGTTTATTTGCAGAGTGTAAATATCATCACGAGAATACTGGAATAGACCGTAGGATGGATTCAGCATTTCATGTGACAAAAGATATAACCATTCTCTGCAAAAGATTTTTTTAAAAAGCAATTAAAAATTTAAAATACTAAATAAACAAAAATTAAGAATTGAAAATTAAAAAAAAAAAAAAAAAAAAAAAAATTAATTGACAATTCTAAATAAAAAAAAATTGACAATTCTAAATAATAAAAAAATTTAACAACTGAAAATTTTAAATAAAAAATTAAGGATTGAAAATTCTAAATAATATAAATCTCACCTGTCTATTTAAATGTATGTCTACTTAAAACTTTCGACAAATGCGACGGATTTTCATGAGATCGGTATCATTTTGAAGCTCGACCCTTCGGACGATAAATATCGAAAAATTGGCCAAAAACATTAATTCCTTCACTGTCAACTGGACACTTTTCTACAGGGAGGGGTCACTTTTTTTCGCTGATATTTTCAAAAGTCAACCCCTCTTTTTGATTGTCTAGCCTTAATTTAAACCTACATCACTTCCGGTTTGACAATGGACGCAACAGCAAATATGTCACATTTTTTTTTCACGTTCTTTTCTCCTTTGTGGTACGGGTTAGAGTCTACCTGCGTACTACCACTTTTTTTTTTTTGCTCAACACATACCTCCAAATACCTGGGCAACGCCGGGCACCCAGGCTAGTCATATATAAATCTTAATATCTTTCTAGATAAAAAAAAATCAATATATTTCTAGATAAAAAATAATATATATTACTTAATATATTTATTAATAAAAAATAATATATATTACTTAATATATTTATTAATAAAAAATAATATAACTTAATATATTTTATAAATAAAAAAAACCGAAATACCAGCTTACCTTGCCACTCCACCATAATCAAGACCTTCCTCACCACGGAATTTTACCATTAATCGCTTTTTCAGATCTTTCGCTCTCATTTTCATAACTTGCCGATAAGAATCCTACAAAACATAATAAAATATGTCTCATCAGAACAAATTTACAATTAAAAAACAAAACTTGAATTCATGCAAGTTGAAAAACATTTGACTTTTACGCTTATAATAAACTAGCTGTTCCCAGGAATCGTGTTACTCGCATTTTTTTAAATACAATTTTCTAAGTTAAATATATTTTTTACAATATTGTTTGGTTACTAAGTTATTAAATGAACCAAATTGTTATAAAACTTACAATTTTGTTTTACGGTAAACAGTAAAAATCTATCAATGAAATATTGAATGTAAAAAGCTTCTGAAACTTTTAATCTTTTAATCAAATAAGGATTTAAGAATTTAAAATTGCTTCCAAATTCCTTTCAAATTTCGAAGATTTGCAAAGTAAATGCTTCTTTTATTTTTAGCTATTAAGAAAAAAATAACAGACATATGTTTATGAAAAAAAAAATTTATTCATTTGTTTTTTTTAGATTGGATTTTTAAGTATTTTACTACTCTACATTATTGCTTCATTTTTCAATAAATATTTGATCCATAATAATGTGTAAAGTCAATGCTTTTTTTTTTTCAAATCGTCTGCTTTATTTTCTTTATGCATAAAATAAGTATCTTTTTTTAAATAAATGTTTCTGAGTAAAAAATTGTGAAAATTTTCAAAAAATTCAAATGAAAAAAATCTGTAATAATACTTCACATCTAAAGAGACTTTATCTTTTTATATTGTTCACCATTAATTTTTATATATATATATATATATATATATATTTTGCTGAGGAGAATCAATAAAAAACTTTGGAGTTTATATTTTTCAACTGTTGCCTTTAATTGATGTCCCCCCTCCACCTCTTTAAAGACAAAGATTAATTTAATATATAAAATCAGTCTTTTTCTTGATTTCTGCCATAACTTTTATCCTATAAAATCAATATATAATTTTTCAATTCTTTTGGGGGATTGTTGCAGCATATTGTCAAGAATAACATTTAATTTGATTCCTTACAGAAAATATTTTCTCTGAGTCAAAACTATTTTCATATAATCGTCATCTAAAAAAACAAGGAACATAATTATTTATCCAGAGTTATTTCCCTTTGTTCCACCCACAAAAAACAAGGCCAATAGTCATTAGTCGTGTGCTCTCGTGTAATGAATGAATGCGTGAATGTAGGATTGACATGAAATTCTTAAAGATAAACTAAAATGACCGAAAAATGGGCTGAAATGGGCTTACTTTTTTTGTTTTGTATAATTTACTAACATTCTTTCTTTAGTTACGCTAAATAAAAAAAATAAAACAGAATAAGCAATTAATGTAGCCGACATCGGAATTTGCACAAACCAGAAATTGACAGCTTATTTAAAAAAATTTACTTATGTATGCTTTGGAAGTCTTCTTTTTTTACATAGGCATCACCACTTATCAAGGCCAAAAGGCTACTCAAAGACAAGGGTTAAAGAGTGTACAGTAGAAATTGGGCAATATAGTAATTGTTAGTAATGGAAATTCGGTAAATTTGTAAACTTATATGGAACGGCTCATCAAAAACTTGTTTACGTTAGACTTGAAGACAACCATATTGTAGTCAGCTGGAAAGTAGGAAACGGAAGACAATTCCATAAACGTGCAGTTCTAAGAAAGAATCTTTGTTCATTTTTTTTTTTTTTTTACAAGGTGGTCACCACTTATCAAGGCCCGGAAGCCACTCAGGGATAAGGGTTATTGTAAGTACAGTACGTTAGTGTGGAGATTTAAAGTGTCTACTTAGGGGGTGGTTCATCAGGAATTTGTTTACATTGGACTTTAACACATCCAAGTTGTAGTCAGGAGGGAAGCAGGCAGACGGAACAGATTTCCACAGGCGTGCAGTTCTAAGAAAGAAGCTTTGTTCATGGAATCTACGTTTTGATTTAGGCATAGATAAAGAGTGGGGAAAGTTTTTGACAATGGATTCAGCTAGACGGGTGGTTTTTGTAAAAGATTGGCGAGGGGGGGACCAGAGATTGGAGTTCAGACGAGTACCTGCCATGAAAATAACGATAAAACAAAGATAGGCTTGCAACATCTTTTCTGTGAAAGAGAGGTTGCAGGGAAGAGAAAAGAGTATCCCCCACTAAGCCAGGAAGTCATTTTGTACTCTGTCAAGGCAGGTTAGGCTGTTTTTAGCAGCTTCTGCCCAGATATGGCAGCAGTATTCCATCCTTGGACGTACTTGTCTTTTATATAGATAGAGAATTGCATCAGTAGTGAGATATCTTCTGGAGCGGTAGAAGGATCCCACCATCTTTCCAGTGACCTTGGCAACAGACTTGATGTATGTGTTCCATTTCAGATGAGGAGTGAAGGTCAAGCCCAGAATCTTGTCAAAACATGGGGTTTCTCCTAGACGAGAGCTATCCATTTCAATTGATGCAAGATGGGGATCAGAGCGTTGATGATGTAAAGATAGGAGTTTGGTTTTAGATGCATTAAAGGTAACCAGCCACCTCTTCCCTCACTGAACCACTCGTTCGAGATCAGAGGAATCTGCGTTTAGGTTTAGGCACAGATAAAGAGTGGGAGTAATTATTGATAGTGTTTTCTGCTAGACGAGTGTTTCTTGTGAAAGTTTGGTGAAGGGGGACCATAGATTGGAGCTCAGTCGAGCACTTCCATGAAAATAATGATAAAGCAGGGACAAACTCGCAACATCTCTTCTGTAAAAAAGAGGTTGCAGGGAAAAGAAAAGGACATCTCCTACGTGGCTACGAAGTCTATTTTGAACTCTATCAAGGCAGGATAAGTTCTTTCTCGCAGCTCCTGCTCAGATGGGGCAACAGTATTCCATCCTTTGATATACCTGGCTCTTATATAGATAGAGAATTGCATACAGTGAGATGTCTACTGGATTGATAGAAGGATCCCACCATTTTTCTAGTGGCCTTGGCAACGGATTTAATGCATGTGTTCCATTTAAGATCAGGAGTAAAGGTCAAGTCCAGAAGCTTGTCAAAACTTGTGGCCTCCCCAAGACGAGAGCCATCCATTTCAATTGATGCCAGATGGGCATCAGAGCATTGATGATGTAAAGACAGGAGCTTGGTTTTAGATGCATTAAAAGTAACAAGCCACTTCTTCCCCCATTGTACCACATGCTCAAGATCAGAGGAGAGAGAATCGGAGAAAACTTGGTCGTTTATGGTCTTAGATGTGCTACCATAGATAGTAGTGTCATCAGCATAAATATTTAGGAATGATATAAGGATGTGATTTGGAAGATCATTAATGTAGATCAGGAAGAGAGTTGGGCCAAGGATGGACCCCTGAGGGACTCCAGCATTAATACTGTGAGCTTCTTTCTGCCCATCAACTACTACTCTTATGAACCTATCAGAGAGAAATGATTTAATAATTGAGAAGACATTTCCAGCTATACCATAGCTGGAAATCTTGTGAAGTAAACCTTTATGCTATACTCTATCAAAAGCCTTTGATATGTCAAGAGCAATTGCCCTAGTAAAGGTAGCCTCCGTTGAGAAATTCACTAATCCTATGAGATATAACTGTAAGCACATCTGCTGTAGATCTAGTAGAACGGAAACCATATTGCATGTCACTAAGATTATTTTTGCTGAGATGGTTGATTACTTCTCTATTTAACACAGATTTCAGCAACTTACTCATGACACACAGGAGACTTATTGGCCTGTACTGAGATGGAGATGAGCGATCACCTGAATTCTTAAATACAGGGCGTACTAATGAGATTTTCCAGGGTGATGGAATTCTTCTTAAGACAACGTTTAAACAGTTTTGTAAGGATGGGCGCTAGTTCTGGTCGAAGTCTTTTGAGTACTATAATTGGAATACCGTCAGGGCCGGTTGCTTTACTGGAATCAAGGTTTTTAATTAGCTTGCCAACATCACGTACAGATATTTGTATATCACATAGCGTTTTCTAAAACAGGAGGAAATATTGAGAGTCGGCGGCCTTGGTCGCAAATGGTAGAATTAGCTGCAAAGTTCTTGGCAAAGAGTTTGGCTTTGTCTGATGCTGACAAAGATTACCTCAGGTCCATTTATGATAGTTGGGATAGAGCACACGCTTCTGTTCAGGATTCTGTTTGCTATTTGCCAAAACTGGTGGGTACCAAGACACTGCTCAGCTACTTTGGACTTGACGGACTGAGCATACAACTCTCTTATGTTCTTTATTACATTTTTACAGTGGTTGCTGGCAGTCCTGAAAGCAGCTTTAGTCTCAGTACATCTATTACGTTGGAAGCAATTGAAAAAGTGATTTCTGTGCACAATGGCAGCAGCACATTCTGGAGAGAACCACAGTTGGCTGTTAGGTTTTTGCTATAATTTTTTTGAGGGTCTATGCCCACAATTAACCATTCCGTCACATCTAATACTATAGAGAACACATCCTTTTTAAAGATGGAATGCAGAAGTAGATCTGATATAAATGTATGGAAGCTATCCCAGTCAGCCATAGAGTAAATAATAAAAAATGGATTAAGCAAATAATATAGATGAGAACCGGATTTTGCCGAAAACTTACACAGTGACCTATATTGCTTGATTCTAACATTTAATGATAACCAGAAATTGACAGTTCATATACTTCAAATTCTACTTTTGTGTGATTTTGAAGCTTTTAAACTGTCTATTCTATGACACCAGTAGATAATATAATCATTTTTTAACCAATTTCTGTGGTATAGAAATAACGAAATTACCTCAAATATTTCCTCACGTGAAACTTCCAATCGACAATGACCAGCTTGAGGCTGCAGATCACTTAATTGCCGCCTCAACTCTTTCAGCTTTTGCACAAGGTCTCGTTTATACTTTGGCAAAGGCACAGGGATACTATTCTCTTTATCTGTATTTTGCCTGAAAAAAATAGAAAAGAAAAAATTGATAGAAAAATTATATCACAATTAAAGAGATTTTTTTTTTATAAATTAGTTACAGTTAAAAAAAATGTTTTGCCAAACTGCTATTGAGAAACTGATTGTTCCAAGTTGATTTTCTGGACAAAAAATAATGTTTGTGAGGCCTAAAACTTTCACTTCAAAAAGTAAATGACAAAAAGTTTAAAGTCAGAAACATTTTTGGTAGAAAAGTGATAAAAAAATATAAATTGATAACTCCCAATAATTAATCATTTCTCACAATCAAGAGACATGACATGGAAAAATACCATCAACAATAAATTCTGGAAATTAGGTTTCGAATTTTTCTGAAATCTAACATGGCGACGTAAGACATTGCAAACGTTTTGAATTCAATGCTTTTTTGATTTGTTTTTGAAAACTACATATCTTCATTCACTTGTTCAAATTCTTTTTTCATTTCATATAATAAACTTAGCTGTTTCTTGACTAACATTCAATCTCTGAAGAGTTAATCAAGGATCTTTCACTATTCAATGAAACATGAAAATTCCAGCATAGACATAAAAAATCTAATAAAAATTTATAAGTGTGAATTAATTGCATCTTTTGGTTTTTGAAATGATAACTAATGATTATATATGTCGGTATACCATTACTGCGCTACAATAAGATAAGTTAAAGAGCAATTTGTCTTCAATTGGTATCGCACACAGCAGTCTTGAGAACAAGGTTAGGGATCGCAAAAAGTGGAAATCACTTTGTTTTTGAGGATCTTCGCTGTTTTCATTCTGACAGTTTGAATCATCTGCGTGAAAAAAGGGTAAATAGCTAAACGGTCAGCAGCCATACCATCGACTGCATCACTGAATCCACACGCTTGTACTATGTGTGGACTCGTTTGTAAATCTGAGGCTGAAGCATAAATTAATTTAAACAATAAGTTGTTGGAACCTCATATGTAGAAATCAACGAGAGAGTCCAATAATTAGACACACACATTTGTCGGAATATCTATTAAATGTTGAGTATTGTATATTTGCATCATAATTTATCCATTTGGACGAAAATAAAAATGTTAGGTGGCAAAATGAACTCAAAACAGAAAAAAATAACAGAATATATATATATATATATATATATATATATATATATATATATACTTGTTTATTGTTATATAAACATGCTCACATCCCGCTGCTACAAATAGCCACTTGTTTCAATCAAACAACAGATATCATCATGCAGCGACTTGACTATTCAAAAGTTCAATGAATAATGGATTTTTAATTTAGGTAGGAACTCTTTAGAAGTTGGAGTTAAAAAACTTAAAACAACGGGATATATTTATAGGTAAGTGTACTTGTATCTGTGTTATTAGTAATCTGGTATTGAATGTATTATTTTGTGATTTAATATGACTTTATATCTATACTTAAATAGCTTAAACTTCCAACTTAATAGGAAAGTTACACCTTTACTTATGTGCATGTATATGTATATATATATATATATATATGTATATATATATATATATGTGTGTGTATGTGTGTGTATATTTGGGTATATATATGTGTGTGTGTGTATATATATATATATTTGTATTGTATTCTTTTTTTATACATAAATATTAGTAGTTTTTTTATTTATAATTATTGGACCTATTTAATTTATTTAATCCCCTCTTATGGCTAAATATGTTATATTAAAAAGATAATAAATATTAACTTTATTCTGTTTTTATTATTATAATTATTATTATTATTATTATTATCACTATTATGTTTATTGTTATTAATAATAATTTTAATATTGTTTTATCATTATTTTCTTCTTTTATTCATATATTTATCTAATAAAAACGCGAAAACTTTAAACTTATATCATTTAGCATAAAGGGCCTAATTAATGGTAGACGTATGTTTGAATTGCGTTGATTTTACTCGTGGACGTATGTAAGAGGATAAATATGCTAGCCGAATACATTCACTGCCTTTTTTGACACGTTCATTTCTGACACTTGGATTGTATCTTCTGTTTGTATTTGTAATAATATGTTTCATTACTGAATTGTATAATTGTTCATAAATTGGTTGACACGCAGGTTTTTTTCTTTTTCTTTTTCTTTTTCTATATACTGTCAAATTCTTACTTTCTCTCTTTCCCTATTTAACTAGATCTCATTATTCTTTCCTTTTCCTTCTAGTTCTTATTCTCTTTATTATAACCATTTATTTCTTTTTTCTCTTCTTCATATCATGTATATGTGTGTATATGTATGTATGTGTATGTATATATATATATATATATATATATATATATATATATATATATATTTTCTCTCTTCTTTTTCTCTATATTTTGTTTTCTCTATATTTTCTTTCTCTATTTCTGTCTCTATTCCTTTTTTTCTCTTCTCAATCACTCTCTCCCCATTGTAATTTTTTAACTTTATTTAAATTGCCTCTCCCTTTTTACTTTTTTATTTAATTAAAGTCCTGTGTTTTAAGTTTTTTAACTCCAACTTCTAAAGAGTTCCTACCTAAATTAAAAATCCATTATTCATTGAACTTTTGAATAGTCAAGTCGCTGCATGATGATATCTGTTGTTTGATTGAAACAAGTGGCTATTTGTAGCAGCGGGATGTGAGCATGTTTATATAACAATAAACAAGTATTATCAGCTCTTTTTATTGAGCACTATCTAACAACCTCGTTGAATTCATTAGTCCATTACTTTTGAATATAAAAAAAACCCCGAGTATATATATATATATATATATATATATATAAATTTTAAATTAAAGCTATGTAATATGACCGTTTCTGCTTGTAACTTCACAGATTTCATACTAAGAACTTGTCTTGATTAGGTTCAGCTAATTCTAACTAGAACTGAAACATATCTTCAAATGTGTAGATAAAATGTTTGTATTAATAAAAGTCTGAAACACACACATATATATATATATATATGTGTGTGTTTTAGACTTTTGTACTATTCCAAGTAGTAAAACTTTGGACGAAGTAGGGAATACGAATACCAATTGACTTCAATGCAAAAAGCAGAAACAAAAGAACAGTACATTTATATATTTAGAAAACTCTTCAATTCTCAAGTGGATTTTCATGACCAAGAGTGTGTTTATATCCCTACAAATCTTTTGTAAATAATAAAACTCATTTTTATCATAATTATTTATTTTTTAAAATAAAAATCTCAATCCAGTGTCTCATTTTAAGGAGCTCGTATTTTTATTATTGTTTTTATTTGTTTTTCAAATTGTGTGATACCATCTCTGCACAATATCCATTTATTTAAGTGTATTTTGTTTAAATAGGTATAATTGTTTAAACAATATAACTCATTTTTATCATTTTTAATAAAAAATATCAATTTGCGAAAATCCGCTTTAGAATTGAAGAGTTTTGTAAATATATAAAACGCACTCTGCATTGGTTGCAAATAAATATATTAACTCATTATCATTTTTGATAAAAATATCAACCCAAAATTTAAAGTTGTTAAAATATATAAAAAAAACACATTTTTGTTGTTTGCATAAAAGATGTGTGTGCAAAGTGCAAGGTCAGACCAATGTCGATCGAAATCTGTTCTTTTGTTTCTGTCTTTGCATTGAATTCGGTTAGGGTCTGTATTCCCTACTTTGTCCGAAATTATATATATTATATATATATATATATATATATATATATATATATATATATATATATATATCCTCTGATAGAATTTCCAATGATTTCAGAGTTCTTTTCAAACATACACACACAAAATGACGCTATTATCAATTGTCTCATATGTTTGAACACTTACAAATTATACTTATCTTACTTATGTACAAAACTTTTATTACATTCCTAAAAGCAAATCAGATTGCTGACCTCAAGTTCACTGGTTAAACTGAATTCTTCCCATAAACAGTATTGTGACCCCCCCCCACCTAACCTCTAGATATACATACCCAATCTTGTTGGATTTTTAATATTTCTCCTTGTTAAATAGAAAAAATGAATGAGCCAAAAATGCATGAAAAATGCAAGACTAATTACACTGGCAGTAAAAAGGAATGAGTTTAGCATGACATCACATCCAACATTATTCAAACTTAACATCTTCCCAAATGTAAACAAAACGTCTTTTTGAAATTTATGTGTTCGCAGAATAACATTTCTTTTCTATTAAAAAATCCAAACAATTTATAATTATAAATAAAAAATAAAATAAAATAAAAAAAATAATTTTTAACTTTTTTCTAATTTAAAAAATTAGAACACAAAAAACGTGTGAAATTTTTCATGGCTGATATGCAAACAAATTTACTCACAATTTATTGTCTTTTGGGGAAACGGAAGGTGCATTGTACAAATACTTATTTTTACTCAAATTTGTCTCGGTTCTTTAGTAACGGTCGCAATGTATGAAAAGAAAAAAAAAAAAAAGGTGCAAATTAATTTACCAACAATAATTAAAAAAACTTTTGGTATTTTGTTTTTTGTTAAATTAATTCTGGTGCTCAAATAAGTAACAGGCTGGATTTGTTTCTAAAAAAAAAAAAAAAAAAAAAAAACTTATGGTGCTTGTGTATATTTTAATTTTTTAAACCAACACATTTTAGGTGAAAACATTACATACTTATGTGTCATGTTGAAATTAATATGAATTTCAAAAATTATGAAAAATGATACAGTAGAAAAATAACTAAAAGTAAAAATATAATTGATTGAATGATCGAGTTTTATTGTATGTTTTAATGTAGAAAAGTTGTAAGATTAATTCAGTATAACTAATTCATCTCCCTCTACTTAAATTAAAAGTCTGCCATTTTTAAACAATTTAATATAGGGATATTTTTTATATTAATTTCGGCATGACACATAAATATGTAATGTTTTCACCTGAGATGTATTGGTTTAAAAGATCACTAAGCTACACGAGCACTAAACTTTTTTTTTTTTTCAGGTTGTAGTGTTTAACTTGACCATCCTCAAGTATTTGTTTCTAAATAATATTTATTGAACCATATATATATATATTATTCCTTAATTGGAATTTTTTATTTTGAGATGAGCATTTTATGTTAAATTTATTTTTATTTCGGACTATTAGTCTCATCTTTATTAGTTGTTTTTTTTTTTTTTTTTTTTTTTAATCTTTTTATTGGTTCACAACGTTTCAGCCAACTTCCTCTGGCCTTCGTCAGGTGGTAACCGCGACGGATAGGAACTTCAGATCTCCTAACTGCATTCTCAGCCATCACTGCCATCCGTAGTTGTTGTCGTCTCACCACATTTTTGACCAATTACCTCTGGCACATACAACTACGGATGGCAGTGATGGCTGAGAATGCAGTTAGGAGATTCGAAGTTCCTATCCGTCGCGGTTACCACTTGACGAAGGCCAGAGGAAGTTGGCCGAAACGTTGTGAACCAATAAAAAGATTAAAAAAAACAAAAACAAAAAAAAACAACAACTAATAAAGATGAGACTAATAGTCCGAAATAAAAATAAAATTAATTTATTGAACCATGTTCAAAAAATTCTATAGCAGCAGGTAATGAAGTTAATTGTTGGCATCCTTGAGAAAATACTGGCCTTTTTGTTTGTCTCTGTTTTTGGTCTATAATTGTATGGGTGTGTGTGTATATATCTATACTCCTATAAATTTGTTTTTTTATTTGTGTGTATTGATATTCACATTAAAAATCCTTTTTTATATTTATTTAAAAAGAAAATACAACTTGCTTATATATGGGTTGCAGAATTGCATTCATCTGCAAAAGATCTAGCTAATTTGCATATTCTTTTAAACATTCATTTTAATTAATTCCCTATTAGTTTTTTTCAGTTTTCTTATCAGATGATCATCTTTACTGTTATGTGTAATTATATTCATGCAGATATTCTACAAGATTTATACTTGCGTAATATTTGCGTAAAAAGGTTATAGTAAACACAAACCTTCTTATATATATATATTTGTTTAAAAAAATTTGCCTACCCAACTTCTGTAATTTTTTGGTCTACAGACATGAAACTTAATATATAGGGTATTTGAACCCATGCAAAACTTTATATTTGGGTTTTAGCAAGGGAAAATCGGTGAAAAAGTGTGAAAAGTAAAAAATGGAATTTGCCAGTTGAAGGTTGAATGACGGCATTACGAATACGCATGTGTAATGTAATAGCTATTGGTTCATGCTTAAATTTTTAGCCTTGCAGCAAACATGTCTTCACAGCTCAGGCATTAACATCAAAGGGAAAAGTAAATCGCAAGATAACGTTTTGGTTTCGATTCTTAGTGGTGCCGCACGAGTCATATTTTTAATTTTTTTAAAAACTTTTTAAATCATTACTATATACTCGGTCCAATATAATATTAAATATGAAATCTGCATTAACCAAAATATTATATTTAAGCATATTTTACAACCAGGCAATGCCGAGCGGCCTGCTAGTATATTATATATATATATACACACACACACACACACAAAAGTGAAAGCTGTCTGTTTGGCTGTTATAGAAATGACGTGTTTCAATACGGGTAAAATCTTTCAAGGAATTTCATAACTTCATAACACGAGTCAAATTTTTCTCTCTAATTCTAATAGGGATTAGTTGAAATTGATAGTTTTAATTTGCATTATTTTTACCTATGCATGTTTTTGTATACAGTTTGTTTATTGGCAAATATTAAGATTTAATACTGTTTTTTTTTTTGTTTTTAGATAGAAAAATAATTCATAAGAAAAACTATTGTGTGTGAGTGCGTGGACCTGGCCTGTTAACATTGTTTATGTGCTTGTGCATGCGTGTGGAGGAGTTTATTGAAATACCACCTTTCTTAGGTTCTATTTTTAGTGTTAGCGTTTCTATTGTTTTCTTTTATCAAGTAAAAACGGTTTCATTCTTTTTACTCAGCTATTTTTAGTTTGATAATTGTTCGTTTTGATTAAATTAAGCGTTAAACTGAAATAGCGTTGTAATAAAAATACTTTTATGTAAAAAAAAAATGTTATTCTGAGATCATGTTAATTTAAAAATGCGTCTTGTTAAGATTTCAAGAGATGTAGGATTACAGTGACATCACTTATGGATTGTTTCACTTGCTAACTGAATTGGATCGACATTGATACGGCATTCATAATATCGATGCCTACATTCAGTATTGAAAGACAAAGGATACCCTTGTAAGGACAGCTGCATGTGGAATTGTGAGGCAAGAGTTGTGCAATCCACAACCACACCTTTCCTGAATCGGCACTGTCTGAGTCCAGGACGACTGGAAACAATGTCGAGATAAGCAGAGAACACATAACAGCACCTGGAAGTCCATATGGTCACCCATTTAATATTGACTAGGTTCAACGTTGCTTAACTTTGATGATCCAACAGAAACCGGTGTGTCAATGTGATTATGCCGTATATGATTCCTAATAAATATTTAAATAAAGAATTTATCTTTTCTTTCCTATTTATAGTTGACAGCATTAAGATCAAGTTAGTAAAGATAAATTTAAAATCAAATATCACTGATCTTGTTTGGAAAATGGTCTAAAATATTACAATAAAAATATACATTCATATATTATCACCTGTTATTTTTGTTATAGATTAAAAAACACAATATCACAACAATAATTAAACTACATAACAGAAAAATAATCATTAATTTTTACATTTATATAATTTATTGAAGAGTTTGTCTTTATATGTAAATAACATAAATAAACCTAGAATTAATAAATACTTTGGATGGTAAAATGTTGAGATTAGTTCATAGATTAAATTTTAAAAGTCTTAATTACAATTTTTTTTCTAACAATTTCGAACATCTTTTCTTATAAAAAATATTTATTATTTATATGAATAAAAGTCTGTAAAATCTAAACTTTAAAATAAAAATATGAAAATTAAACAAAAAAGCAAACAAAACATACACATAAGTATAGAAATATACTCAGCAAAACTACACAGAAGTGTCTGTTCATTTCGGTCTTATAGTTTTCATAAATATATTTTTATACTACTACATTCTATACTATTACTCTGTGTGTGTGTGATATATATATATATATATATATATATATATATATATATATATCCATGTTTGGAATTTATTTCTGACTGTTTGTTGAGTATTATGCTTCTTTTTTATACTCATACTTATTTTACTGTGTAGGGGATGTGTGTGTGGTGGTAGTGGTGGGGGGGGGTCACCACTTATGAAGGCCTCAAGGCCACTTGAGGATAAGGGTTAATGAGTGTAATATGGCTGGTGAGACAACACCATGATTGGTAATGGTGGAATTTGGAAAGGGTTTGATTATTTAAGGAAATGATTCAACAAGAACTTGTTTACATTAGATTTGAAAACTACCCTGTTATAGTCAGCTGAGAAGTAGTCCCACTGTATTGTTTTCCACAAGATAGTTCTAGGAAAGAAACTTTGTTTATGGAATTTTTGTTTAATTTTAAGCACTGATAACAGAGTAATAAAAATCGTTGACAGTTACTGCAGTGAGACTTGGTCGTGGGTATGAGTTAAAAACATTCAGTGATGAGGCCCCATTTGGGGGCCATGGGAAATGTGTTGCCCCTTAATTACCATTGCTCCCAGATCAGGCTGTCTGAAGATACTGGCTTCCTCACCTAAAATGCGCCAAACATTACAGGCAACTGAAGACTGCCTGCAAATTTAATATTCCCTTGACACTTCCTCCTTAAGAGGAAGCCAGTTCAATCCACCTAGGGTGAATGTGGTGCAACAACCATAATGATATTGTAGCTAGACAAGTGTTTTTTTGTGAATGTTTTACAGAGGGGGGACCACAGGTAGAAGCACATGTATCAACATAACGGTAAGGTTGAACATGTATCATGAACATAACGGTAAAACAGAGATAAACTTGTAAAGTCTCTTCTGTGAGAAAGTGAAAATAGGGAAGAGAAAAAATTTTGAAATTACTTTACTGTGTCAAGGCAAAAAAAGTACTCTTAACAACACCTGCCCAAATGTGACAACAGTATTCCATCTTAGGACGTATTTGGCTCTTACACAGATAGAGGATTGTCTTGGGAGTGAGATATCTTCTGGAGCGGTAAAATGATTCCACCATTTTTCCAGCAACATTGGCAACAAATTTGATGTAAGTCTTCCATTTCAGGTTTGGAATGAAGATCAGTCCAAGAAACTTGTTAAAGCAGGTTGTTTCCTCAAGACGAGAGCCATTCACTTGCATGAGTAATATCATTAGATAAACAGTTAATTTAGTTCATGGGGCCGAGAATAAACAAAGCAGATCACAAGGAGAAAAACGTGATTTGTACAGGATTTTGAGTTAGGCCTAAGAATCCTGTAGGAGTCTCTTTATTTCCAGCTCCATGGACTAAATTAACCATTTATTTAAGGCTTAATGATATTTTGAGTGTAAAATAAATAAAAAAAAAGATGAAAAATTTTGTATTATTTACTCTCTCTCTCTATATATATATATAGATATATATATATATATACACACCCTCATATATAGTTCAATAAAATCACATTGGAATTAACAATCTTTAATTTACCCCTTCAGTCAAGCACCTCTTGGCAGACAATGTTTTGCCCTGTTTCTTTTGAATGTTCCCTTTTTTTACATAACTTTTCGCTGATTTCTTTCTTTGGTGTAGAACATCTGCACATCGAAATTACAAATTGCTTTCTCACACTATTTCAATGATCATGCATTATTATGATATTCTAATATGAGGCTACATCAAAGGAAGGTCATTCATATTCTTGTCCAAAGTTGTCAGATTAGTCTTTTTAAAGCCAAAACTCATGAATTTGGCCTTTTTTGTTTTTTTTAAAGCAGTTTAGCCTTCCAAAATTATATTTGGCTTTTTTCAAAGCATAACGCATGGAATAAAGAAGAAACAATCAAAAAATTATATGGATGTTACACGAGAGAAAACAAGAAATATTTTGATAGAAAAATAACTCAAGATATATACATTTTTTGTTGTATTAATCCAATATTAGCTGACAGCCGAGGGTCAGTGAATTGTGTTGTCCTGTTGATATGATTGACAAAATACATCCGACCTGTTCCTGTATATCGGATTTCCCAACCGTGTGGCAAAGGACCAAGATCATCTTCAGATACATTAGTCAAATCTCTGAAAAGAAAGAAAAACTTTATGAGAAAGGTAAAATATTTCAGTTAAAAAAAACTCAAATTAGAAAAATATTTTTAATTAAAAAAACAAAACAAAATTCATTAAGTTTATAGAAATCTCAAATATAGAATCTCAAGCAATGATAAATAAAAATAAATAAATAAAAATAAACTTCAATTCTGACTGAAATAATTTTTATTTTTATATTCTTTTCAATTAAAAACAAATGACTAAAACTGAAAGAATCATTCAAGAACATCTTTTAATTTTTAACTGCCATATTTATCCGAATTTTGTTTTAATCAAAGAAGTTATTTTCATCTCTATACGAATAAAATTCGAAGACAACTTCATGTGTCCATATTTTTTGAATTTATGAAAATTGAATATTTTATTCATATATTATTAATCAAATATTTATTGAAATATTTTTAAAAAATGAAAATAAAACAAAATGTAAAAAATATTACTAAAAAAAAAAAGGAAAAAGAAAAAGTAAATTATAAAATTTAAACCATAATATTTTTTGATGTCTTTGGCAATAAACTGACCATTTTAATCTATTTTAAAAATTGAATAAGATACATTGAAAATAATTTGGAAGCATTTAAACTATTAAATGTACAAGGTGCCTTTGATAAGTTTCCAGACTTTTTTGTACAGGCATTTAAAATTGTTGTAGACTCTTGAAAATTCAGTATGTTATTGCTATACATCTTATGAGATGACTGGCCCATTTTTATGATTTTAGGTTCAAATAAACAGCTACAGCAGAAATTGGAATACACCTTACTAAGGCCCGATTGTCACAGCTGGTGAATTAAAAAAATGCAATCTGGATAGAAGAACGATATACAATAAGATTCTGCTTTAAAATTGAAAAAAAAAAAAAAAATGCCACAGAAACATATGGAATGCTTCCAGACTTCCATTTGGAACATAAACAGGTAATTAAGTTTTTGTTTTTGAAACCTTTGCAAGTTTGACTGAACGCCGATGATTACCACTATGTTCCTATTTGGATTTCTAAACATCTATAAGCAGTGCGACTATGAAACCAAATAGTCGTTCATATTACCTATTTAAATAAATAAGCTGAGCTTTTACTACAGTAAATGGCCACTCTAATCAAATTTTCTTTAAGAAAAATTCTGTACATTTTCTCCTTTATAAGAAAAACAGACTCAAACTTCTACATTTAAAAAAAGAAATAAAAACACCTATTCTATTGATTCAAGTTTATGCATACTATCCAAAATAAATCATGTTCATTTTCTAATTGAAACGCAAAAATAATTTGCCATCATTATGAATTACTATCAAAATATGTTATGCAGTAAAATATTTAAAAACAGATACAAACTCCCTCCTTCTTCGAAATTTGAATAAACATCTAATTCTATCATTTGAAAGATAAAAAAAAAAAAGTGAATTTACCTGGGTACCCTGGGATCGTGCCAGGTGCTGACTCCTGTGCGGGTGTGTAAGAAGTAGACTTGGCCTTGTTGTGTCGTTCGTTGTTCTGAAATATGAAAAGATGAAGGGATGGGGAAGGGGGAAATACAGTAACAAGGAAACAACAAGAATTTAGCAACAAGTTAAAGACAAGCAAGCAGAACAAAATGATGGGAGGTTTGGGATAGGTTGGCTTATTTAAAGAAAAAAGAAAAATAGCATAGACTATTTTATTTTGCTGGAGAATGATACCCTCATGTTTAAAAAATTATCGGAGGTTTGTTTTGGAACTGGCAAAACCTAATTCAGTATCTGACTCCAGAGACAATGAAAAAACTGTGTTCATAATGTTGAGAAATGCTTTCTTTCATTTGCAAAAACCGATACAAAGTAGAAATGATGCAAAATGCAAGATATTAAAATCTAGACGAATGCTGTCAACTTTCTGTGCTGATAATATAGAGTTCTTATGACTTATCACAAGATGTTAAATTTATTGTTTTTTTGTTTTTTAAAAATTAAAGAATGGTTTTTCTTGGGTCGGTTGGACACATGCCAGCATGTAAAACAGATATTAAAAAAAAAAAAAACGATAAAATAAAATATTGACCAGCTGATATATCATCATTTTTAGTTTAACGTAGGTCTTACAAGCTAGCATGTATTGGACAACTTTTAGAACTTTACTTCCAAACTAACCTCTCTCTGGCCAGGTCTTTATTTATCCCTCTTTCTTTCAAAATCATTCTTACCACTCCCATGTTTTCCTTTTTACTTCAACCAAATCATCTTGCTGCTTCATCTGTTCTAGTAATTTCATCCATTTTTTTTCTTAATCTAACCAAACTAACAGTCTCAAATTCTGTACACATCTTCCCATACAGTCCAGATTTAATAATGTCCCTCAGTAAATAAAATAAAATACAAACCTGATGGTTTGCCCCCACCCCACAAAGAATTGAATTTGGCTAAAGTAATTACAAAACAGTTTCCATTAATTCCACAAACCTAAGGAGTTCACTGTCCTCTGAAATAAAATAGTCTGTAAAAAAGACAAATTGGCTCAGTTTTTTTAATTGGTTTTGGAAAACAAATTTTTGGCTTGTGAAACTATTTTTTGCAGAAAGCATTCAAACTAAAATAGATTCCAAACGAAAAAACATTTTTGGTTCAGCATATTTGTAAAAGCAAACTGCAGGTCTGAGAATGAAAGGCAAATTTTGCAAAGAGAAATTATATAAATTCCACATATGTATTTGAATCACTTTATATTTTATCTAATACTTAACCGTGATAGACTCATTTGGGGTACTGCCAAGTGGTGTGTCTCAAGTCATTTTACTTGACAGAAAACATCCCGCTGTGTAAGCTTTCAACACCTGATATTTTTAATAATTACTAAATATTCATACACTTTTAGTATTAGCCACTTTTAATAAATACAATATTATACTAGCTTTTTGATCAGCCCCCGCCCCCTCAATTTGAATAATTGAATGCGAATATTTTAACATTTTAAAAGTATTATCTAAAATATTTTCTAGATTTTGTAACAAAATTTCTATGACCTATGAACAGTTCAATATTTTTAACCTTTATTGTTACAAATATACATAAAACTACTGTTTGCTGTGCATACCTAAGTTCTTCTCTTGTCTGTCCTTTACATAAATGGTTCTTGCTAAAGAATTTTGTGAGACAAGGTAAGCCAACATTCAAAGGACACATCATCTGGCTTAAACGTGCCAGAAGTTTGACATGTATAGTGGCTGCACAGCATGTTACAAGTTGGAGTATTCTAATCACCTGGTCTCAAATCTTCCACTGTCATCTCCAACACTTTCCTGTATTTTTACAAGTCATTTTCTCTCAGTACTACAGCCATGCTAAACGCTTTATGATTGTCATCACTGACAACGTATATCAATAGGGGAAATTTGGAAAAGTTAAAACATTAGAATTTATAAATATTTGAAGAGTGTTTCAGAAATACTAAATTTTTTTTATTTATGCACATTTCTGAAAACCAGTTTTATTGATAAAATTACAGTTTAGTAAAATTTGCAACAGAAAATAATCTAGAATGTTGCATATATGAAACCGGAAAAATTATTAAAAAGCATTTCTAAAGTCAATAGGAAACAAAAGATCATTTCGAAAACATTTTTTACAAGATTTGTACAGACAAAATCAATTGACATTGCATTTCCAAAATATATTTTGATGAATATATTTTATTCTATCATAAAAAAAATGAGATTTAAGATAATAATAGATAAATTCTTTTATATGCTGAGGATGAAAATCTGTTAGAAAACGTAATTTTGATAATAAAATTGTTTTTCAGAAAGTTTGCATAAAAAGGATGTAGACGTTTATTTCTAGAGCTTGATTTGAATATTTAAAATTATAATGTTGCAAATTTTCTGAATTGATCCTATTGATATATGAAAGTTGCATTGATATAACCAATTGATTATAAATCTATCAATTGTCAGCTATTGCTTAAGCTTAACTGTAGCAACGAAAATATATTGATCTTTTTTGCTAAATATCATCCACGAGAATTCAAAAATTATTCGTAAGATATATATATATTATGTTAGCCACTTTAAGAACTCGGTTCTTATTGTGGAGCATTTTACGTTGAAATGAAACAAGTCGGTCACTTTGGCCCACGTGTGCAGATCCTGATGTTAAAACCATAAGATCACTCTCGGCTTTTTTGAATGACATTTATGTTTTATAGAAATGTTAATTTCAACTTTATTTCTCATCACAGTTGACGTTGGCCAAACAGTTTATTCCTTGCTAATGGAGTCAGAGATAGCTTTGTGGCCCGGTTTGAATTTCCTGACTCCCTGCACTGATGATTCCCGAAAGTGATGCAACACTAGTGTCTGTAGGTATTAAAAATAATTATATATATGCATGTTCTGTTCAAAAATGACATTGAAATATCAGTCAACCTTAACACAAAAAATTTGAGTGGAAATAGCTAATAGTTATCATTCGTCAGTTCGGTTTTTATGAGTTGTTAGTCAACAAGATGGCGATCAGCTGGTTTCCCCATATCTAGGCAGCCATGTTGTTGGCTACAGATTTGTAAAAAACAAATATTTGCCATAAAAAAAAGAAAAAAAAGTGTATTAAAAACTACTTAAAACACAAAAAATGAGCCAGGTATTTAAAAAATAACTTATTGGCTATATACTAACATTTATTGTATTTTTTTTTTTAACCCTTTTTTCGTTTGTTGGCTTCACTAAACAATCCCCTTATATTTTGTTTTATTGAATGTTTAGTCCAAAGAAAAATGTTGTAAACTTCTTGGATTATCTCCCTTTAATTTAAATCTTAAATACTCTCACAACAGCAAGAGTGATATTATCACTCTTGACATTGTAGATTGCTTCAGACTAGCCAATTTTCATTAGTTAATATAGTATCATGTTATTGACAATATAATAATGTACCTTGCTACACTTTCATTTGAAAAACGACTTGGGTCCAGATAACTACTTATATGCAACATTTAAATCACCTAATAACAAAAAATATCAGCAAGGGTATAATGTATCTGGTTAATTAATGAACATAAGATATCCTTACTTTACCAGCATTTCTTTTTTCTGTATATGAAAACTAAAACGCTTTTGTTATATCCTGACGTATATCCATATAGCTAATGTTTAATAAAACTGCTATACTGGGATGATCCTTCTTGTTAATTCATCAAAGGAAACATCAGATATAACTTAAAAAAAAAAACAAAAAAACTTCAAGAGTAGTTTCACAACATTTTGGCCAACTATTCCTATGGTCTTCGTCAGGTGATAACCGCGACGGGATAAGAACTCCAAATCTCCTAACTAGCTTTTAAATTCCCGTTGTGGTAACCACCCGATGAAGGCCAGAGGAATAGTTGGCCGAAACGTTGTGAAACAACATCTAAGAAAGATGAGGATAATAGTCCGCAATAAAAATAAATTAATAAATAATACTCATCTCAATAATGAATTCCAATTAAAAATAATATATACTTCAAGAGTATGTATGAAATATTTTAAACATATCTTAAATACGAGAAAAGGAAAGAAAGCAAATGAATGCAAATTGCAAATCTTAAATTTAGCTGAAATGTTTTTTTGATGCCAGACAAATATTTTTTGAGCAGAAAAGAAAAAAAAATGGGGTGGGTAGGGGCCAAATTTTATCTTAAGAATCAATTCGATGTTACATAAGCATTTTATATAAAAGAGTACTGTGCAAAAGTCTCTGGCCATCTGTAATGTGTGTCGATTTCAAATTATTCACATTTCACATATTTTTGAGTCATTTTCACACCTAATTAGAATCACAATTTATTTATTTTTTTTTACACTGGTGAGTCACCACTTACCAAGGTGGAAATCCACTCTATGATAAAGATTAATGAAACAATGAAAAATATGAGAGGATTGAAAAAGATGAATAGAACAAAATTTACTTATGAATATTTAAATCCAAAGTTGTGAGATTTTTGTGGCAATGTACGTATATGCGTGCACACACTTTGATGTGCAATTTGACGTTCCAGCAAGGTTTATATTTTGGAAAATGTCTATCACAGTCAGGACATTCAAACTAAGAAAAAAATAATAATTTAGCTATTAATGAAAACATTGGCGTTAAATAACTGTCAACTGAAGAGATAATTTTCAGTTTTTAATGTTGAGAATTTTGTTTTTAATTTTTTTTTTTTTTAAATTTTCAATTTTCTCTTTGAAGATTGTAACGCTGGGTATGGGGCAGCCAAACCAGCTGCCAACATTGCCCTGCTTTTTATTGAAATAAACCGAGAACTCTTTTTAATATCCTCGCTGTTCCCTTAAGTGCAATTGTCTGGATTTCTTTTGCACTTGGTTCACCAGGAATATTAGTTAGGTAGAACTTCAGGTTCTTCTTCATAAGCCCTGTGGCACCTATAATAACTGGTATGATTGATATCTCCTTAAGATTCCAGTTTCTTTTCATATCATACATGAGATCTTGGTATTTGATCTGTTTCTCTCTTTTAGCTCTGTTCAGACCTCCATCATTAGGGACACTCACTTCAACTAAAGTTGCAACTCTTTCTGACTTATTCCATATAACTGTCAGATTTCACAGCAGCATTCTCAAGCCAGGTGGCTGTAGGATTACATGGTCATAATGTATGGTATATAAGTCATTTCCAACTGTTCTTTCAGGTTGATGCTCCCAGGACTTGCTGCTACACTGAATGTTTAATGTTTTTTACAGATGGTATGAGTAAATAATTGAACAAACAGCTTGTAATTTTGGCAAGCGAAAAGAGCAGCATAACTTTGCTGCTATTGTACAGATACATTCTCTCTTAATTGAATGTATTTAGAAGCAAGGAAAATTTTACCCCATCCCACAATACACATACAAGGTTCAAAACACAAGAGGACCAGTTCAAATAAATGAAGCAACCACTTATGCCAGGGATCTTATTTGAACATTTTTTATCTGCTGTTTACTCTTGGCTCACATTCTTGGGAAATTATTGCCACAATTCCAATTAAGAATACAAAAATTCAATGTCAAAATTTCCCTTTAATAAAAATTAGGTTCCTAAAATTATTACAAAATAATTGGTGTTCACTAATATACAAATATCTTCTTACCAAGAAAAAAAGAACTCATTGTCAGGTAAGCAAGAATATTATTTAAGCATTTTTTTTTTTAAAGAGTTTATCTTTACTGATTCCAAACTCCTATTACAGAACATTAGGCATAAAAATGACTCAAAAAGTAATGATTCAGCTGCAAAAAATCCACATAAAAGTTTGTAATTGTAAGAAATTTACAACGGTTTAAAATAGTCGGACACTTTTACAGAATACTGTACATATGAATATAGACAAAAACTTAATGGCAAAAAAAAATTAATAGAAAAGAAAAAAAAATTAATGGAAAAGAAAAAAAAATAATGGAAAAGAAAAAAAAATAATGGAAAAGAAAAAATTAATAGAAAAGAAAAAAAAATAATGGAAAAGAAAAAAAACCTTAATGAAAAAGAAAAAAAAACCTTAATGAAAAAGAAAAAAAAACCTTAATGAAAAAGAAAACAAAAATGAATAGAAAAGAACTAAACATTTTGCTATGTACAGAATTAGACATAAAAATAACTTATACACTTAGTAAATTTTTCTTTGATCAAATCTTAAGCAACAATTAAATAAAATGATTTGAAAGGAATTATTCACTTATATGTTAAACAAGGATTAAATACAAAATGCAAATTTGACAATAGAATAGAACAGATTCTAATATTTTGTTCAATGATGAAGGTTGGTACAAAGAGATTTTAGCAAACACCAATTTACTATAAACAAAAACACATTTACTAGTTATGTATTAATACAATTATGGACTTTGAAAAACAAATTGAATGTAAAATAAACTGATAAAATATAGACTATAAGATGTGTAATATATTAATGATATTATAAATGGCATTGTGAAAGGGTCTCATAAGACCTTTTACAGATCATAAAGATGTTGCAGCATGGATATTTACCATAAAATATATCATTGCTTAGCTGTGCTAATGTTGTTCAATGACTTCTGAATAGTTTTATTGTACCTAATTTAACATATGGTTTTCCAGGCTATGAGGATGGACATAACCCCTGACTGACTGATTAAATACACATTTGTACGTATTAAATGAGAATACATCATAATAAGCATCCATACTTTGAATAATAATAATAATGAGTAGATATTTGATGCAATATGTTGCGTAATAATAATGTAATATTAACAATGATACTAAAATATTGATGAAATAATAAGCTGAAAAACAATTGTAAAATCAAAAAAAGACTTGAAAAGATGGATTGAATTGCCTGTCAGCTGTTAGTGCATTACTTGTTAAGGTGACAACCACAGTAACAAATGGTTTGATAAAGAAACACAAAAATGAAGGTGCCAAGTTGAATGATGGCAATTATGATTATCATTTACAAGGCTTCTTAATTGAGCCTTTCACCGATGAAGGAAACGAATTATGATTTAAATTAACCCCCATTTGGATCAGGCGGCTCTAAAAATATGAGATGTTCAAATGCAATACACGGAATAATTATCGCCCCAAAATTTATACAGGTGTATGTGTTATATGTGTATGCAGAACCGGCGCTACCTACCAACAAACAAACCAACTAGAGTGAGGATTGTCGAAGCCTTCTATGGGATCGAGGTGTCGAAATGCTCTTTAAATTTCCTTAGTTTTATTTTTTGTCTCTTGTTTAAAATGTCATTGGAAAAAGTATGTAGAAGAGCTTTTAACAGTAACAAGGTAAACAAAAAAAAAAAAAAAAAAAAAAGAAAAAAAAAGAGAGAATGAGAGAGTGAAATATTGGGGAGAGAAAAAGACAGAAATATTGGGGGGAGAAAAGGACAGAAATATTGGGGGGAGAAAAGGACAGAAATATTGGGGGGAGAAAAGGACAGAAATATTGGGGGGATAAAAAGACAGAAATAATGGGGGGATAAAAAGACAGAAATAATGGGGCAGAAAAAGACAGAAATAATGGGGGGGAGAAAAAGACAGAAATAATGGGGGGGAGAAAAAGACAGAAATAATGGGGGGGAGAAAAAGACAGAAATAATGGGGGGATAAAAAGACAGAAATAATGGGGGGATAAAAAGACAGAAATAATGGGGGGATAAAAAGACAGAAATAATGGGGGGGAGAAAAAGACAGAAATAATGGGGGGGAAAAAAAGACAGAAATAATGGGGGGATAAAAACACAAATATTGGGGGGATAAAAACACAAATATTGGGGGGATAAAAACACAGAAATATTGGGAGGAGACAAAGAGAGAGAGATAAAATGAGGGATAGAGAAAGAGAGAGAGATAAAATGAGGGATAGAGAAAGAGAGAGAGATAAAATGAGGGATAGAGAAAGAGAGAGAGATAAAATGAGGGATAGAGAAAGAGAGAGAGATAAAATGAGGGATAGAGAAAGAGAGAGAGATAAAATGAGGGATAGAGAAAGAGAGAGAGATAAAATGAGGGATAGAGAAAGAGAGAGAGATAAAATGAGGGATAGAGAAAGAGAGAGAGATAAAATGAGGGATAGAGAATGAGAGAGAGATAAAATGAGGGATAGAGATAGAGAGAGAGATAAAATGAGGGATAGAGAAAGAGAGAGAGAAAAAACGAGGGATAGAGAAAGAGAGAGAGAGAAAAAACGAGGGATAGAGAAAGAGAGAGAGAGAAGTAAACGAGGGAGAAAGAGAGAGAGAGAGAAGTAAACGAGGGAGAAAGAGAGAGAGAGAGAAGTAAACGAGGGAGAAAGAGAGAGAGAGAGAAGTAAACGAGGGAGAAAGAGAGAGAGAGAGAAGTAAACGAGGGAGAAAGAGAGAGAGAGAAGTAAACGAGGGAGAAAGAGAGAGAAGTAAACGAGGGAGAAAGAGAGAGAAGTAAACGAGGGAGAAAGAGAGAGAGAGAGAAGTAAACGAGGGAGAAAGAGAGAGAGAGAAGTAAACGAGGGAGAAAGAGAGAGAGAGAAGTAAACGAGGGAGAAAGAGAGAGAGAGAAGTAAACGAGGGAGAAAGAGAGAGAGAGAAGTAAACGAGAGAGAAAGAGAGAGAGAGAAGTAAACGAGGGAGAAAGAGAGAGAGAGAAGTAAACGAGGGAGAAAGAGAGAGAGAGAAGTAAACGAGGGAGAAAGAGAGAGAGAGAAGTAAACGAGGGAGAAAGAGAGAGAGAGAAGTAAACGAGGGAGAAAGAGAGAGAGAGAAGTAAACGAGGGAGAAAGAGAGAGAGAGAGAAGTAAACGAGGGAGAAAGAGAGAGAGAGAAGTAAACGAGGGAGAAAGAGAGAGAGAGAAGTAAACGAGGGAGAAAGAGAGAGAGAGAGAAGTAAACGAGGGAGAAAGAGAGAGAGAGAAGTAAACGAGGGAGAAAGAGAGAGAGAGAGAGAAGTAAACGAGGGAGAAAGAGAGAGAGAGAGAGAAGTAAACGAGGGAGAAAGAGAGAGAGAGAGAGAAGTAAACGAGGGAGAAAGAGAGAGAGAGAGAGAAGTAAACGAGGGAGAAAGAGAGAGAGAGAGAGAAGTAAACGAGGGAGAAAGAGAGAAGTAAACGAGGGAGAAAGAGAGAGAGAAGTAAACGAGGGAGAAAGAGAGAGAGAAGTAAACGAGGGAGAAAGAGAGAGAGAAGTAAACGAGGGTGAAAGAGAGAGAGAGAGAGAAGTAAACGAGGGAGAGAGAAAGTGGGAAAAGAAGGGAGGGAGAGAGAAAGGGGGAAAAGGAGGGAGGGAGAGAGAAAGGGGGAAAAGGAGGGAGGGAGAGAGAAAGGGGGAAAAGGAGGGAGGGAGAGAGAAAGGGGGAAAAGGAGGGAGGGAGAGAGAAAGGGGGAAAAGGAGGGAGGGAGAGAGAAAGGGGGAAAAGGAGGGAGGGAGAGAGAAAGGGGAAAAGGAGGGAGAGAGAGAGAAAGGGGGAAAAGGAGGGAGGGAGAGAGAAAGGGGGAAAAGGAGGGAGGGAGAGAGAAAGGGGAAAAGGTGGGAGGGAGAGAGAAAGGGAGAAAAAGAGGGAGAGAGAGAGAAAGGGGGGGAAAAGGAGGGAGGGGAGAGAGAAAGGGGGAAAAGGAGGGAGGGAGATAGAAAGGGGGAAAAGGGGGGAGGGAGAGAGAAAGGGGGAAAAGGAGGGAGGGAGAGAGAAAGGGAAAAGGAGGGAGGGAGAGAGAAAGGGGAAAAAGGAGGGAGGGAGAGAGAAAGGGGAAAAAGGAGGGAGGGAGAGAGAAAGGGGGAAAAGGGGGAAAAGGAGAGAAAGGGGGAAAAGGAGGTAGGGAGAGAGAAAGGGGGGAAAAGGAGGTAGGGAGAGAGAAAGGGGGGAAAAGGAGGTAGGGAGAGAGAAAGGGGGGAAAAGGATGGTAAGGGAGAGAGAAAGGGGGGAAAGGAGGGGGAAAAGGAGGTAGGGAGAGAGAGAAAGGGGGGAAAAGGAGGTAGGGAGAGAGAAAGGGGGGAGAAAGGAGGGAGGGAGAGAGAAAGGGGGGAAAAAGGAGGGAGGGAGAGAGGAAAGGGGGAAAAAGGAGGGGAGAGAGAGAGAAAGGGGGAAAAGGAGGTAGGGAAAGAGAAAGGCGGAGAAAAGGAGGGAGGGAGAGAGAAAGGGAGGAAAAGGAGGGAGGGGAGAGAGAAAGGGGGAAAAGGAGGGAGGGAGAGAGGAAAGGGGAAAAGGAGAGAAAGGGGGAAAAGGAGGTAGGGAGAGAGAAAGGGGGAAAAGGAGGGAGGGAGGGAGGAAAGGGGGAAAAGGAGGGAGGGAGAGAGAAAGGGGAAAAGGAGGGAGGGAGAGAGAAAGGGGGAAAAAGGGGGAAAGGAGAGAAAGGGGGGAAAGGAGGTAGGGAGAGAGAAAGGGGGGAAAAGGAGGGAGGGAGAGAGAAAGGGGGAAAAGGAGGGAGGGAGAGAGAAAGGGGGAAAAGGAGGGAGGGAGAGAGAAAGGGGAAAAGGAGGGAGGGAGAGAGAAAGGGGGAAAAGGGGGAGGGAGAGAGAAATGGGGAAAAGGGGGAAAAGGAGAGAAAGGGGGGGAAAGGAGGTAGGGAGTGAGAAAGGGGGGAAAAAGATGAAAGGAGAGAGAAGTGCGGAAAGAGATAGAAAGAAAAATATTTCCACACGAAAAATGCCCATTCTTGTTTGCTTCAACGTGCAGCTGTCATTGTGCAAAGGCAACATGTATTCTTCAGATTCATTTACCATAAGCGAAATACAAATAGACAAAAGTTTTATGCTAAAAAAATCATTGTCAAAGTGAAATAGTCACAGAAATTAAAAACTCATGATTTCTGGAAAATTTATAGTAAAGTGAAAATTCAATCATAAAGTGTTTCTGGATAAATGCTTAACAAAATCAATTTTTTTTTTTTGCAAAGGAGTCGCTGCTTATCAAGGCCCAGAAGCCACTCGAGGATAAGAGTTATTGAGTGTACGGTAGTCAATAGGACAATATCATAGTAATTGCTAGTAGTGGAAATTTGGTAAATTGGATTACTTAAGGGGACGGTTCATCAAGAACTTGTTTACGTTAGACTTGAAAACGACCATATTGTAATCAGCTGGAAAGCAGGGAAATGGAAGAGAGTTTCATAGACGTACATTTCTAAGAAAGAAGTTTTGTTCATGGAATCTACGTTTAGGTTTAGGCACTGATAAAAAGTGGGGGGAAGTTATTGATAGTGATTTCAGCTAGACAAGTGTTTTTCGTGAAAGTTTGGAGAGGGAGGACCATAGATTGGCACTCAAACGAGCATTTGCCATAATAATAATAAAACAGAGACAGGTTTGCAATGTCTCTTCTATGGGAAAGAAGTTACAGAGAAGAGAAAAGGGCATTTCTACTAGGCTACAAAGTCTATTTTGAACTTTGTCAAGGCAGGACAAATTGCTTCTAGCAACTTCTGCCCAGATGTGGCAACAGTACTCCATCCTTGGACGTACTTGGCTCTTATATAGGTAGAGAATTGCATCGGCAGTGAGATATCTACTGGAGCAGTAGAATGATCTCACCATTTTTCCAGTGACCTTAGCAACAGATTTGATGTATGTTTTCCATTTCAGAACAGGAGTAAAAGTCAGACCAAGAAGCTTGTCAAAACATGGAGCCTCCTCAAGACAAGAGGCATTCATTTCAATTGATGCCAGACGGGGATCAAAGTGTTGATGATGTAAAGGTAGAAGCTTGGTTTTTGATGCATTAAAAGTAACCAGCCACCTTTTTCCTCATTGCACCATGTGCTCAAGATAAGAGGAGAGAGAATCAAAGAGAATTTGGTCATTTACAGCCTTGGAAGTGTTGCCATAGACGGTAGTATTGTCAGTATAAATGTCTACAAATGATCTTAGGACGTGATTTGGGCGATTACTGATGTAGATCAGGAAGAGAGTTGGGCCAAAGATGGACCCCTGAAGGACTCCAGCATTAATACTGTGAGCTTTTGATTTCTACCCATCAACCGCTACTCTTATGAACCTATTAGAGAGAAATGATTTAATAATTGAGGAGACATTTCCAGCTATACCATAGCTAGATATCTTGTGGAGTAGACCTAGTTAGTTTGCTTATGGCACCATGCTTTATAATAGACATGATGAAAACAAATTTACACACATATCACAAGCAATGACATAAACCTCAGAAAATGGCCTTCAATTGAGGGTGGAATGGGAGCGTAAGTTCATTATTAAGATTAAGCTTCCTTCCTTTAACAATTACAAAAAACCTGAATTGACATGACAAATAACACCCATCTGAGAGCTCATCATTCAAACTTGTCAGCTTAACATTCAGTCAACACAAATTGCAACTAATACATTGAAGACATTAGCAAGGCTGCTGCAAAGAAGGTGAGATCTCTCTACCATGCTATCTCTACAAAGCTACCATTCGTCCCTATGTAGAATATTGTTGCCACATCTGGGCTAGTGCATCTATGATTAGTTTCTCCCTCTTGGACAGAGTCCAAAAAAGAATCTCAAATCTTATAGGTCCCATATTATCAGCCAAGCTTTAATCGATGTCCCATTGCTGCAACGTTACACCCTTATGCCTGTTTTACAAGTATTTTAATGTAATGTGCTCTGATGAAATGATAGCACTTGTGCCCTCTTGATGTACATACAACTAAACTGACAAGCAGCAAAATTACACCCCTTCATTGTGGAGGTCCCTAGATGCCAGAAAGCCTTCTACTTTAATAGTTTCTTCCCTGGGACTGTCAGACTTTATAATTCCTCCCTGTTTCCCTGACTGCACTGACATGTAGAAGTTTAAATGTAATGTGAATAAACATCTCTCACTACTTAACTCCTCACAGTGCCCTGTTATATATGATTCCAAATAGCCATTTATGTCCAAGTCACAATACGCCTTGTTTGGAGGATAAAAAAAATGAAAGAGAGAAGGGAAGAGGAGAGAGAGGAAAGAAGGTAAGGGGAAGTAGGGAAATGTGGGTTTGTAATGAGATCACATTGAGGGAGAGAGAAAATGCATTTTGACTTTGTGAAATCTTTTCACTTTAAAATCTTTATAAAAACATAATCAACCAATGTCAAATTAAATATTTAATAATATAACAAATACTAACCATAATAATCATAAGCGATCTAGTGCTTTATAAAAAATAATTGCTGAAAATAAAATTGGATGATTTTTTGATTTTTAACATATTGGTTAGATTATAACAAGTAGTTGGGAAGTTTGATATTCTAAACAAAACTTGGAACTTAGGAGGGATGAACCCTTGCGCCGGCACTATGTGAATGCATGTTTTGTTTCTGTACACAGACTCTTCAAAGGGGCACACCTAATTTGGCTTATAACTTTGCATATTAAATCGTAGTAGTAGTACAAGTGGCGTACTAACCATATCCTCCAGGCAGTTCGACAGCATTATGAAGCTGGGATCTATTCAAGTAATTTCGATGCCGTGTTGACCGTCTTCTGGAGAACATACCCGAACTGTTATTACTGCTGCTACTACTACTACTGTTGTTGTTGCTGCTGCTGCCACTGTTGTTTCCACTGCCTGATGATGATGATGGTGTTGTGCCATGATTATGATGATTGCTGCTGCTGCCACTGATATTGTTGCTGCTGCTGCCGCTTATACTGCTTCTGCTGTTATTGTTTTTATTATTACTACTACTACTACTAGTAGTAGTAATACTAGTGCTATTGGCTGAGCTACCGTTAGCAAGGTCTTCTTCTGCAGAGGGTGCATCGGGGATCACAGCAGTTGAAAAACGATTGGATGGGGTTTCCGATGCAGGTCTATAAAAAAAGAAAAGAAAAAAAAAAACTAAAGTTTCTATTTTGAGAGAGAATAAATATTTTATGCATAAGAAGTGTAAAACCATGGAACTAAAGAAATCAAGATGCAGAGAAAGTGTATTTTAATGGTGATGTGATGGAGGTTGGCCAGAAATTTTATTGCTTTTAAGTAATACTATTGGAGCACAGGAAGGAGTTGGTGTTGGTTTGATAGCAAAGGTTGGTGCTTGTTAAAATATAGTCGACAAATCGATCTTTTTAATATATTGTTTTAAGTAAAAACCATATTACGTACTTGTCATGTCGAAAATAGTAATATATCCAAAAATTAGGAAAATTCATTAAGTAAAACAACTGCTATTGTATTTTCGTAAAAAAGTCTATCACTAAAGACAACAAATATTACAACCATGTAACTAATGTAAAATATTCGTTTCAGAGTTATGTCCCTTGCATCTAGACTCTTACTGTCTATAACGTCCAAGAAAAATGCGATTTTACCCAATTTTCCATAAAAATTACTTTTAAGCAGAAATAACTTTCTACTTGCTTTTTCGTAATTTTTGGATATATTACTATTTTCGGCATGACAATTGCGTACATAATATTGTTTTTGCTTAAAACTATTAAAAAAAAAAAAAAAAAAAAATCAATCTGTTGACTGTATCTTAACAAGCAGCCAAAAGTTAAATGTGGATAGATGAGGTTGAGGGAACTTCTGCAATTACTAACCAACAAAACATTGTCAATCAAGTGAACAATCTATCAGGCATGTGCACAGTGCTATATGGTAGTGAAATATGACCAATAAGAATTGAAGATATGTGTTGCATGGAGAGAAATGATATAAGAATGATAAATAGTTGTGTAATGCAAGTATTAAAGACAAGATTAAATCTGATGACATCAAAGTAAAGTTAAACGTGACCATATGCAAAACTTTATTGGCTTAGTCAAAATGAAAGAATGGAGGAGAGTGTCTGGTTCAGTTGCAGTAGAAGGGTCAGTTGGCATGAGAAGGCCAAGGGAAACATAGAATGATGATGTGAAAGATAAATACCTAACTTAGAGAAAGGTTAATTTGGAAGTCAATTTCTAAAAGCCACCTAAGATATGTCAGCATGGAAAACATTAAGGCATTAAGTGAGCACAGTGAGAGTTATCTCCCATGGAACGGTTGACTATAAAAATGGCTTGTGCAGGAGTTTTAGGCAAAGCAGGTATAAATTCATGCAATTCAGAGTTACACAAGCATGCATATATTTTCAAGTATTAAATGTTTTTCAATATTGAAAAAATAAAATGTGAGAATACTCAAATTCAAATTTATTTCAAAAAACCAAACCAAGTAGAACACGCCATGTAAAAAATACAAGATATTTACATAAATAACTTAAAAGAAAAGGTCTTTATATTTACTGTGTTGAATATAAGGTCAGGCCGAAAGAATTAACACCTGGCTGATTGATATGGAGATACTTAGGCAGACGTATAAAATCTAGCTGTTTGAGGCAGACACCTGTAAAGGAGACCTTGGAAGCCATTTCTTGTAGGCATCCTGGCTATATTGAGTGAAATCCTAGAATGGGCATAGCATTTGAAGACATGTAGATGTCCGAAATGTTATATTGACCAGCTTGAATTGATATCAAAAGTGTCTGGTCAGCAAATTTGAGACACCAATGTTCTTTAAGTATTATGCTCACAGCTCACTGACTTGCCACATCTGAATAATAAAAGTATACCTTTACGTTTTTATAAGTATTTTTCGCCATTCTTTTAAGCATACCAGCAATACATGACAACATATTGTATTCATAGCAATACAAACTAATTTAGTCTTCTTGTGGTTCTGCCATGTCTGCTTTCATTCCTTAGTTTTACGGACATGTTTACACCAAGCATGATTAAAGTCTCTCCTGGTGTGTTACTCATTTAAAAAAACCATTCAGATTATGATTAAATGCCTTAAAAATTGGTACAAACCTGATCTTGTGCAGCTTGTAGTGTCTGGTGGCAGCAAAAAAAAATCCCCAAAACTACTGTTTCTATTTATATAATAGCAATCTTGTGAAGTGATGAGATTTATCATAATCTCATGTGCAAATAAGATGCTGCCAGTTTGAATAAAGAACTTGTTTTTCAGAGACTAAGTTGATTCAGATTTGGGAATAGCAAGATTTGACAGAAGTGTTGAATTTAACCCCGGAAAAAAGAGCAGAATAGTTAACAATTGATTATTTAACCATTGTGGTTAAAATGGCTTTGTTCTCTAAAACACCAACCTATTTCACAATTCACATGCTGCTTTGTTCTCTAGTTTTTAAAAAGTGGAAAAGATGGAATCAGTCCCTACCTCCAATTCATTTTCAATGCTAAATTGACAATTCTTAAATTGAAATCAAGGTAAATGGGTCAGCAATTGTGGAAGAATGAATGCCCATGAGCCAAAATGGACTGATTGATTACTTCTTGTAGAAATGACAATTTATTCTCAAATTGACTTCCACAATAAAAATGAATGCAACAATTAAATTAATAAAATATTGATTTCTGTCTTTCAACCAGAAAAGAAAAGATGCACTACGGAAACCTAAACTCAAAATGATCAATAGAAAAAATTGATTTTTAAAAATCAATATTGACAAATGAATAGTTTGAAGATTTCAAGCACAGTCACCAAATACTTAATGGTTATAAAATATTCATACATAAAAAAAAAAAAAAAATTAGAACTACCATAATATATGAATAAGAGCTTTTCTCTTTTTGCCATTTTCAGATTTAGTAAAAAAAAAAAAAAAAAAAAAAATTATATACAAGTCAAATATCCATGATTGTAGACACAGAATAAACTTTACTTTGGAACAACTACCAAAAAAAAAAAAAAAGAAGTAATTTCAGTTTCCAACCACTATGTCTCATCACTTTAGTGTGACGTGGAATGATTACTGGCGTACCACAAAAAGGTTATAGGTTGAAGTTACAAGTTGTCATAGGTGGAAAAAAGTTTCCATATTATAATCAGAATTGTTTGTACTAATAAATACAAACTCCCACATTACTTAAATAAAACATCCCATAAAAGCAGGTTCATTTTTAATAAAGTAGAATCCTAAGATGATCTTAGAACATTCATAAGAGAAGTATTGTTAAAATCTAAGAGCATATAAACATGACAAATTAATAAAAAAAAAAAAAAAGATTTTCCGTGTACTTAACAGAACTGGTCAAGAGGAGTTATACACAAACACAACAAAGTAAATAGACATGCCACAAATATAATACTTCATATTTGAAGTTTTTGCTTTCTTGTCAATGATCATCAGTCTGAGCTATATAAATCAGCAACAGAAGTTTGTAACATTGATATTTTAGAGAAATCTTTCATACATCACTTTTTGAATATGATTTCAAATTCTCATAATCAGACAAGGCATATTATATGTTAATCTGAAGGTGATTATAAAAGTCAATTTGCTGATTCCACTTTCTATTTTTAAATAACTGATTGTTGAATTCCTCAAAGAGTGAAAATAATCAATATTATCTCACCCAGGGCAATTAGGACTTAAGATTCATTTTTTGCTGCAAAATCTGACGTGTGTGTGTGTGGGGGGGGGTGTATTCTCTTCTGAAAAGTAGATGCTATTATTGACAACCTTTGTTATGTAGACAAAACAATTTCTTATTCTTTAAACTTTTCATGGATATGTTAACTGACACGAATATTTATTATGACAATCCTCTCATAAATTGCAGAAGATAATTTTACTGATATTAAGTTTCAGACGTTACACGACAAATGAAAATTAAACTAAGATTCTGTTGATAAATTTTGTTGATAAATTTTAAAAAGAATATTAATGCCAAAAATCTATTTGAATAACACTTAACCCCCCACCCCACAGAAATAACGGATTAAATTTTGCTTTGACGAGTGCAAATAAACATCTATATCTGTTTTTGTATCTGTTACCTGGTCGGTCGCTCCCATTGCGTAGTTCTAGTAACATGATTCACAAAATGGATTCTGCCATTTGCAGTTCTTCTCTCCTCCCAGCTGAAGCAGAAAAACAAGACAACAAAATTGAAGATGGCAAATTATTTTGTGCTTTTGCTTTTTGACATTTAACAATTGCAGTTAAAAGATGCAATTAGAATTTTAAGAACTTGCTTTTTTTTTTATTAATAAGATTTAAAAAAAAAAAATAGAAAAGAGTTAGATTTTCATTTAAATGCCAAGCAAACAAAAGTGTTTCTGTTTATTGGCAAAATGTCAGAGACACAATCTCAAACAGTATTTGATAAATATAAATGTTAGGAATTACTGTAATATGTAATCTCAGCGAGAACAGATTTTGTTCAAATATTAAAACAATTGTGTATCAAGCGTTTTATTGATTTACCATCAACAGAAAAATCTAAATTTCTACTGTGAATAATATGTAAATTCAATGTGTTAGCTGTTGAAATAAATCTTATATGAACAGTGAAAGCTGCATTTTCATTTCATTTTATCACATTTTTTTTAGAGAAATAACAGAATTTTATCAAATATTTAAGTTGGCTTGATTTAATAATTATGGTTTCCATTAAGATTAATTTATATCTACCACAAGATGGCATGATACATTTGTAAGGATTTTTCATTTGCTCAAAGTCTGCATTTTTTGTTACATATTGTGAAGATTGGTTTCTGGTTGAATAGCACACAAGATATCAAATTTTCTAATTTCCAACAAACGTTTAACCCGAATAATTCAGTGGTTGATTGCGTCACCAAAATAAATTTGGTATCATTGTTTAGATTTTTTTTAAATAACTCTGTGTTCACATTAATTTTTTTTTTTTTTTTTTTTTTTTTTTTTTTAGATAACTGACTAGGCTTTACAATTCATCTCCACTTGGAATGCGGGTCCCTAATGTTTGCGAGAGGTAGCATGTGTTCTTCGATTCTCTTGAGCATCTACAATGTCGTACTATCAGATATATACTACTTATTCCCTGCCGTAACCCTGTTCCCCCTGGAGTATATGATCTGTTTGTATTAGATATGCTGTCTACTCACTAAAATGTGACAGTAGCATCTGTTGCTTACAGATTATTTTCATGGTTTTTGTCCCAACACAATGCTAAAATATTTTCCTGTGCTGTGGCTGAACAGACCAAACCTGCAGTGATATACACATTAGACCGACTGCATAATCACACCAGTGGTTACTCAGAGATGTACCATCGATCTCCTTTTGCATTGTGTTCTGCAGTTACTGAACGTGCTGCTTCAGAATTGTGTGAATGAACATGTAGTGTCATCGGAGTTCCGTATTGTCTAACTATCGTGATGTTCCTAAGTTTTATGCATTCCCTAATTAGCAAAGTAGTCTCTGTCTTTTGCTAATAAGGTTTTTATGACCATGGCTTAATAAAGAAAAAAAAGAAAAACAGTAAAAATAAAATTTTGGTTAACTACAAGAGAACGATTTATTCGGAAATAGTTGATTAAGAGATTACAAAAAAAGCACTGTTTTTTTCACATGAAAAACAAAAAAAAACAGGTTTTAGTGATAATAACAAGATTATATACAAAACGTAAAACACAAATATGACAATATTAAAAAAAAACCTTTTCACAACAAAACAGAAGACATCAAAAACAAACTAATACAACATTCTAGAAGCTACAGACACTTCAAGTTCAAAACAAAAGGAAATTACAAGAAAACAAAAATGTTAAAATTATTTAAAAAATTATGTAAATCGTTCAAATGGATAAACCTCTTCACAAAAGGTTCTATTCGCTTGTCAATCTGCCACATTTGAAATAGTATTTTCATTGGTCTGTCATGCACTCGATCTTGTTATTCATTAGTGTTACATATGACTTTTGAAATGTATGGTTTGCTGACTCATTAGGCATGATATATGTGCTAGATTAGTTGCTGTAGATCTGATTGGTTAATTTTGTCATGTGACATATAGAACAGATTTGAAGTTCAATAATCAGTGATGATTTAGACTTTACTAAAGAAATATGGGAGGGAAGATTCTACTAAATAGATGGATTTCAACATCTGGAGATGATCTAGTCAGAAGAAATTCACAGGCAAGGAAATATGAATATCATTATAGTTAAGGTGTATAAAGAATATTTAAAGTTATACACATCTTCGCTGTCCTTCAAGAACATGTTTCAGCTACCCATCCTGAGGAAAGAATTGGAGAACATCTTCCATCCTGGCATATGTGAAAGAGAAGCAGATAATATTAATACCCCCCCTCCTTATAAAACATAATTCAATGAGTAGGAAAAAAAAAAAAAAGAAAATATCTACCCTTCAGGAAGTTCATTGGTATCATTTGTTATTGAGGGAGAAGTATCAGTATTTGCTGGTACAGAGTTGCCTTTGTCACGCGATATCAGACTGATAATGATTTGACCTCGTAACTGTTCAGGGTCATCCGCATTTCTTTTCTGTAATTCCAACTGCTGAACTGAAAAAGAAAAAATAAGAAGTCGATATTTTAGGGTAAAAAGAAAATGAGAGAATTACCGTGAATGAACATGACTTCTACACAGATGTTCATTTTAATAAAATTGGATGCTGCAGAATTTAATCATTTCAATGTGTCCCATGAGAACTTAGTTTCTCAAATTGTAATATTAAACTGCACGGCACCCAGACTAAGTGTTTTTTTTTTAAATCATTTAAATTATGATAAAAATATTTTGTTCATATTTTTTTTTTCAATCTTAATCAGAAACAACTGTCCTCTATTCCATTAGTTTTGATTTTCTCCACATTCCACAAACTGACAAAAATCATATTTTTTTTTTTATCAAAAATATTGTTTGCCTTGTCCTAAATGACCCTAAAATCACTCTGAAATTTCATTTTTTTTTTACTAAAAGAAGAATCTACGAAAAGTTAAAATTAATGGTAGTTCACATAAAACAAATTTTGGTGATCAGCAGAGAAAATGTGAAATTTCTCTCACAATATTCTGCTTCTAATTAGCAAATCTCTTCCTATTTTTTATAACATACACTAAAATTTATGATAACGATTCTTTAGCCAAATCATATACTTGTGTACCTAAAAAGCAATAAGATTGATCCCCCTCCCCTTCCAGATAAAAAAGGGAATGCCTCAGAAATAGTCCAAACTTCATTCATTAGTTCTGGTTCAAAAATTAATGTGTTCTAAGTCATAGTGATCATAACAGGACCACACATTTTGTTTGCTTATTGACAAGACTAAAAACAAAATTAATAAATTCCGACTTAGAGTTCAATAAAAAAAAAGATAGTTTTTGAAAACAAATTATTTAAAGAAATGTTGTCAGGTGTAAATATTAAATGTGTAGTTTGTGAGGAAAGACCGCCAGTTTCTTTTAATGGTTGCAAAACAAAATAGTTTAAGAAAAATAAAACAAGAAAAATATTTTTACCCCCCCCCCCCACACACACACACATCACATCCTCTTGCACTCGAGAAATATTTTGATTAAAATTAGTTGTGAAGATCAAAGAAATTGAAAATAGGATAGGGAATAAATGATTAAAGATTAGAAATTTACCTTTTTTTTTCAGACATAATTGCATACAACTCGTGTAAAAATTGCATAATATCGCCGTGTTGCATACATAGGGGAGCTTACTGCATCGGCTTTTTTATATGCCAGGGATACATGATGCTCACCTCGCAGTATGTCAGTTTGTATGGCACTTGATTGTGGAAAAAAGTTTGTGCACAAAGTTAAAATGATTTTGAATTCAAAAACAACTCTTCTTGCTATAATGATTATCATTATACACAGCATTTTACCAATGACTAGCACAATTTTAGTTTTGAAAGGATTCTTCAACTTCATCAAAAGATTCAAAATATAACAATATAACAGTCGTTACATGTCAACACATGGAACCCACATGTTGTATGTGTACAGTCACAAGGAAACAAAGACAATAATAGAATTTGACTCGCTCTTTTTTTTTAGTGAAACAATAGATCTTTATTTACAGGTACTTTTCAAAATAACGCTTTGTCTCTTGTTCAAAAGTCTTCTCGTACTCCAATGTGTATAACAAGACTGTTGCGTCTTTATCCAGTCATGTTTAGCATGCATCTTTTCCTCTTGCTTTTGGACTGTGTAACATGTTTATCTCTTCTCTAACATGAAGGGTCTACGTTTTTCTTCTCCTTTTTTTTTTATATTTTTCTTTCCTTCTTTCTCACCATGATGTAACCTTAAACATGGCCCAGTATTCGCATACGTTGGCTGTTGCTGCCATACACGCATCCATGTTCTGTTACAAAAACAGCATAGACTATAGTCAGGATAAAGCAACGTCTGAACAGGATAGGCTGAATGCAACAAAACTTTCATGCGATCTAATTATTCAATCTTATTGTCTTCCTTGCAACATGCAACTTGACATCATCTTGATGAAACAACAAAGTTCTATGTTGATGTCGCAATTATTCAACACAAACTGAAAATGCAATAGTCCTTCCAGTTCTACAAAACAGAAATCATGATCTTTGCAAAATATTTTTATGGCACACAAAACTTTTTCCTTGATGATCCTGGAGTCAAAGCTCTCATATGCACGAATCTTATAGCAATGGCCAAATGAGAAGAGCGAGATGCACAATGAAATGTAAAAATCTGTATGCATGACTCCAAAATCCACCAGGCAAGAATAAAATGTCTGAATGGGAAAGAAGCGGATGTAGTGACACATTATCCCTGGTAAGATGAAGAAAATGGTCCATCAGGAATTTAAAAAAAAAAAAAATGTTTTAAGTATCTGTAAAGTTTAGAAATAGTAATTTGCAAGTAGATCAAATAGCCTAGAGCATGCCCCCATAACAACAAGCGTGAACAGCAGTAATTTGACAACGATATAGTTGAAATATTGAGCAAAAAATAAAAACAATACAAACAGGTAATTACAGATTATGATAACCCATCATCGCCAGATCTGCGTCAGAGCGATTCGGCAGAGTTGATTACAATACAGTTTGCGCATGTATTTCAGATCTTCATTGTAGACTTTTTCCTTCTGTCAGCCTGATACTGAGACAGATAACTGAAGCACATGGAATGATCTCAATGAATTGCAAGCAAGAATTTCATCAGTTTCATTTCAGTATGATGCTAAGAGACGTAAAACTCGTAATGATCTAAATTGTATCATGGTGCTAGTGCATTATATGAACCAAAATTCGGTAATTGTGCATTTTATGAATTGGATTTCTCATAAATGTCAGCTCAGACTATCGGTGATGTTCATCATGGTAAAATATGATATGGTCATAAAGTTTGGTTAGATAAAGATATAGGTATTAGTGGTCGATGTCACTTTTATTATATCCATACTTTAAAATTGCATATAAAACTCGAGAAATTATTTTGTAGACATTTTCTGTAGAAATGAGTTATAAGCAGTGGAGTGAAAATTAGACTGACTTAAAAAGAAAAAAGGAAATTAAACTGATATACAATTAAAAATGAGACACATAAAATTTTAATAAAATATATTAAAATTATTTACATTTGACAGTTTTTTTACCTATGTAATTTTAAGATTTCCAAAATGATTACTTATTTTTTTAATGATTGAATTTTTTGTGAAAAAATAAAAATGTGGAAGATTTACTCTGAAAATTTATTATGAATAAACAGATAATCTTACTGTTAATTAAAAAAAAATTTTTTTTAATTGATGCTGTTTTTGAATAGTGAATAATATATTTAGAAATCGAACACATAATTTTTTCTATAGAAGACTAATGATACAGTAATCAATTTGCACTTTGCTGATAAAAATCGTAGCTTTACTCGTTTCTTTTGTCAGAACAAAAATATAATTTCTAAACCAAGTAACTGAAACAATAAGTGATAATTAAATTTCTTTGTGCACGGCATGTTTTATGATCTGTTAATATTAAATAAAAATTAAATAAAAATCTGACTTGGTTTATAAGTTCATACTAAAATTTTGAATTGAAAAGTTTTTAATAAAGTTAATTTAAGGATTTAGTTAAGATTAAAAAAAAAAAGCTTAGTTTTAGGAATTAAAGATTGATATTTTCTAGAATAAAGTGGAATTTAATAAAAATAATTTAAATACTCGGGCTAAAAATTATGATATTAAAAATTAATAATAAAGGAAATTCTATCAATTAATGTGCTCCAAATCAAACCAGACGTTAATTGTTTTAAGTGTTGTCTGTTTGAATATGAACATTTTTTTTTAATATACATGTCTATATATGTGTTTTTCATAATATTTCAAGCCAAAGGTAAGACTTTTACTGCTATATTTCACGTGTGCAATGATTGAACAAACACTTTAAAAAGATATAATGTATATTTGTACCAAGTTTTGTTTCCCCCTATATTTTTAATGTTTTATAAGACCTGGTTTTTGTATATTTAAGACGCCATTGTTATTTTCTCATTTTTTATGTTTTTATTATTTTGTGACGTTCAAGTCAAGTTTCGTCCATTTCATTTAGTGTAAAATACAGAATTTTTATATGCGATTTAAACCCTGATCCTTCCTCGTCAATACAGAGTAAAAATTACGAGGGATTAATTTCATTTTACTAGTTTGCACTTGTATTTTTTATGGGTGTCGATAATTAGTATCATACCTAGTGTATTACATGGAAAGTCTTAAAAAAAAAATTTTTTTTTAATTATTTACTAAAATATTTCATAACATTTTTGTTTTTTTACACACACACATATATGTGCTATCTCTTGCTCTCATATATATATATATATATATATATATATATATATGAGAGCAAAAGATAGTACACAACAGATACCATATAAATAAGTTCATAAGAATCTGTCTTGGCTTAGTCCTTTCTAAGAAAGCTCAGTAAGTATGAGGTGGAGATGCAAAGAATGGAGTATCTCTTCAACAGGACAGACTTACACAAAGTAAAGTACAGTGAATCTCTCCTTTTCTCACATTCATAAATCTGTTTAGGAGTTAAGACAACCAACTTGTATGTTTGGATAATGGCTGGCAAAGCAGGTGAGAGAGAGAGAGAGAGAGAGAGAGAGAGAGAGAGAGAGAAAGAGAGAAACACACACCATTAGACAGCTAAGCCACAGAACAGCCATTCATAAAATACTTGCAACTTAGTAGTATTTGAAGATCACATTATAGATGTGTTTCAGTGTGTGTGTGTGTAGGGGGGGGATAAAGTGAATAGTATTATACAAAAGAACTTTTTCTTCCCAACTATCAATGGGAAGCAAGAAATATTTGGGAAGGGGTGATGAGGTGAGATAGATGCCATCCCAGTTCAGTTAAATCTGTAGTAAATTTTTTCAAGGAAGGAGGAAGGTGAGGATGGGTGGGGGCATACATCCAGATGAATGGTCTTTTCTATTGCCAAAGGGGCAAATGTTGAATATTTTGTTTTTATTTCCTTTTAAGATTAAATAATAGCTTTTATACCCCCCCCACCAGCTGGCAACACCCCATAAGCATTATGATAATGCTATGGATTACTTTTACCCCAAAATTGAGTAGGTATGCAACATCAATTGCCACCCCTAAAATATATAAATATTTTGACACTTCCCTTAAAAATTAGCCAAAATTCAGGAAATCAATCAATTAAACTTTCATTATTGATTAATGATCACACATTATAACGAATTCATTTTTTTTTAAATCTTAGTGAAAATGTTTTATGTAAACAAAAAATACCTTTATTAAAATTATAGTGTTAAGTACAAAAAAATAAATCATCATAGATATTAACAATTACCAAATTTTTTTTTATATTTCAGGAACATTACAAAAAAAAGAAAAAAGCTCCTAAAGTCTGTGTTAATGAAATCAATATAATTTGAAAAAAAAAAAAAAAATTTTTCAAACTAACAATATATCATTGAATTAAGCATTGTTTATTCAATATTTTCATTAAAAAAATAATAATATAATTGCAAAGAATATTTCATGTGATTTCAATAACAATTTCCAGGAAAATTTTAAATGTAAATTTATAATAGTTACCTTATACACATGAATACATAAACATTAGCGTAAGAATTTTTTTTTAAATCTTGAAATTGAATTGGAAAAAAAAACAAAAAAACAAAAAAAAACTGAGATCCCGGATCACTAAGAAAAAATAACTTAAAAAAAATGGTATTATTTCTACTAAAAATTACTTTGAAAAAGTATGGGTGGACAAAATGGTGAAATAATAAAAAGCTCATAACTTTCATTAGTAAATAATCATTTTCTTTCAAATTTGAATTAGATTTAATCATTAATAAAGAATTGTTTTAACTTATTTTTCGAATGAATAATAAAATTTAAGAATAAACCAAGTAATGTAATTGTTAAAATTGACTGTTAGAACAACATTTTACAAACGTTTTATTTCAAAGTCTAGGAAAAAAGATGGTAAATAAATGTCATCAATAATTTTATAATATTATTGAATAAAAAACTTATAAGTTATGAAACTTTTTTTTTAGATAAAAATAAAGAAATTCTTAGCTGTGAACATTCATAAATATTGTAATTAAATAAACTTTTCCTGTTATATTAAACTTAAAAAAATTATTCTTATTGTGATAATTTGGTGAAACATCAGTGTTATTCATGTTTACATTTTCAGTGAGATTTTTTTATTTTGAATAATGTAAATCGCTTTTTTTTTCTGGTTTATTATGCAATTTTTTGTTATAAAAAGTATGTATTTTATTTTTAATTCGGTGTCTTATGATTTAAATTTACTAATTATTCTTGAAATAGTAAGAAAACTGATAATTATTTTTTCAGAGATTATTCGGACTTGAAATTTGAACAAAATGTTTTTTCCCAACATTTTTCACTGTAAACCTTTTTAACACATCTACATTATTTCCCTTTTAGAGATTAACTTTGGTCTTGTTAACTTGTTATCTTTCAAACACAATCAAAATTTAGACACAAACCAAGAAAAAAAAAATCATGATAAACCTCTTAAGAGACATAGAGGTCTGTTTTCTTCAGTTATTTTTGCCCGTAAGACACAAGAGGTTAGTGTTAATCAGAGGCCATATCTTGTACATAGATATCCTAGGTGGGATGCTTATTCGCATTATATTGAAATTTATGCATGTTGGCACAGTTAGGGACACAAGGAGGGAATTCCAAAGCACCTTCTAAAACAAGCACAGTGATATGCAATATGACAAGGGCTTGGTAGACCATGTGGGATCTATTAGGTTAGACCGTTTTTGGATCCTAAGAGGGAAAGAGATTAGCGGGTGGCACACCAACCCAGATGTAACAATATTCCATGCATGGTTAGGTGGTGGTTTTGTAGATACTGGAAGTATAAGAAATTTTCTAGCATGGTAGAGGGAGCCCAATTTCCTTGTAGCAGTCTTGGCAGTATCTTCTATGTATTTGTTGCAGTTCATGTTATTTGTGGATGTAAGGCCAAGGAGCTTGATTATTGGACTCTCAGATAGGACGTTATTAGCCATGGCAATCGGTGCTTGAAAAGGTTTCTTAAAGAAAAAGAACTTTGTTTTAGTAGCATTAAATATGACTATCCATTTTTGTCTCCATTCAACTACGAACTGGAGGTCATTTTCTCTGCATTCAGCCATTGCTTTGGATATATGTGCATCTGTTTTTCCTATATATCGAGAATAGATGTGTATTAATGCCATGTTGTTTGAATGTACGGTCATCAATTTTTCTTTTGGAAAGGAAGGATCTAGCTATATTAAATATTCTTTCAGTAATCCCATACAATTTAATTCTCAGTCGAAGACCTTCGTGCCAGACCCTGTAAAATGCCACTAAGAGTTTTTGTTCATTATCTTGTAATTTTATGAAGAAAATTTCTTTTTTGAATGTGTTCAAGATTTGTTTTAGATAAAATAAACCTTTTGGTCCAAAGTGTAATATCTATTTTGATAATCCACATCATTTTTTCCATCTTCAGTTAATGTAAGAGAACCTTTTTAGATTAAGGTAGTTTTTATTTTTATTCCAATCTAGATTGCCTCTTTGTGGGCGTTTAATTTTCTCCACATTAAAAACAAATTTTGTGCATAAACTTGCTCTCATGGGGAGGAAAGTAAATAGAGTCATGCTTATTTCACAAAAACAAACTTTTTCAATTGATTTTTCCTACAACTGTGAAAAGTACAAAGATTTTAAATAATCTTTCAAACACAAAAGTTTTGTTATTAATATCACACCTCACACTATTCTCCTCATCTTGGTTGTTGCATTTTTTTTTCAATGTTTCAACCATTTTACTCTTCTTCACGTGCCTTTCGTCATATTAATCTTAAAGTGAATTTAGATTTGACCTTTTAATCTATTGTAGCAAATGGATCTTCTTCCACATTCCATTTCTTGAATTTCAATTATTTTTTATGAATTTCCTTCTACAATTTTTTTTTATGTGTCATTTAAATCAATTGGACCCAAAACACGTCAGAGCAATATATTCAGAAACGACTGGAAATAAATGAACAGTAAAACACATATATTTCAACAATATTGTTTTGGATTATTTTTATATGATGAAAAATTTTAAAATTTCAAGTTTTGTTTCATGTCATTAAAATAAATAAATAAAATAACACAACTTGCACTTCATTATTATTATTTTTAATATTATTATTATTATTATTATTTTTAATAGCTGTACCCACCAGGCATAATCAAGGAATCTTCTTACTTTCATATTTGAAAAAAAAAATGTTAAAATCACATTGTATGTGATTTTAACTTTAGTTTTTTTTTACTTTTAACTTTATAAATAATAAGCTGAGAACCATAAAAGTAAGCAGGCCGCAGAGGGAGATAACGTGACGATTGCAGGGGGTGGGGAAATTGGCTATGTAGCGTCAACCTTGTGTGTTCTAAAGATTTTATTCTCCTTCCAACCTTATATTTTTTTGAATTGGTCAAAAAATTGTGAGTTGAACGGATTGTAAGGCCATAAGTGACTTTTCATTCAACAGTTTAAATGCTCCTAAATTTCTTTCAAATTTTAAAGGGTCGCAAAGTAATAACCCCCCCCCCCACACACACACAACTATTAACAAAATTTAAATGGCTGACTTGTTTACTAAACAGCAGAAATGCATTCCGGTAAATTTAAGAAACTATATTTTTAAAATAGGATTTTAAAAAGTTATTGTTGATACTTTACGCTATTGCAGTTATTCCTTTCAATAAATAATTGATTATTAGTAAATAAAATAATGTGCAAGTCACATAGAGACAAGAAACACACGCACGGCAAATGACCATATAAAATATTAATATTGAGATTATAAGCATTGTTGTTGCTAGACACCCTCCCCATCCTTTCAAACAACAGTCCTACCATTAAAGTGCTCTATAAACAAAGAGATACTTCCAGGATTTGAATCATGTGACTGGTTTGAATAGTTATTTCTACACTGAAAATGCCATAAGAATATATACATCTGTAGATAATTAAATATTAACTATTTGTAGCCATCTTTCAACTGTGCACTATATTATGTGAAGTCAAATCTAAGCTATAAATGCAAGTTCATACTTGTTGAACACCGTTTTGATTGCTAAGTATTGTTACCCGCTTGTTAGGCATGACTGGATTTATTTCTCATCATTCAAATAGCTATTCAGGTTAACCCATTGGTTAGGCAGTTGGGATTTGGAGTTAGATGTAACTTGTTTTGGGGGTTCGAATTGTGAGACTGGTTTCATTAATTATCTCTACACTAATTATTCTGTTAGGAGAAAATGTATATATCATACACTGGACAAAGCAGGAGAGGGTAGAGCTCTAGATATATCTAAGGCCTTTCTTTGACACGGTTTGGCACTATGGTCTTCTCAGGAAAATCAAATCATACGGTATCTCTGGATGAATACTTAACAGAATTAGATTTTTCTTAAATAAGAGAAGAATCCAGGTTGTCCTCAACGGGTGTACATCTAAACAATATTATATAAATGCAGGTGTACCTCAGGGATCTATTCTTGGACCTTTATTCTTCCTATTTGCTGATGACACCACGCTCTATAACAGGCATGAGGGGAAAACGAATGAACACATATCTACGGAAATGGCAGAAACACTAGAGGAATATCTCTAAACTGTAGTGGAACGGGGACAAAAATGCACATTCAATGCTGCCAAGACTAAGCTTGTTTCCTTCAATAATTACAAGAAACCTTCTCATCCATCAATAGTTAAAGATATGTTACCTGGAAGTACTTCTTTCAAATTCCTTGGCTTAACGTTCAGATACATTGAGAGCATTCCCAGAGCCACTGCGAGGAAGGTGGGCTCTCTATATCATACTAGAAAGTTACTTACACCTAAAAGTATCTTGTACCTCTACAAGGCCACCATTTGCCCATGTATTGAGTATTGTCACATTTGGGCTGGTGCATCTGCCTAGTCTCTTGTTCCTGGACAAGGTTCAAAAGAGAGTTGCCAACCTGAAAGATCCTGAACTGTCATCTAAGCTCCAGCCTTTGTCCCATCGACAAAATGTTGCATCCCTCTGCTTGTTCTACAAGTATTTTAATGGTGGATGCTCCGACAAACTACAAGCCCTTGTACCCCCTTGACATAAATACCCCCCGATAAACCCGACAAGCAGCAAAATCCCACCCCTACAGAGATCCCAGATGTAAGAAGGCCTTCTACTCTAATAGTTTCTTTACCAGAACTGCCAGACTCTGGAACTCCCTTCTGGGTTCCTGTTTCCCAACTGTACTGATATGCAGAAGTGTAATGTGAACAGCTATGTTGCTGCTCGACTCCCTACATAGTATCCCTGCAACTTATAGCCATAATAGTAATCGCTCACATCAAAGTGGCACTGTGCCTTGTTTGGGGTGAAAATGTAATAGCAAAAAAGTGTGTGTGTGTGTGTGTGTGTGTGTGGATATGCTTATTCAATTATATTTCACCTTTTATTTATGCCAATCCATTAATTTATGAAAATCGATGTAACTACAGAACATATATTAAATGACAAAAGTGTATATTCCAAATTTCAAGATATTAACCATCTTACTGTTTATTTCTTTTAAACATATTGAAATTCTTGACAGCACCTGTTTCGTAGTGCAGAAGCATTAATGCAATTATTATTTTCTATCAATTTTTTACATTTATTTCGCCCTTAACTCAGAAGAAAAAACCATCAACTTTAAAAGAAAATAAAAGATGCACTTGATTACAAGATACAAAAATCGGAAGTGAGGTTGCAATTGTGTTTTTTGTTATGCCATCTTTGAATTTTAACGTCTTCTCATTAAGCATGCAATTGTTGTTGGGTGCAGGAAGTGATATTAAGTGATAGAATGCATGGTGTGATATGAAAAAGTGAAAAGGTGAGTATAAGATTTATTCTGTATTTCTTTATGGTGTGAGAAATTGAAGAGTGAGGACTTAGTACTCAAAAAGAAATATAGTCACTCCTGCTTTGAAATTAGTGATCAAATAGAAAAGGATCAGATTTAAAATAAAAATCAATGAATTTGAATTAAACTTTTTTTTTTTTTTTTTAAAAACAATAATTGATCTAAATTGTGTGTGGAGCAATTTTTTTTTTTTTATTCAACCTTTGGTTGTAAATAGTGATCAATCGTACAGAGGAAAATCTCACTTTGCTTTGCAGACTTATTTTTAAGAAAGTTATGTCAAAAACTGATTTTCTGGTTACTAGAATCAAGATTAATTTTGAAAGTTCATAAAAAAAAAATATAGACTCATAATCATGTTAATATTTCTAAACAAAAATACAAAATCATTTTAAGCCATAGCAGCAAGTTTTAGTTTCCCCTCCATCAAGGCCAGAGGTTTTGGGGAAATATCAGATATTTTGTAATTCATATGCAAAACTAGGAAAACAAATGACTGATTGAAATATTGGTAACGGTGCAGTATCTTTCCACCCACAAAAAATCCTTTGAAATTAACATTATCATAGATTTTCAAGGGTACTGAAAATGAAAACAGTTAAAATTCAAGGAAACAAGTAATTTCAATGATATGAATACATTAGTTTTAAAAAGTGGAGGATCACTTTTCTATATTAATTTAATATAAAATGAACATCCACTTTATAGCCAAGGTGGCCATAAAATAGGTGCTCATTTTACATTAAATTAATATAGAAAAGCGATCCCCTGCTTATTTAAACAAAAAGGCGTGTGACCTTAAGGGCAAATGTCACATAGCCCCTACTACACAATTCAGGTCATTAGCTTTCCAACGAACCTTCATTTGTTAAATTCTGATCAATAGTCGCCGAGATTTCGAACTTATAAAATTACCAAAAATGTGGTATATACACACACACACACACACACACACACACACACACACACACACACACTCGTAGCCAAATTAAATATTAAAATGCTCATATCTTTGGTTCTATGGGACGAAACTTCATGAAAATTTGCAGGCTTTTTGAAGATTATAATACTATTCTATGGTTAAAATTTTATGACAATTGGTAAAAAAAAAACCCCCAAAATATTTTCAAACCAATAAGATATGCTCAAATTTGCCTACATTTGTATATATAGTATCCTGGCAGGCCAGCTTTAGTTTTGCTGCTTCTGTTATCTCCCCTGTGGCTTTGCCAGTGAAAGACTTTCAGATTACAGCTTGAATAATACTGTAAAATTAAAGTTCATATAAATAGTAGTATTGATATATAGATATATATATATGAAAATGATTTTTTTGTTTCAATTATATTTCACCTTTTTTATATCAATCCATTAATTTATGAAGCTTAATATAATTACAGAGCATATAACAAACAAATGACAAAAGTCTATATTCCAAATTTCATAATATTAACCATCTTACAGTTTATTCCTTTAATTACCTTAACATTTACAATCCTTGATAACAACTAGCACAAAATCATTCATTTAATTATATCAATCAATGAATCTATTCTACCCTTGTCATCAGAAGAAATAGCAACTATCAATCCATTAAAAGAAAATAAAACGTATTTGGGCATGGTTACAAAATCTAAAAATTTGAAGAGAAGTTACAATTACTTTTTATTTCATCTTTTATTTTATGCCATTTTCGTGTGTGTGTGTGTGTGTGTGTGTGTGTGTTTGTACCACTATTAATTAAACCTACTTTAATATCAATCACTTAAATGGAAATATACAAAATTATTACTTAGTAATAAGTTTAAATGTATCCTATACATAGTTACAAAAATGAATAACATTAAAATCAACCTCTTAAAATTAGGAGAGCCAATTCACAATAGCAGACTTGACATACTTACAGAATTGGATATTCTTTCAGACAGACCTTAAAGAAAAAGCCATATATTCAAATGCATAAAGATTGTAATTATTTATACTCTTCTGACAACCAGATATATTGTGGAATTGTAATAAGTGCTAAGCCACATGCATTACATATTTTTGTTAAAGTAAAGTACTTGTATGACTATATATTGTTTATATTATATATAAACACGCTACATATTGTTTATATTAATATATAAACACGCTACATATTGTTTATATTATATATAAACACGCTACATATTGTTTATATTATATATAAACACGCTACATATTGTTTATATTATATATAAACACACTACATATTGTTTATATTATATATAAACACACTAGATATTGTTTATATTAATATATAAACACGCTACATATTGTTTATATTAATATATAAACACGCTACATATTGTTTATATTAATATATAAACACACTACATATTGTTTATATTATATATAAACACACTACATATTGTTTATATTAATATATAAACACACTACATATTGTTTATATTAATATATAAACACACTACATATTGTTTATATTATATATAAACACACTACATATTGTTTATATTAATATATAAACACGCTACATATTGTTTATATTATAAACACACACACACACACACGAGAATAAAGGTCTCAAAATAGATGAAAATAATTTTTTGAACAGAACGATTTTGCACCACTTTTACATATCCTTACAAAGATTAAAATCAAATTATGATATAAAACCTTATGTGTAAAATATATATTACATAATTTGGATTCTAGGAAATGTTTAAAATTGAAGTTTGAAGCTTAAGGAATCTTAAGAAATTGAAATCCATGAAATCTAGCTTAATTAGTGCCTAATGACTATGGATAAAGTTTAATGCAAATCTAAAAAAAAAAATTCAATTTTAAATAAAAAGTTGTGCCTTATAAAAATACTTTAAAATACTGCCCAAAACTGAAAGTTGGGGAATAATTATTAATCGATGTCTAATATTAATTGTTAAAATTTCACGCAAATCAAAAATATCTAAATGTTTGTTCATAAAAGGGCTTCCTTTTTCATTAAACTAAACATAGCCCATATTACATACTTTCATGCTGTGCTCCAAATTCATAATTATTGGTTTATTAGTGTAGGAATTTATCCTGTACAATGAAATTATACACACACACATACACACCTAACTTTATATACATGCACTCACAAAATGTTTAAAGTTACAAAATCATGTGTTCACTTTATTCATCATTTTGCATATAAAAAAATTATATATACATATATAAAACAGAAAATATACTCACAGCCAGTGTCTTTCAATTGGTGGATCGTATTTGACATAATCCGTACACATCCTAAAAAGCCAGCACCTTGTTTCTTGTGGATTTTCTTGTGATTCCAGACACTTATCGTTACCGAATCTTTTTGGCCAATGTATCTGTAATAAGAAGAGACGTGCACAGGTTCATTATTTGGTGCCACAGAAATAGAACAGGATGACATCATCTTTGGGGTTTCCACTTTGGGTCGACATTCAGTGACATAGTCTACAGAGGAATTGGGTTTAAATTGCAAAGTAAACATTGAATTCTTTGTAAGGAAATATATTTTATAGACGAAATGGTTTTCTCCCAGAGTTGAATGACCTGCATTAAAGAGGATAATTTGTATGAATTCTTAAAACGGTGCAGTGAAGATTCTTCATCGTTTGTGTTAACTGCAAAAGGAGAAGCTGTGTGATGATACCATTACTGTATGTTATTGTCTGCCAACTAACAGTATTTCTATAGATGTAAGGTAAGCATATCCCAAAGGAAAAAAAAAGGAGACTGACATTTCGAATCGACTATGCTGCAGAAAGGTTTCGCTTTTACCCTTCAAACTTTAACCCCCCACCCCCCACCCAAGTATTTTTGGAAACTTGTTACACGATTTTTTGTCGACTTCTTTGTTCTAAATGTGAAGTAGCAACATGATATCTCAGGCCCCCCATCTACTTCATCCTGGTTGAGAGTGCCAACCAGGTAAGACCCTTACCAAATACTATCAACAACACCTGGATGAATGTCAGACTAATTATGGATAATAAAAAGAACAAAGTCTATCAGTATTTAAAGAAAACATGATTCTAAATATTTTGCCATGTACAAAGAAAAATGTAATTTATTTTAGCAATAAAAGTATATGACCACTTCTCACAAGAACATGATTTATATATGTTGTTGTCCTAGTAAATATTAAATCAATAGTATACTTAAATGAAATTTTTTTAAATCCTACTCAAAAAAAATAAAAATAATTTTAATGTGATGACAAAAGTGAATTTCACGAGAGAGAGAGAGAGAGAGAGAGAGTCTAATTAATACTGAATCTGTTTTTCTCTGCTCGCACTTCAGACAATAAGTAGTTGGACAGTTTCTCCTCTTCCTGCATTTATCATGGCCTGTTTGCTTCTTTTTTTTTGTACCCATGGTTCTGAGTTTTTCATTATTTATAAATCTAAGATTTAAAAAAAAAAACACTGAGTGGATACACTTGTAAACCAGTAAAAACATGACCCGTTGGATCAGCCACTGAGCTCTGGTTAAATTGTCTGAATCAGTGAAAGTGAATTTGCAAAGTTAGTTGAATATTAAAAAAAATAAAACAAAATTAGTCTCTTTCTACTTGCTATATCAGCCTCTTTCTAAAGTTAAATAGTATTACTACATGTACTGACCTTTTCGTTTATAATGGATTATTGTAATATTTTTTCCCCTTCATTACTTTTTTTTTTTTTTTTGAGAGAAAGCGATAGAAGTGAAAATGATAGTGTGCAAAGAACAAGGAATTAAAATACAGTGGGAGAGGGTGAGAGTGATAGATAGATAGAAGCTGAAGAGCTAGATCATTTTAGTGAATTACAAATTGTGGCTGATTAAAACAATTTAAATGAAATGCTTTTCAAATATAACTCAATCCCAAAACTGAGAAATATTTTAACATTTTGTATGATTAAAATATATTAAAAATTAAACAAAAAAAAACAAACAAACATGATCAACAAAGTTTTAATAAACATTTGCGTTATTTGATAACATTAACAAAAATAAAAAGATAAAAAGGGATATCAAATTTTAGATATTTTAAAAGTTAAATCAAGATTTGTATTATTTAGATTGTTCAAACTATGGTTCTCATCTTCAGTGTTATTTGCACAGTAGTTCGGCTGATGTAACATCTGACCTTCTTCAAGTGTCTCTTGTTTGAAATTTGTACAGAATTTTTAACAGAATCTTTTATTTAATCCATGAGTAGTATGGTGTTGTTCCGTCAGTCATGAGTGGGTAGAAGTCCTAAATAATTTGCAATTGTATTCTTCGTATCACTCACACTGAGAACTTCAACCTCTAGAAGAGTGTCACTTAAAACTGGATTTTATTTAGTACTTTATCCATTATTTCAATGGATCTTGATATGAGAACAGTAGTCCAAATAATACAAATTATCAATCCTAATCTCAAAAATGTTCATTTTTTTTTGTTTTTTTACAACATATCAACACTAATGGTCAGTGAATGTTGAGCAATAAGCATTAGTTGACAGAAAATAGTCTATTATAAAAAGTTACAAATATCTATATAAGTTATTGAAAGTGTATTTGAAAGTTGCAAAGCATCAAAGATATCACGAGACATTGTAAGTAGGTTAGGAAATATGGTGTTATGAATATAGTTTAAGTAGAGTGTTTTTATATGCAGCTACCTTTATATGTACGACCCTTCCACACCCATGTTAATGAGATCGTCTGACTACTAAAGATGAGGGGGGAAAAAAAACGATTGATTTCAGGTCATTGTGCTAATAATGTATTATTTATCTATTTTAAAATGAATTGTTTCGAAATCGAATACAACGATCAGAAGTAGAATTTTCTCCTCATTATTGACTTCAAGTTTTAAATTCCTCTATGCATTATTTTTTATTTTAAAATAATTTCAAAACATGTAATTGTTACAATTCTAAATGAATAAATTTAAAAAGTAACATTCAGTTTCTTTTGAAAGAATATTTAAACTCATGCTAAGTTGAAACTATGAGGTTGAGAAGAAAGTTCTTGCGGAATTTTTAATTATTATTTCAACGATGTATTTTCAAATAAGTTTTCGTTATAATACCTTTACTTCATATATCATTTTAAAGAGCGTTTTTCGCTATATCGAATCGCTTAAATTGCAATCGTTTTAAAACAATTATTTCTTCTTTTCAGAATGTTGAATACAAGATGGAAAAAACAAGTTCGCACAATTTTCTTATTTCAATTCAAGTTAGGCCGAAAAGTTGCTGAAATGGCTTACGATATCAATATCACTTGAGAGAAATCGGAAAGACAAAAAACTTGATAAATGGGTGCCTCATGAATTGAATGACAACCAAAAGAAACGCTATTATGAAGTGTCACCTTCCCTTCTTTTACGCAAGAAGGGCCTGTTTTTCGACTGGGTTGCGACTTGCGATGAAAAGTGAGTTCTTTACTACAACCAGTGACACTCAGCTTAGCTGCCAATGAAACTCCCTGATACTTCCTGAAGCCAGAGTTGCACCAAAAGAAGGTCATGCTGACTGTTTTTAGGTGGTCTGTGATTGGTCGCATCCATTAGTTTTTTTGAATGCAGGCGAAACCATTATGGGAGAGAAGTACTATCAACAAATGGATGAAATGCATCAGAAACTTCGACAACAACACCCAGCATTAGTCAACAGAAAAATCGCAATTCTTCTCCACGACAATGCCCAATCACACATTGCTAAACCGACCTTGCAGAAGTTGAAAAAATTGGACTACAAAATTCTGCCTCATCTGCTATACTCTCCAGGCCTCTCACCTACTGAATACCACTTTTTCAAGCATCAACATCTTTTTGCATGAGAAATGCTTGAAAAACCCAAGCGATATCAAAAACGCCTTAATCAACTTCATTGCCACCCGAACGCAAGATTTTTATGTTAGCTGCATAAATACACTTGTTTTGCGTTTGCAAGTGTGATGAGTCTGATTGTACTTATTTTGATCAATAAACTTTTATTTGAGTGAAGATATGTACATTTAAGTTTAAAAATTAAAAGCCACATGAACTTCATTGTGAAACTGATATTTTAAAAACATTTAGAATCACCGCAATAAAGTAAAACATTATTTGACAGAAAATTATTTCAAGAAAAATATTAATAGTAAACTATACAACTAGATGGAAAAAAAAGCAACTTTGAAATTTCCACAAGATCACGCTAGTTTGTTTAATGAAAAAAATTTCCTATACAGACAAACTTTATTTAAAAAAGTAAGGACTGCACTTTGTTCTATTTAGTCGATTTTTTTTTTTTTTAAATTAACATTTGGTTATATTTTATTTGAATAAAGCTCAGATCTCCAGTCTATATTTTTTATACAGAAAATGCATGTTAACCTATGCGGTAAAAGGATGAAAATTAACCTTTGACATTTAATTCTGTTCTAGTTTGCGTGATGCTTATAACTGAAAAGTTCAAGGTAGAAGAGAATACTTTGAAAGAGAATGTAAAAACCATTTTAACCCAATTCTTTGAATATCAATTCAAGAACAAAATCATTACGCAAACGCTAATATTCGATTGATAGTTGGAAAAGCAATATCGGATTAAATTTCTTATAAAAATTTATCATAGACATCATCATCTCAGCATCACTGTTTTATATACTAGTGGCTTTTAACAACAGACTTCCAAACTAACCTATCTCTGACCAGATCTTTATTGCCAACTGAACATGTTACCTCGACTATTTAATATCCACTAACCCAAGCACTCATCCATTTTTGTTAAAGGGAACAAACCAACAAAGACTTCTATTCAGCACAGATTTCTCTATACTATCCAGATTTAATCTTCCTCGGTGGTCATCAAATTTAAGCTGATCTTTAAACGTTACATTACACGTTAATCATATAATATTTCTTAATCATGGGAGAGCTTCCATACATTTATATCTGACCTACCTCTGCATTCCATGTTTAAAAAGGATGTGTCCTCTATAGTATCAGACCTGACCGAATGGTTAATTATAGGCATAGACCGATTCATACCATCAAAAAAATTCCAACAAAAACCTAACAGCCAGCCATGGTTCTCCCCTGAATGTGCTGCTGCCATCGCGCACAAATCACTTTTTCCATAGATACCAACGTAATAGATGTACTGAGACTAAAGCTGCTTTCAGGACTGCCAGCAACCACTATAAAAGAGTAATAAAACATGCAAGAGAGCTATATGCTCAGTCTGTTAAATACAAAGTAGCTGAGCAGCGGCTTGGTTCCCATCAGTTCTGGCAAATAGCAAACAGGATCTTGAACAGAAGCGTGCGTTCTATCCCAACTTTCATCAATGGACCTGAGGTCATCTCGTCAGCATCAGACAAGGCCAGACTATTTGCCAAAAACTTTGCAACTAATTCTACCCTATGTGACAATGACCATCAACTCCCTGTATTTCTTCCTATAACAGACAACACGCTATGCAACATAGAAATATCTGTGCGTGAGGTCGCCAAGCTAATTAAGAACCTTGATTCCAGTAAAGCAACTGGCCCTGATGGCATTCCCGTTATAGTGTTGAAAAACCTTCAACCAGAACTTGCCCCCATACTTACAAAACTGTTTAAGCGTTGCCTTAAGGAGAAGTGCTTTCCAACACCCTGAAAAACCTCATCAGTATGGCCTGTATTTAAGAATTCAGGTGAAAAGTCATCTCCCTCTCAGTACAGACCAATATGTCTCCTGTGTGTCATGAGTAAGTTGTTGGAATCCATATTAAATAAAGAAGTAGTCAACCACCTCAACAGAAACAACCTTCTTAGTTCTGCTAGATCTACAGCAGATGTGCTAACGGTTATATCACATAGGATTAGTGAATCTCTTGACAAAGGTTTCCTTTCCAGGGCAATTGCTCTTGACATATCAAAGGCCTTCGATAAGGTATGGCATAAGGGCCTACTTCACAAGATTTCCAGCTACGGTATTACTGGAAATGTTTTCTCAATCATTAAATCATTTCTCTCTAATAGGTTCATAAGAGTAGTGGTTGATGGGCAGAAATTAGAGACCCACAGTATTAATGCTGGAGTCCCTCAGGGGTCCAACTCTCTTCCTGATCTACATCAATGATCTCCCAAAACACATACTTAAATCATTTGTTGACATCTATGCTGATGATACGACCATCTATGGCAACACATCAAAGGCCGTAAATGACAAAGTTCTCTCTAATTCTCTCTCCTCTGATCTTGAGCACGTGGTACAATGGGGAAAGAGGTGGCTGGTCACTTTTAATGCATCCAAAACCAAGCTTCTATCTTTACATCATCAACGCTCTGATCCCCATCTGGCATCAATTGAAATGGATGGCTCTTGTCTTGGAGAGGCTCCATGTTTTGACAAGCTTCTGAGTTTGATTTTACTCCTGATCTGAAATGGAACACGTACATCAAATCTGTTGCCAGGGACGCTGGGAAAATGGTGGGATCCTTCTACCGCTCCAGAAGATATCTCACTACTGATGCAATTCTCTCTGTATAAAAGCCAAGTACGTCTAAAGATGGAGTACTGCTGCCACATCTGGGCAGCAGTACTCCATCCTTGATAAATGGTGACGCCCATGTAAAAAAAAAAAAAAAAATACACACACACACACACATATCCTCAATCCTCACCGGCCAAGTTTCACTTCCATACATCACATTGCTTGATAGATTCTTCATTTGGTTGACAACGGCAAAAAAGACATTAAAAAATAAATAAATAAAGAGTATCTAAACTTTGAGTAAACTATTATATAAATCTCACCTGTCTGTTTAAATGTATGTATGCCTAAAACTTTTGACAGAGGTGACGGATTTTCACAAAATTGGTATCGTTTTGAAGTTTGACCCTTTGGATGACAAATATCGAAAAATTGCCTAAAAACATTAATTCTTTCACCCTCAACTGGGCACTTTTCTACAAGGAGGGGTCGTTTTCTTTTGCCAATATTTTCGAAAGTCATCCCCTCTTTTCGATTGTCTAGCCTTAATTTAAACCTTTGCCACTTCCGGTTTGGCGATGGACGCAACAGCAAAGACGTCACATTTTTTTTTTTTCACATTCTTTTTCTCCTTTGCGGTTCGAACCTGCTTGCCTACTACCACTTTTTTTCTTAACACCTCCAAACACCTGGGCAACGCCAGGCACTCAGGCTAGTTTAATATATGAACTAGCAATATATCTCTTCTGAGAAATTTTATATATATTTATTGCAATTAGGAAGGGAAGACTTATGATTCATGATTAAAAGTAAATTTGTGTGTGTGTATATATATATATATATATATATATATTGCAATTAGGAAAGGAAGACTTTTATGATTCATGATTAAAAGTAAATTTGTGCGTATATATATATATATATATATATATATATATATATTGCAATTAGGAAAGGAAGACTTTTATGATTCATGATTAAAAGTAAATTTGTGCGTATATATATATATATATATATATATATATTCCTTTAATCTTCCCTCCAAAAAGGGGGGGGGGAAGAAACTATAGATATCTGTGCAGATTTTTTTTATATCGAGTCGGATATCACCTCCTCCTATTCCTGAAAACATCTTTATTGAACTTATGAAATTTGCCACATCTGTGGAATTTAGTTTCAACAATATTATGTATCGGCAAAAAGATGGTGTGGCCATGGGGTCAGTACTTGGACCAACCATGGCGAATATTTTTGTGGGGTTCTATGAAGAGCGCTTACTATCTGAACCCATAAAACCATTAGTGTACTTCCGATATGTTGACGACACATTCTGTTTATTTAATAACCAAACGGAAGCAAACACTTTTTTCTCCTTACACAATGGAATGCATTCCGCGTTAAAGTACACCTATGAGGGAGAGTGCAATTCATCCATAGCGTTCCTTGATGTATTGGTAACAAAAACGCCATCTAGTTACCATACATCTATATACGATCTATATTCCGTAAACCAACATTTACAGGATTGTACACTCGTTGGGATTTATTTTGCCCTGAAAAACGTAAGATAAATCTAATTTGGACCCTAACACATCGTGCCCTTATGATTTGTTCCAAGTCAAAATTAGATGAGGAATTGAAAACAATTACGGATACTTTATCCAAAAACGGGTACCCACTAGATGTGATTAGGTCAGTTATTCAAAAGAAATTGGCTGAATTCTCTCGAATTAAAGAGAATATAGTGGCCAAATGTCCAATTTATCTTCGTTTGCCTTGGTTGGGTACAGTAAGTGAGAAATTTGCCAAACAAATAAGTTCAGCAGTTCATGGATGTTATTTTGCTGCCAATGTGCGTGCTGTGTTCTCTACGAGAACTTTATTACAACTTCTCGAAAAGACGTTCTACCTGCCACCATAATAGTAACGTTGTGGTTGCGGTGCCAACTACTTGGGTCGAATGACATTAAGATTAAATGGAAGAATCCAACAACATGTACCCAGTAAAATTAGGAATGGAACCTACCGGGCAACGGACGTTGTTACTAACACATACGGGTCCTCAATTACTGATCATTTACTTAAAAACCCGTCTTCTGCAGCAAACTTTAGCACGGACTCTTTTTCTATTCTTAGTCGTGCTCATTCACTATATCACCTTAAGATCTTGGAGACTATTCACGTTCGACTTAGAAAACCTTCCCATTACAAGCAAAGGGAATGCCTTCTGGGTTTGAATGTGATTAATCTCTAGGGTATTCGACCATAACGCTGTTTTATTTTAATCGTTTTTTCCCACTTTTTTTTTTCTCCCCGTAAATTGAATAAAACGCAATTTTAATCGCTTTTTCATTCTTTGTTTTAAAAATTCCCACTACAGCTTTGAGAAGCAAGAGTCGAAACCGGTCAGCTGGCTTCCCATTTCTTTTTCTTTCCTATCCTGTTCCCCCCTTTTTAGAGAGAAGATTAAAGGAATATTTATATATATATACAAATTTACTTTTAATCATGAACCAAAGTCTTCCCTTCCTAATTACAATATTTAAATTTTGTATCCCTAAAAACATTATGAAACATATATATATATATATATATATATATATATATATATAAAAAGTGAAAATGTGTTTGTGTGTGACACTTCTCAACCTATATACTCACCGAAGTTTTGATTACTTGAATTTTGGTATTTACGGTATTCAACATGTGGAAAACTTTAATTGGTTTTCATCCAGAAAAAAGGGGTTGTCAAGGGGTCAAAATTGAAAAAAAAAAAGGTGCGTGTGTGTGTGTGTTTGAGGGGAGGGGTCACTGGATTTTTGTCTGTTTGTCAACTGTTTCACGAATGCGTATGCGTGAATTGTTCACATGACAAATTCCTTATGTTAAGTAGGTTTGAAAATACTTTTTAAACATCGTGTCAAGCTGGCCTAATATTTACTGTATTTGACTCACTGCTCCAAGTTTTGGTTTCGATCTCAGCTCGAGCATTTTTTTTACTTACAAGAACTGTTTAGAAAAAACAATACTTGCATGCATAGGCCTCAGTTTCTGTATGAATTAAAATATAATATTTATGTATATTTTATAACCGGGCAACGCCAGGCGGCCTGCTCGTATATACATAAAGTTATAGACAAGATAAAGTAAATAGGAGTGTATATCGATTTATTTGTCAGTTAAACGAGAAAGAAAACATTGGTAGGAGGGGTTATAAATACCCTTTATAGCTAGGCATTTCAAAGCCTAATGCAAATCTGAATATTCTAAGCATGTGGAAAAACATTCGCATTGGATTTACAGATTTTACTCAAGTTTCAAACCAACTTCATTGTATTTTGTTACTCTCTAAATACATCTTCATACGTGAGCTTCAAGTTGAATATTCTTTCTATATATCTATCTTTAGAATATTACTTCTCTTCTACTTTGAAGCTTTTAATTCTTGTGCTAACCAGCTAGTCTATATAAAAGTTATTTTGCCGTTTTTTCTCTGAGGATAAGAACCATTCTTTGAAACTCCATGGAATAAGGAAATAATGCTCTTCATTTTGTATCCCTTGTTTGAATAATAAATGTTGCAAATTGTAATTTGCAACATTTTAACTTCCTTTCACACACACATATATATATATATATATATATATATATATATGACACACACACACACACACACACACACACACACACACACACACACACACACACACACACAAGGAAGGCTATGCTGTGTTATTTTGGGGACAAAATAAAAAAAATAGTTATACCCTGAGTGACGTTCGAACCCACAACTTACATCTGTTAGTACAATATGTTTAACTGACTGAACCACCTAGGCAATTAGGAAAAAAGGTGACATTATCTTTACCACCTTTCTCTTTACAGATGAATGTGAATCAGATGCTTAACTACATAAACCAGAAAAGTCATCCTTGTGCCTTTTTTACAAGTACTTTCACAGAATGTGCTCTGATGAACTTACTGCATTTGTCTCCCTCCCAACGTAAATATATTTTACTAGCAGCAAAACACCAATCCCTCTACAGGTACCTATTTTATACTCTTATAGCTCCCCCACCCCCAGAAATTATAATATTATGTGAACAAATATCTTGTTGCCCAACTCCCCATTAAGGTTTCCCACCTATAATTCTGGCCCTCATCATAGTAGCCAAGCTCTTCCAATCTGAGAAATCGCTTTGGTAGCCATGATTTTACTTAATACTTATTGTTAGGGTTGTAAAGTTAGTAGACGAAATATTAGATCCTAACTCCTGGAATTTTAAAAGGTTTGGTGCTGACTT